>NC_088375.1:170842500-171180000 GCF_037993035.2 Macaca fascicularis | reverse complement strand
CCCCACCCCAATCAGTTAGACAGTAAATATTTGTTGGGCCAATGTGTTAGGCACTATTTTAGTAACTTGAATAATAGTAAATTCTTTTGCATGTATAGTTATCTCTTTGTGTTAACCATATATTACTGCCAATTATAATTGGATTTTTTTGAGACGGAGTTTCGCTTTTGTTGCCCAAGCTGGAGTACAATGGCGCAATCTCGGCTCACTGCAACCTCTGCCTCCCAGGTTCACGTGATTCTCCTGCCTCAGCCTCCTGAGTAGCTGGGGTTACAGGCATGTGCCACCACGCCTGGCTAATTTTGTATTTTTAGTAGAGACAGGGTTTCTCCATGTTGTTCAGTCTGGTCTCGACCTCCTGACCTCAGGTGATCCGCCCACCTTGGCCTCCCAAAGTGCTGGGATTACAGGCGTGAGCCACCGTGCCCTGCCTATAATTGGATTTTGTTATGTTTGTTTTTTACCTCCTAACTATGTTGCACATTCCTGGAGAGCAATGATTATATTTGACATTTCTTTTATATCCCCCTGCGTTTTCTCCTCATTACTATGCATACTGGAAACATTTAATAAATATTGTTTGAAATAATTTTTTCCTTCATTTCAGGACTGGCAATACATGCAATCAAAAGGTTGCTTTTTCTTAGAAGAAGATGGTGAAATCATTAGTCATCAGTACAGGATGCAAATAGCTCAGAGGTCCATGGTTTATCTAACAATTAAGCCATTAAATCTGAGTCAAGTTGAAGGCAAGTTTAAATTTTTTGTATATTTTTTAAATGTCAAGTTGTACCCTCTTTGAAAGTACTTATGTAAGCATTCCATAGTCCTAATTAGGAAAGAAAATAATCTGCCTAAGTGAGAAACATAATGGTTACATTTCAAGAAAGTGTTGGCCTATACATGGCCTGTGTTAATCATATGAAAAGCAAGTAGATTGCTTTGTGTATATGTTTAAAGCATGTTTTATTAAAAACAATAACTTTTTCCAAACCTTTCTACAGCTAAGATAGAAGAAAATAAACAAAACAAAAAAAAATGTTAACTGGTTTCCTCATGATATAGAACTAACTTTTTTTTTTTTTTTTTTTTTTTTGAGACAGAGTCTCCCTCTGTTGCCTAGGCTGGAGTGCAGTGGCTCAATCTTGGCTCACCGCAACCTCTGCCTCCTGGATTCAAGTGATTATCCTGCCTCTGCCTCCCTGAGTAGCTGGGACTACAGGTGCACATCACCTCGCCGGCCTAATCTTTTTGTATTTTTAGTAGGGATGGGATTTCACCATGTTGGCCAATCTGGTCTCAAACTCCTGACCTCAGGTGATCCACCCACCTCGGCCTCTCAAAGGGCTGAGATTACAGGTTCAAGCCACTGTGCTCAGCCAGAACTAAGTTTTTATTTGCTAATTAATCTTAGCTTTTTCCATTTGTCAGTTTTTAAAATTAATATGTCAAAGAGAAGTTCTGCAGGGGCATAATTTGGAACATATGAAACTGCAAGTATTTGTAATACCTTCAAAATCCTTTGTGACTTAGACAATATTTATTAATAATCTTTGTATTAATGGTAATATTCTAGGTAAAAATTAATACTTTTCTAGTGTCTAAAATGGTTATGTAATTTTTAAGCAATGAAAGCTATCTATCTATAAGGGTGATTTCCCTAGATACCTTTTTTAATGTTGGTTGTTCTAAATCAATATTTATTTTTCTTTTATAATGTTTACATACAAGCATTTTCTTCCTAGAGGATTCCCCTCCCCATTCTCTTTCCCTCCTAAAGTAGAGATTTTGAAAGTTTTTACTGCATCTTTTGTGGGATATGTATAATATTTGGCAGATGATACTTTTAAATGACAATAACAATAGTTATTTTTCAGAGAGAGGAATCAAGATAGCCCTGCAAATTCAGTGTAGTTGTTAATTCTCTGTATTCTTATTAATAAGATTCATTCATTTATCAAATAGCTATCAAGGGCATTATATGCTGGACATCAATTTAGGTGTTTAGGATACATTAGAGTTCAAAAAAGACAAAAATCCCTTCCCTCATCAACTTTCATTTTAGTGGGGGAAACAATACATAATAAACATAATAAATAGTAAATGACGTGGTATGTAGGAAAGTGATAAGTGTTATGGGAAAATCAGAGGGAAAAGGGGATAGTGAATGCTGAGGGAATGTGGGTTGCCATGGAGATGGAGTGGTTAGTATATGCTTCGTTAGGAAGCTGTCATATGGATAAAGATTTTGAAAGAGATGTATGAGTTACCAACTGCTACATAAAAAACTACCCCAGAACTCAGTGGCTTAAAACAATTAAACATTTGTTCACTCATGAATCAGTGGATCTGTTAGTTCTTAGTCTGAGCCAGGCTTGTTTTTTCTCTGTAGGGGTTGCTCACACAGTTATGGTTAGTTACAGGTTAGCTGGTGGCTGGCTTTGCTAATCTTGGCTGGGTTCTCTCTCATGTATGAAGTCCCAGCTGGGATAACTTGACTTGGCTTCATATGATCTTTAATAATCCTTCAGTAAACTAGCCTGGACCTGTTCTCTTGGTATAACAGGGATCTGAAAACAAAACAAAACAAAACAAAAGCGGAAGCACAATAGAACCTCCTGAGGTCTGGGCTCAGAAGCAGCACAATGTTACTTCGTTATATTCTGTTGCTCACAGAAGGTCACAAGGCAAGTCCAGATTCATAGGCTGGGGAAATAGACTTGATCTCTTGATGGAAAAGCTGCGAAGCCACATTGCAAAGGGCTGTGGATACTGGGGGGAACAGCCATTTTTGCTGTCTTCCACAGAGGGCAAGGGAGTAAGCCTTGTGGGTGTATGGTGCTGGAAGGGATGGGTGAAGATGGAGGAGGTTGCAGAGCATTCCAGGTAGAGAGAATGTTCTGTGCAGAGGCTCTGTGAGAGTGTACCGGTGTTAGAAGAACAGAGGCTAGAGTGTCTCAAATGAAATAAGTGAGGAGAGAGTTGTAGGAGATGAAACTGGGGAGAAACAAGGACAAAATCAGGAAGAGGTTTCTTTTTGCCATAATTAGGACTTGGGCTTTTAATCAGAGAAATGAGGTTTTCCCCTTCATTTTTTGTGAGATGCTTTTCCTCATATATAAGGTCAAGATTTTCTCTTAATCTTTCATTTTCAGCAGTTTGAATGTGTGTCTAGGTAGTTTTTGTTGTTGATGCTATTGCCTGGGTTTTTTGTTTTTTGGTATTTATCCTGCTTGGGGTTCTCTGAGCTTCTTGGATTTGCGGCTTGTTGCCTTTCATTATTTTTAGAAAAATCCTCTGCCTTATTTCTTCAAATATTTCTTCTGCCCCCTTTCTTCTTCTTCCACTTGTTTGGTACCTGACATCTCTTCCTTCTCTGCTCCACCACAGGGTCAGCCAGTGTTTGCATCTCATCTCTCCTGGGAAAGATCTGTCTTTCCTTGGATTTTAAGCTTATAGTTGCCCTGCAACCCCAGCTCTGATGGGATCAAGAAAAGTTATGATGTTGTAGTTCATTAACTTTTTCTTATTGTTAGGAAAGGAGCAATATTCTCCCAACTCTCTGCTCCATTAGAGAGTTTTGAGTAGAAGGCAGGACATAATCTGACTTATGTTTTAACAAGAGCGATTAGGTTACTGTATTGAAAGTAGATGGAAGGATATGCAGGTGAAAGCAAGGAATCCAGCTGGGACATTATTGTAGAATTCTAGAAGAGGACTGGGAATGCTTTGAACCAGGATATAGGTGGGAGAGGGGGTAGTAGAGATTCTGGGTATATTTTGAAGGCAGAACCATAGGATTTCCTAAGGATTGGTCTTGGTATGTGAGAGAAGAAAAGAGTTAAAGAAGATTCCAAGATTTTTGACCTGAGCAACTGGAAAGAATGAGTTACCATTAACTGAGATGGACAGTGTTTTAAAAAGAGATTAGGGAAGTTCAGTTTTGGAAATAGAAATCCAGGTAGAAATGTTAAATACACAGTTAGTTATATGGGTCTAACATTCAGAGGAAGGATCCTAAAGATATAAATTTTAGGGTTGTCAGCACATAGATGTCTGACATCTCTTCCTCCTGTGCTCAACCACAAGTAAGCCAGTGCTTAAATCCTATTTCTTTCTGAAAAGTCTGTTTTTCCTTGGATTTCAGGCTAATTGGTTGCCCTGCAACCTCAGCTTTTGATGAGTTCAAGAAAAGTTATAATTTTTAGAAAGTGAGTATATAGAAAATGTTTCTCACTAGGTCGCTGTATTTAGGTTTGTGCCTTATTGTAAAAGCTATCATGTTTGCATATAAAAATGGAATATGGGCTGGGTGCGGTGGCTCACGCCTATAATCCCAACACTTTGGGAAGCCCAGGAAGGTGGATCATGAGGTCAGGAGATCAAGACCATCCTGGCCAACATGGTGAAACCCCGTCTCTACTAAAAATACAAAAATTAGCTGGGTGTGGTGGCTAATGTAGTCCCAGCTACTCGGGAGGCTGAAGCAGGAGAATCACTTGAACTCTGGAGGTGGAGGTTGCAGTGAGCCGAGCACACCACTGCACTCCAGCCTGGGTGACCAAGTGAGACTCTGTCTTGAAAAAACAAAAAAGGAATATGTATTTCTAGAGAAAATATCCAAGAAGAAACTAGTAACTTCTTTTTTATATAGGAAAGAATAGATAGTGATTGCTTATTTTAAGGTGTTTGGGCTTTTTTTTTGTTTGTAGGAAAACCATCCCCTTGGTTATCCGTTGATACTGCCTTGTATATTCTCAAGGAAAATGAGAGTCAAGCAAATCTACAGCTTGTGTGTTTTACCGAACTACGAAATAGAGAAGTATACATATTTATTTTCTAATGTTTAATTTTAAAATATAGTATGAACTGCAGTTTAGGGAAAGTATGTTTCTACATTTTATTTTTTAAGCTTTTATATACCTTCCAATTAAGGTATAAACAGCACTTAAACACTATAGATATTATGTTTTTAATTTAATCACATCAAATTAAATTAAATTAGTTAAAGTAAATATTTAATTTAATTATAAAGAATTTTTTCTTGTTTGCTGCGATTTCTTAAGAATTAAGGATAGGAGCTGGGCATGGTGGCATGCACCTGAAGTCCCTGCTACTTGGGAAACTGAAGCAGGAGGATTACTTGAGCCCAGGAGTTCAAAGCTATATTATTCTATGATTGTGCCTGTGAATAGCCACTGCACTTCAGCCTGGGCAACATAACAAGACCCTGTCTCTAAAAAAAAAAATTAAATAAAGAATTGAGGATTGGTTGGCAAGTTTGAGTCTTGGCTTATACCTTTTAAGTTGTATAATATTGTACCTTACTTTCATCTTTTCTAAACACCCTGATGCCTCACATGTGAACATTTGATATACTCAATAAAAAAGGTTGATGCCAGTACATTTTTTTCCCCTAAATGCAAGCAATTCAAGACTTTGGAAAAGCTGCTGTAGATGTTTGTCTTTCTTATATTACTACTGCAAAACAGAAAAACTTTAAGATTACTATCAGGCTTGACTTATTTTATAGGGTTCAAAAATAGATTGATATGAAAAAATGCTTTTAAATGTTTTTATATGTTGCCCATGGGGTTCTTCTGATCTTTTCTAATTATGTATTTACTCAAAGGCCAAATATGTGAGGCCGATACATAAATGTGGCTATTTATTTTATGAGGACTACAAAATACATCTGCTACACAACAACAGAAATAATACTATTCAAGGGCTTACTGCAATATCATATTTAATCTTTATATAGGCTCAATGACAGACAGACATTTCCCTGATAGAATGTTATATAAAAGTCTTTACTGTAGGCTTCCTAACAGACAAGAATAGGCAAGAAACAAATAAAATTGGCTGAAGTTAATGTTTTGAATAAACTCTTCTTCAGAACTGACTACAAAGTAAGCATTGTCTAAAACAATATCTATTTCCACTTTGTTTTGGGTAAAATTACTTTCTTATGGGATTGCATGGATAAAAAAATTAGTATATAGCAAAACTATAATAAAGTTTGCATGAGTTTCTAGTTACCTCTTTATAGGCGTCTGTTTATCTGTAATATGTTATATTTACAAAGGATTTTTTATTTGTATTTATACTTTCACAATTATTTTCTTATAGATGAGTTTTGTGCCCATGAAAAAACTTTCCATTTGCCATCCACAGTGGCAATGCAAAGTTATATGTGGGCATAAGGAAGGATCATGGGATAATATATATTAGGAAGCAGTGAGATCTGGTTTTTCACTCCTGAGTCCACATCTGGTCAATTTCAAAGGTTATGCTTTTCAAAGGATGGATTTGGTAAGCATTTAGTCTTTTTTTTTTTTTTTTTAGACGGAGTCTCGCTCTGTCGCCAGGCTAGAGTGCAGTGGTGCAATCTTGGCTCACTGCAACCTCTGCCTCCCAGGTTCAAGCGATTCTCCTGCCTCAGCCTCCCAAGTAGCTGGGACTACAGGCACGTGCCACCATGCCCAGCTAATTTTTGTATTTTTAGTAAAGATGGGGTTTCACCATGTCGGTTGGCCAGGATGGTCTCAATCTCCTGACCTCATGATCCGCCTGCCTTGGCCTCCCAAAGTGCTGGGATTATAGGCTTGAGCCACCATCCCTGGCCAACGATTAGTCTTAAAAATGACTTTCAGTTATATTGGATTTCTTCTTATATCAAAATAGGACATAAGAAGATTATGATTTCTCTGAGTTGGCAGGGCAGAAATAGAACTAAACTCAGAATTTAGATGAGCAGCTTTATTTTGTATATGAGTCTTCAGAATGACCTAAAATATACCTAAGTTGTTTTTTGTTTGTTTGTTTATTTATTTATTTAGAGATAGGGTCTCACTCTGTCACCCAGGCTGGAGTGCAGTGATACAGTTCCCTGTAACTTTGAACTCCTGGGTGAAAATGATCTTCCTGCCTTCGCATTTCAAGTAGCTAGGACTACAGATGTATTATTATTATTATTATTGTTATTATTTTTAGAGATAGGATCTTGCTATGTTGTCCAGGCTGGTCTCCAATTCCTAGCTTCAAGCAATCTTTCCACCTTGGCTTTCCAAAGTGCTGGGATGATAGGTATGAGCCACTGTGTCTAGCCTTATACCTGGGTTTTGAAAGGAATTTTTGGACATAATACCTGAAAGGATTCTTTTGGATTAGTCTGTGCTGAAGGGCACTTAGCTATTATACACAACTAAGAATTCCTTAGATTTAATATATTTAACAGAGACAGCTGCTAGCTTTTATAGGAAGCCTTTGGGCTCCAAAAAGCTCTTAGGAAGTACATAGACAGATACCATTTGCTTTCTTTCTTTTTTTTCTTTTTTTTGAGACAGAGTCGTGCGCTATCGTGTACAGTGGCACGATCTCGGCTCACTGCAACCTCCACTTCCGGGGTCAAGTGATTCTCCTGCCTCAGCCTCCAAAGTAACTGGGATTATAGACGCCCACCACCATGCCTAGCTAATTTTTGTATTTTTAATAGAGGCGAGGTTTCACCATGTTGCCCAGGCTGGTCTCAAACTCCTGACATCAAATGATCCACCCACCTCAGCCTCCCAAAGTGCTGGGATTACAGGTGTGAACCACCATGCCCAGCCTGCTTTCTTTTATAGAACTGGAGAATAAAATGTTTTCCTATACAGATGTTCTGGTACTCATGATAAATATCCAACATTTGATAGGAAACAGAATTTCATATAAAGCTGATTTATTTGGGATTCTGCATCTTTTTTTATAGTCCATATTACATTTAAAAAAGTAAAATTCCAGTGCTTTCATCCAAATAATTGAACTCTTACAAATGTGGTTAATTTATACAGTAGTGAAACATTTCAAAATATGTTTAATTTTTATTTTATGTCATTGAAATCTGATTTAGAAATCATATATTTATATTTGAATCAAATTAGGAAACCATAATCTAGAATATTATTACTTTTTTTTAAAGGAGCTCAGTGTTCACATTAAAAAATTACCCTATGATTTATCTTTGCTTTCTGTTGAGGGTATTTGCATCACAGATATTTTTGAAGATTATTGGGGAAGATTTAGAAGATAATATAACTTACCTGTTACAGTTTTAGGCATTTGTTTCAAAAATATATAAAGGACTACTATATCTAGCGATCTCATAATGAGATTACCATTAATAAAATGAATTTGAAACCTGTAAAAAGATTGATAGAACTATAATAGATTTTGTAAATATTTATTTAAAAATTATTTCTAATGTGTCCCTTTCAGAAGAAATATTAAAAGCTTTAAATTAAAAGATGAAAAGATTAAGACTGATGATTGTTTTGTTTCATTGTTTTGAGAAAAGGTGTTTGGATGGACTGGTCAACTAGGACCTGGAATTTACTGGTTAATTCCTTCTACAACTGGCTGTAGGCTGAGGAAAAAAATAAACCCAGTAACAGATGAAGCCCAACTTGTATACAGAGATCAAACAGGGAAATTATTCCTTACAAAGGAATTTAAGTAAGTTTTGTTTATTAATGTTAGAATTATAACATCTAGGCTGGATAGATATTAATAGCCTGTGTTACTCCCTTTCCTTTGGCCAGCTTCCACCCCCGTCCTCAGATTCTAATTCACCAATTCAACTCTTGTGACAAGCTGTATGAACTTGGAGGATGTTCTGCTGAGTTAAATAAGCCAGGCACAGAAGGATAAATACTCTATGATCTCACTTATATGTGGGAGCTTTATTATTATTATTTTTAATAGAGACAGAGTTTTGCTCTGTTACCCAGGCTGGAGTACACTGGCACAATCATAGCTCACTGCAGCCTCAGACTCTGGGGCTCAGGTGATCCTCCCACCTCAGCCTCCTGAGTAGCAGTAGCTGGGATTACAGGTGCTTGCCAGCATACCTGGCTAATTTTTTTTGAAGAGATGGGAGTCTTGCTATTATGTTGCCCAGGGTGGTCTCAAACTCCTGACCTCAAGCGAGCATCCTGCCTCAGCCTTTCAAAGTGCTGGTATTGTAGGTGTGAGCCACCACACCCAGCCTTATATGTGTGATCTTACAAAGTCAAACCCATAGAAACAGAGGGTAGAAGAGTGGTTATAGCAGCTGGGAGGGTGGGGGGGTTGGGGACAGGTTGGTGAAAGGATACAAAATTTCAGTTTGATAAGAGGAATAAGTTCTGGAGATCTGCTGACAATATGGTGATTGTAGTTATATATTGTATCCTTGAAAATTGCTAAGAGAATAGATATTAAATGTTCCCACTAGAAAAAAGGATGATAAATATGTAAGATAATGGATATGTTAATTAGCTTGATTTAGTCATTCCACAATGTATACATATATCAAAAAATCACATTGTACACCATAAATACATATATCAAAACAAAACAACTCATCCTCTGAGCATCTGAAAATGTTCCTCCATTTGCAGATCTGGGATTGTCATTTACTTCTGGGTTCCACACATTTGGCAAGTCAACTTCAGTCAAACATCTACCAATTTCTCCCTATAGGTAGAGAGGAAGAAGAAAGTAGATTGGAGAAAGGAAAAAAGAAGGGAACTACTACTATTCATTGAGTTCTTACTATGCATTGAGATACTGTGGTTGCTCTAGAAGCTTTTTTATCTCATGTAATACTGGACTGAGCCAAAACTGTATTTGGATACATTAACTTTAGTTTAAAGAAATTGTATAACATTCCTTTTGAATGTTATCCTCATAGAACCCTTCTTCAGTGTAGTTGCCTTAGTGACAAGAAATAACTAACTATTTTTATAATTTTAGGTCTACTTTATCAGATATATTTGAAGTAATTGATTTAGATGGAAATGGTCTTCTTAGCCTTGAAGAATATAATTTTTTTGAATTGAGAACAAGTGGTGAGAAATGTGATGAAGATGCTTGGGCTGTCTGCAGAGGTAAGCACTTTTCTTTTTCTTAACAGATGTATAAAAATATATATATATAGCACATTTTCATCTCTAAGAAATAAATCAAACTTCTCCATGATATATTATTATAGCGTTTAGGACAGTTTGAAAATAGTAGCATTGTTTGTAAATGCTAACATTTATTTTTCTTAAATTGGTAGTTGGTATAATACTCAACTTAAAAGGAAGTGTGAATTACTTAATCATAATTTCAGTTTTGAGCCTCTACTCTTTGGGGTTTAGAAGACAAAAAACTTGTCCTTGCGCTTGATACCACTGGGCCTGAAGTGGTCAAGAGCCACAAACTGTGACCAGGAGAGGGCAGCAAAAAGCCAAAAAGCTAGAGGTTTACTTACAAATTAAGGTTTCCAGGAAGTTGTTTATATTATACATGTTAAAAATTCTTCAATGCTTTTCGTATTTGAGTTGAATTTAAAAAGTCCATCTATGGAAATATTGAAGCCAAAATGCCAAGGTGGACAAAGAAAATCACTGAGAATGAGGCAAAGTCAGTTATCACTTAGAAGGAGTCTGAGAAGACGTACTTGCATATTTAAGCCAAAGACTGCAAGGTCAGAGGGAAAGCCAAAAAGCCATAGCCAACTATAGATCACAGAACAAGAGGTGTGAGGAGACCAGAATGCAGTCAAGAGAGATTAACTCACGTATGCTTTCACTGGGATAGTAATGTGTGGATCTTAAAATGGTCTAAGCTTGGCAAAGTGAGCCAGGTTGGGAGTCTGTTTACCTAGACAGCAAGTAGGGTAGAAGTATATTATTTATATAAAGGAATCTTTCAGTATTTCTCTTTTAGCTGAAAGTTAATATAATCAACAACAATACATGTATATTGATTTATAATATTAAACTTTGATTAATAAAATTCATAATATACATGAGTATTATCTATAGGAAGATGTAATTATCTTGTAACTTTAACGATATAATCTTTTAATTGGCACTAGAGAACATTCTATAAGAGTGAATTTGTGGCTTTCTGATGGTAAAGTTGGTGATAAGTAAAATTCTAATTTAAAAATTTAGTTAAATTGGCAGAGTTGACGGTTAACATTTTTTGAGAGCTTACCATCTACCATGTACCAGCTGCTGCTCTATGCACTTCTACACGCCAAGTCTATGAAGTAGTACTTTATTATTCTCACTTTATAAATCAGGAAATAGAATTAGAGGTTAAGTGACTTGACCAAGGCTACACAGCAAGAAAGTTTCACAAATAGGCTCCAGAACTTTGAACTCCATGCTATCGAAAAGTCTCCAAGAGTTATTGACTTAGAAAATGATTTGGAGGAATGTTTACTTTACAAACAATAATACTGCAAAGAAATGAGAGCTTTTAAGGTTTTAATGTTTCCCCTGAATAATAAGAAAATGTACTGTTTATCTGTAAGATTATTTTAATAAACTTTTTTTACACTTAAAGATGCTTTTATTTTATTTTGTTTATTAATAAACTTTATTTTTAGAGCAATTTTAGGTTTACAGAAAAACATAGGCTGGGTGCTGTGTCTCATGCTTATAATCCTAGCACTCTGGAAGGCTAAGGTGGGAGGATTACTTGAGGCCAGGATTTCAAGACCAGCCTGGACAACAGAACATATTGTCTCTTAAAAAAAAAAACAAAAAACATTGGCCTGTAATCCCAGGATTTTTTGAGTCTGCGGTGGGTGGATCACTTGAGGTCAGTAGTTCAAGACCAGCTTGGCCAACATGGTGAAACCCCACCTGTACTAAAAATACAAAAATTATCCAAGTGTGGTGGCAGGTACCTGTAATCCCAGCTACTTGGGAGGCTGAGGCAGGAGAATCACTTGAGCTTGGGAGGTGAAGGTTGTAGTGAGCCGATATCATGCCACTGCACTCCAGCCTGGGTGACAGAGTGAGACTCTGTCTCAAAAAAAAAAAGAAAAGAAATATATCCATATATTCCTCCTCACCCTCACCCACAAGTTTTCCCTATTATTCACATCTTGCATTTGTATGGTACCTTTGTTACAATTGATGAGTGAATATTGATACATAATTATTAACTAAAGTTCATAGTTTACATTAGGTTCACGCTTTTTGTTCGTTTAAGATAGAGTTGCTCTGTTAGCCAGGATGGAGTGCAGTGGTACGATCTCGACTCACGGCAACCCCTGCCTCCAGGCTCAAGTGATCCTCTCACGTTAGCCTCCTGAGTAGCTAGGACTACAGGTGTGTGCCACCACACCCAGCTAATTTTTGTATTTTTTTGTTGAGATGAGTTTCACCATGTTGCCCAGGCTGGTCTCAAACCCCTGGAGGGTTCACTCTTGTCTTGTACAGGTCTATGGATTTTGACAAATATATAACGTCATGTATCCACCATTACAATATCATACACAAAGGACTATCCTTTCTCCATTGAATTGCCTTTGCTCCTTTGTCAAATATCAGTTGAATATATTTGTGTCAGTCTATTTCTGGGCTCTCTATTCTGTTCCATTGATGTATTCATCATTCTTTCACCATTACCACACTATCTTGATTACTGTAGCTTTACAGTAAGTCTTAGAGTCAAGTGTTAATAAATTTTTAAAAAATTAATGAGGATTGAGAATTTTAAGTTTTAAAAGGTAGATTAGTTTTTGATAGTCTCTATAGTACAGTATCTAGATACGTTTTTTAATGTATTTGTATTATATATCAAATAATCTTTTTCATCTTGCTTTTCTACATAGTAGCTCTAACCTTGATTTTTGTGTTACTGTTTCTCTTCACGATTGAATTTAATCTGCATTTATTTTTTTCCCCTTAAAAAACATGAATAACTTTCAACTCTAAACTTTTTTTTTTTTTTTTTGAGACAGAGTCTCGCTCTGTCATCTAGGCTGTAGTACAGTGGCACAGTCTCAGCTTACTGCAACCTCCGCCTTCCGGGCTCAAGTGATTCTCTGCCTTAGCCTCCCGAGCAGCTGAGACTACAGGTGTGTGCCAGCATGCTGGGCTAATTTAATTTTTTGTATTTTTAGTAGAGACGGGGTTTTGCCATGTTGGCCAGGCTGGTCTCGAACTCCTGAGCTCAGGCGATCCACCTGCCTCGGCCTCCCAAAATGCTGGAATTACAGGCATGAGTCACTGCGCCCGGCTTCTAAATGTTTTAAGCTATTAAATCAGTCAGCCAGTTTTAGACAGTTATGTCTCTGCTGCCTTTCTCACAATAATGCATACAAAAGAGATGCTATCTCAAATAAAAGTACCCATTTCCCTTGGGTATATTATAGATGGGAGTTGGGAAATAAAATCTTCCCTGTTGTAGGATAGCTAATAAAATATCCATAATAAATAACTACTTATTATCCATCTTATAGACAAATTCAGGAATTATACATGTCTAGATACTTCTAGGTAAATTTAGTTTTGTTCGTAAATAGTGTTAAAATGGGCATAGACTTACCTGGGAAAATGTGGTTGATTCATGGATTCCAAAGTGCTCCCCATTATCTATCTGTCTTTCAAGACTCAGGGACAATTTAGCTAAAATTAGAGGAATCAGGCATATAGTAATCTTAAATATGACACTATTTATATCTTTCTTTCTGAAATCCTAGTAGTTTGGGGAGTATTATATCAAATTCATCCAGTTTCTGCTGACTTTAAGTGGCAAATACATATGAAGCATTTTATATAACAATGTATGCTCTAAATAGGCAGGCAGATTGGAATTTATCTAGAAATATTACAGTTTCCTCTAATTTTAGAATATATTTGCACTATTTATAATTTCAGGATTTGTTGAAAAACGAAATTGTGTACTATGATGTATCTATGCTGAGTTATGTTTTGAGCCATTTTTATTCCACTTCTATACTGCTCATAGATTCATAGGCCTCTTTTAAAATAAATATCTATGAATAATAATATATCATAGACATTTTATTAAAGTTATGAATTTTTAAATTATGTAAGAAAAAACTTTTGGTTGTTTAAACAGATAATTTTGATACAAAGAGGAATGAACTAACAAGACAAGGATTTATGGATTTGAATCTAATGGAAGCTAATGATCGAGAGGGAGATCCTTGTGACCTTTGGGTAACTCTACACTCTATGGGCTACAATAAAGCTCTGGAGTTGACAGAGGTAAAGTATTCTTAAAGTTTTGCTAGTGGGTTTAGTGTACATAATATTTTACTTTATGAACGTTTTCCTGACATATAACTTTTGAATTGGGCACCCACATCTTTGAACTTTAGTATATGAATGAATCCTGGGTGCAACAACATGTTTCTGTTAGTTTATACAAGTTCTTGTTCTCACCTGAAATTTAGTTACTGCCAACATTAAAATAATTCAAAGACAAAAGAGTTTAAACACATAATATGCAAGAAAAAAATTTGATATTAAAAAAATTAAAATTGGAAAAGGCAATTTGAGTTACTAAAGTCTCATTTATATAGGGAAACAATTTGTCTTAACAGTGTAAAGTCTCTCTTAGAATAAGGAGAATTTATCTGTATTACACCTTGGATTTCTGACCTTTTGTAAAGGGTACTTTTGGGGTTAATATTTGTAAAATACTTGGAACAGTGGCTGGCTCATACAAAGCACTGTGTATGTATCAGCTATCATCATCATTATTATCATTAACATGATAGGTATAGAAGTTGAATAGGACACATAATAAATCATGGGGTAATAAAAATTTAAAAATTAGGTCTTCGTTAAATTATATATATATATTTTTTCTTTCATGCAACAAATATTTATTGAACATATATATTTTTTTAAATTTGAGACAAGGTCTTACTCTGTCACACTAGCCGGAGTATAGTGGCACAATCATAGCTCACTGCAGCGTCGACCTCCTGGGCTCAAGTGAGCCTCCTGCCTCAGCCTTCTGAGTAGTTAGGACTACAGGTGCATGCCCCCATGCCCAGCTAATTTTTTAACTTTTTTTTTTTTGTAGAGATGGGGATCTCACTGTTTTACCCAGGCTAATTTCTATATTTATATGTCAGATTTAAAATATAGAATTTAAGAGTTTCCATTTCAGGCCACAAGTTAGATAACAATACATTTGTTTATACTCTTAAAATTAAAAATAGTGTTTGTCCTTTTTCCGTACTTGAATCAACTTAGGAGAGCAATACTAACGTTGAAAAATTTTGTTTTAGATACATTTAGACTTTGGTTTCATTCCTAGTTTTGACATCATTCAAGACCTTCATTAACCTGTTTTCTGAGAGGTTCTCTATTGTTTTCCCACTTTTAGAAATAGGAGGTGAATAGTTACAGTAACTATTTATATCCTACTTTAGCCTAACAGTCAATGACTCCCACATTTTAACCATGTGTAAAATCAGTATCTAATCTATGAACAATATTGATTGTGCTACCCATGTTGTTGTTTAATAGGAAAATTAGTTAAGAGCAATTTAACACTTTTTACTGCAGTTACTGATGTCATTTACCTTTGAAACTATAAGCAAGAAGGATTTCTGAGCTAACATTTAATTTAATTTAAATTTTATTTATTTATTGAGTAGATAATATATTTGTATCATTTAAATTCAAAAGGTAAAAAAAAATACAGTATACATTGGAAAGTATCAATAGATGATGATCAGACTGCCACTCAGGAACTGAAATAAAAAGACAAAGCTGAATTTATTGCTTACTATAAAGGAGAGCTATGCTGGCCAGGCACAGTCTCTCCACTAAGAGCAGAATGCTCACTTATATAGGGTTTGGGGGAAGCATGGAATTCAAGGATTGCCTGGCTTTTAGAGGCGTAAATGAGTTAATAGTATCTGTGGAAGCATGGTTAGAGGCGTAAATGAGTTACTAGTATTTTTTAGAGGCGTAAATGAGTTAATAGTATCTGTGGAAGCATGGTTACTTGGATGAGACTGTTGATTAGTTGGCACTCAGTAGTGTATTTACGCATGTGAATCCATTTCTGATTGCCTGACTTTCAAAAGTGAGGAGCTGATACTGGTTGCCTAACATAAGTATGTTAATTGAAGTAGAGCTGTTCCTGATCAGTTGAACAGATTTAAAACCTTTTTTCTTACTAAATTTCTTTATTGTTTCTCATTAAATTCTTATTACTTATTTCTTTATTTTTCCTTATTAAATTCTCTAATTTAGGCTGTAGAATTACAGATTACACATTCACTGTATCAGCCTATGAAGATCCTCTGTTAAAGAGCAATATAACTTCTTTATAAGGGCATTGCCTCTTTATCACTGTAACTGAATAGTTGCTCTTTTACTGAATTTGATAGGTAAAACTTACATGTTTAGTTTTGCCCCCTTTTTTTTTTTCTGTTTTCCTTTTTAAAATAGAATTTCATGATATTAATTTCTTTCTAGATTCAGAACTGGGAGAATTTACTTTCTTTTTTAAAGTTTAAGCACTACATGACTTTCTATTTCCCTTTCGTATGGGTTAACAGGTAGTTGAGAGCTAAATATTGTGCTAAATTTAAGTAGCATCCCATAATCTAGGTTTTATTATTACAGTCTTCCCCATCTTCCTTATCACATATATTGTTAATAGTTTTACAATGAATAATTTACAGTTAATAGTTTTCTTGCTTGTTGTTTGCTTCCTATATTAAGTTAGTAGGATAAAGAAAATAAGTAAATAAAACACCAAGCCCATGAAAAGAAAAAATAATAAAACTATAGGGCAACTCTTTTAGAGGTGATAAGATTTTAATTTAAAAATTTTAGAATGTGCAAAAATCACTAGTATTCCTATATACCCACAATAGTCAAGTTGAGAGCCAAATCACGAAAGAACTCCCATTCACAATTGCCACAAAAAGAATAAAACACCTAGGAGTACAGTGAACAAGGGGGGCCAGCAATCTCTACAAGGAGAACTACAAACTACTACTCAAAGAAATCAGAGATGACACAAACAAATGGAAAAATATTCGATGCTCATAGATAGGAAGAATCAATATCATTAAAATGGCCATACTGCCCAAAGCAATTTATAGATTCAATGATATTCCCACGAAACTACCATTGGCATTCTTTACAGAACTAGAAAAAAAATTTTAAAATTCATATGGAACCAAAAAAGAGCCTGAATAGCCAAGGCAATCCTAAGCAAAAAGAACAAAGCTGGAGGCATCACACTACCTAATTTCAAACTATACTACAGGGCTACAGTAACCAAAACAGCATACTACAGGGCTACAGTACTACAGGGCTACAGTAACCAAAACTGGTACAAGAACAAACATATAGACCAATGGAACAGAATAGAACATTCAGAAATAAGACTGCACACCTACACCTGTTTGATCTTTGACAAACCTGACAAAAACAAACAATGGGGAAAGGATTCTCTGTTCAATAAATGGTGCTGAGATAACTGGCTAGCCATATGCAGAAGATAGAAACTGGACCCTTTTCTTACACCATATACAAAAGTTAACTCAAGATGGATTAAAGACTGAAATGTAAAACCCAAAAGTGTAAAAACTCTGGGAGACAACCTAGGCAATACCATTCAAGACATAGCCATGGGGAAAGATTTCATGGTGAAGATGCCATAAGCAATTGCAACAAAAGCAAAAATTGACAAATGGGATCTAATTAAATTAAAGAGCTGTGCAGCAAAAGAAACTATCAACAGAGTAAATAGACAACCTACAGAATGGGAGAAAATTTTTGCAAACTATGCATCTGACAAAGGTCTAATATCCAATATCTATAAAGAACTTCAACAAATTTACAAGAAAAAAAATTCCATTAAAAAGTGAGCAAATGAACAGACACTTCAAATGAAGATATACATGCAGCCAACAATCATATGAAAAAAGTTCGACATCACTGATCATTAGAGAAATGCAAATCAAAACCACAGTGAAATACCATTTCACACCAGTCCGAATGGCCATTATGAAAAAGTCAAAAAACAAAAGGTGCTGGTGAGATTGTGGAGAAAAAGGAATGCTTATACACTGTTGGTGCGAGTGTACATGAGTTCAACCATTGTGGAAGACAGTGTGGTGATTCCTCAAAGACCTAAAGACAAACATTTAACCCAGCAATCCTATTACTGGATATACACCTAAAGGAATGTAAATTGTTTTATAAAGACACATACACATGTATGTTCATTGCAGCACTATTCACAATAGCAAAGACATGGAATTAACCTAAATGCCCATCAGTGGAAAACAGGATAAAGAAAATGTGGTAAATATACACCATGGGATACTATGCAGCCATAAAAAAGAATGAGGTCATGTCCTTTGCGGGGACATGGATGGAGCTGGAAGCCATTATTCTTAGCAGACTAATGCAGGAACTGAAAACCAAATGCGACATGTTCTCATTTATAAGTGGGAGCTAAATAATGAGAACACATGGACACATACAGGGGAACAACGCACACTAGGGCCTATCAGAGGGTGAAGAGTACAAGGAGGGAGAGGATCAGGAAAAATAACGAATGGGTACTAGGCTTAATACCTGGGTGATGAAATAATCTGTACAACAAACTCCTATGACACATGTTTACCTGTGTAACAAATCTGCACATGTACCCCTGAACTTAAAAGTGTAAAAAAAAAAGAAAAAAAATTAGAGAATATGTTTTAACATGGACCTTTTAAGATGTTTTACTTTCAGTGAATATTCAAATATTGATCCTGTTTGGTTGAATAAAACTGATAGCCGTGACTTATATTACCAGAATTTACTAGTACTGAACAAATAAACCTTTAAAAATGTCATACTCATAATTATTGTAAATAATCTTTAAAAATTTTTACAGAGGTGATGTGTATGAAAAATCAACCCAGGTCTTCTTTTTAGTGCAATGATTTTTCATTCTACTACTTCTCTTAAAAAGGCAAATTTATTATTGCCAAAGGTTGAAGTTGATTAAAATATTTTTAAAAACAAAAATTTCTGTTTATGGTCTACTAAAATTAACTTCAGACTTCTTTCTTTTATTTCCTTAAAAGATGACCACCAATTTGTGAATTTATTCAGTTATTCAACAAATACTTATTGAATACCTACTATGTGATAACTGCAGGAAAGAGGCACTGAGGATACAAAGATGAATAAAATAGTCAAAGGTCCTGCCCTTATGAAATTTATATGCCACGGAGAATGATTAATTAATTAAAATTATATCGGCCAGGCGCAGTGGCTCACGCCTGTCATCCCAGCACTTTGGGAGGCCGAGGCAGGTGGATCACCTGAGGTCAGGAGTTCAAGACCAGCCTGGCCAACATGGTGAAACCTTGTCTCTACTAAAAATACAAAAATTAGCCGGATGTGGTGGCGGGCACCTGTAATCCCAGCTACTCGGGAGGCTGAGGCAGGAGAATCACTTGAACCCAGGAGGCAGAAGTTGCAGTGAGCCAGGACCACACCACTGCACTGCAGCCTGGGCGACAAGAACAAAACTTCATCTCAAAAAAAAAAAAAATTTCCAAGGTGTTCTGAAACAGCTCAAAGGCTGAAGTAGAGAACAGAAAACAGTGGGGGAGTGAGGGAGATTGAAGTGGCCAGAGCAGATCCCACTGCGGAGGTGGCACTTAAGCTTTAACCTGAAGTGGGAGGACAAGGTACCCATGTGAAAATGCATGAGGATAATCTTCCAAGTGGAGAGAACACTATGTATGAAGGGCTTCATTTGCTCTAGGATCTGAAAGATCAGGGTAGCTGATGCATAGAGACACAGGAGATCAGGTTGGATGGAGAGGCAAAGGCTCTTTATGACATTGGCTTTTTACCACATTGTAGGCTGTGGTAAAAAGACTAAGGTAGATGTTAGAAAAATTTCATTCCGAATGCAGAAAATATTTTTAGGTCTCATATTTTAAAGGTGTTTTTAGATTAAACTTTAGTCAGTGCTCTGTGTCCATGCAGTAAGCTTCGATTGTAAATGTAATAATTTCTTTAGAACCGTTTGATGAATTCTTTCTGTAGCCCTCACCTTAGAAAAGATAATTAAATAACATGGTATTTGTTAGCATTGAACCAAATGGAGAGATGGTATTATGGCTTAAAGAAGGTAATGTATTACTGGTTTGCTAGAGGTTATTCTTTTCTTTTCTATGGACATTATCAGTTAATATTCTATTAAAAAGTCAGGATTTCATGCTTGCTTATTACTCAATTCATAGTACTAAAATTTTCCTCTAAAAGTATATTAGAAGGACAAGCTGGAAGGTGTAGCATATCTTCTTATATGGTAACATATTAATAATTTATTTTAAATTCTATCAAAAGGCTAAAACAAGATTTTTTTTCTTCCTATCAGGCATGTCCATTTGTCATTGATATCTATGCAGAAAAATGCAAGCCAAAAATTAAAGCTGTCCATATGGAGGCATGTAGTGGACAACTTGAGAAGGCCATTTGTAAATCTGTTCTTAGCAAGGGTGATGCCAAAGTAATGGATGGCTATGAAAATATAATCGTGCATACTTACAGTTGTGACACCTGGATAACGTCAGTTATTGAAAACAAGGTATCAATTATGAGGTGGTTTTCCTCATTTTGCTATAAAGCTTACTAATAATTCCTTGCTCTATTCCTACGTGGTAATTAAGTATCCCATCACATTTATAATGTTTATAATGTATAATTAATTTTTCTTGTCAGGTTTCTAACTCAAACTGGGAGTGATAATTTTTATATGGTTTTTAAAGGTTTCTAATTTTTTTCTCTTAAAATATTAGGAAAATTAAACATTTGGGTATCAATGCGAATAGAGCACAATCTGGATACAAAGTATTTTATTTAGTTTGTTTCTAAACATTTTTACATATACATAACTATTTAAATAATAGATATCATGTTTTAAAGAAATATTATAAACAAAGAAAAAAATTTCAACCCAGCTTTTTACACTAACATTGCAGAGATCCTATAGATTATCATTATTTAATCTAACTAAATGTATTCTACTGTCTAATACCTACTTTCATCAAGCTGATTATTTCTACCTTTGGCTCTCTTCCCTGCTATTAATACTATTGATATTACAGGTCAAGAGAATAAGAGCATAAATTCTTAGTCAGAAATATCCAGTTCTCTAGAAATTATAAATTTTCATAAAACTTTATATAAGATGGCTAGGTGCTCAGTACTGTTGACTTATTTCTTTTAGGTCCTAGGTGAGCCATATTTTTATGCCTGCCATAAATTTCTTAAAATACTTAAAATTTGGTGGCATTTTTAGTCAACCTGAGAATATATTATGTAACTATTTTAGTCACAGTAGGAGCCACCAGAAAATGTAAAACTTGATCTCTGTGTTCAAGGAGTTTATGGCCTATAATTGGAAAGACAAAATTAATACTCTCGAAAGACATCAGAGAATAATTAAATGTTACATAATGTAATACTGTTTGTGTGTGTGACAGGAGTTTCATTCTGTTTCTCTTGTAGTTGTTAATTTGAACCATAGAAGTTGGGGAAGGATTTGTTATGAGGGGGGAGGGAACTGTGATATGGGATTCGAGCATTGAAGGAGACTAGGATTTAGATATGCAGACAGACAGCCTTTAGAAGCAGGGGAAACAGTGTAAGGAGAAACAAGGGGAAGGGTATATATGAAGTATAAAGGAAAGAGTGAGAATATCTGCTTTGCAGAAATGGACAGCTTTATTTGAAGGAGGATTAGGAGGTAAATAACATACAGAATGGATCCAAATTATATGTTATCTTGAAAACGAGATAGAGGAGTTTAGACTTGATTAACTAAGCTTGGGTCCCCACCTAGTAGATTGCAGTTTTCAAATGGACCAATCGTGCCTCAGAGGGTGATTCCTAGAATCCATCATGGTTCCCTTTCTGTCCTCTATATTTTATTAGGGTTAAAAAGGTGAAGGGAGTCACACTACCTTACCCCAACTCCTCTGTTCTGCTATCAACTATTAGTTCTCAATTCTCTGCCTCTGTTTTCCTCAAGGAAAATTCAACTCTCTTCACCAAAATGTGATAATAATGCTAACATTTTACACCTTATTGTGTGCCAGGCATTTACTTCTCACAACAACCCTATGAGATAAGTGCTATTTTCATTTTACAAACAGGAAACTGAAGCACAGAGCAGTTAAATAACTGGCAAATGATTACACAGCTAAGTAGTAGAAGACTTGAGAAATAAATTCAGATAGTCTAACATTATACTACCCCCTTAGTAGTCATTAGGGTATGATCGCAGATTCTTACTAGGGGAATAGTTTGATTCCTGCATATTTCCCATTTATCAGCGTCATTCTGCTTTCCCTTGTTCCCTGTCCATCCTAGAGGCCATTGTCTATTATCTCAGTTGTCACTTCTTCCAAAAAGTCTTCCTTGAAACCCCAGTCCAAGCTAATGTTCATCTTCTGTGTTTCTATAGATCCTTCTAAATACCTCTATTACAAGACTCAGCAGTGTTCTGTAATTGTCATTTTATTTGTCTCTCTCCCCTAGGGTGTGAGCTAGGAGTCAGTAATTCTATCTTTTATCTCAGTGCACCTAGACTCTAAAACAATGCCCGATACAAAGTTGATAATAAATATATTTATATATTGTGAATGAAGGAGTAAAAAGATGTTTTAGACACATTAGTTGGAAGGTAGTATTAAAATGAATGGAAGTTGAAAAAACTAGAGATAACAACAAAAGAAACAGACTATTGCTATCCTAAGTCAAGGATGAAATAATGTGACCCTAGTATCCATAATACCCTGGGAATGAAGATTAAAAGGTGAGTAAATTTAAGTCACATTTAAAAGAAAAAGTTTATATAAATGGTGACAAATTGGAAAGAAAATGAGAAAAAGTAACAGAAACAAAGTTGAAAGAAGCAGCCAAATTGTATAAATTTGTAGTGCACTATATGATGTTAAAACAGAATTTCAGGGTTTATTCTGAGGCTTATATTTGTAATTAAAGAAAGGACTAGCAACTTATGAAACTTTTTTTTTTATAGTCAGATGAGAAAGTGATTATTCACATCAACAATGAGCTAAGTAAAAACTGTGTAAACAACAGAGGACTTAACATATTTGCGGTAGAAGTGGGACCCAAATCTACAATGGTAATGTATTATTTTCTAATTAAAGCCTTTTGTTTTATGTCTTTGAAAAAAATTTCCTATTAATGCTATGAGTAAACATGTAGATACAAAATGGAGTGGAAAATTATTTTAAGTATATTTGTATCAGTATCATTCTATACTCAGAGACAGGAGACTTTGGTTCTAATCCAGTTCTGTCACTGTTTGTTTGAGTGACTATGGGAAGTTCATTTACTTCTATGTTCCAGTCTCTTTAAATGTAAAATTAAGATAATATCACTAGGCTGGACGCAGTGGCTCACGCCTGTAATCCCAGCACTTTGGGAGGCCGAGGCGGCTGGATCACCTGAGGTCAGGAGTTCGTGACCAGCCTGGCCAACATGGTGAAACCCCGTCTCTACAAAAATACAAAAATTAGCCAGGCGTGGTGGCAGACGCCTGTAATCCCAGCTACTCAGGAGGCTGAGGCAGGAGAATCACTTGAACCTGGGAGATGGAGGTTGCAGTGAGCCGAGATAACGCCATCGCACTCCAGCCTGGGCGACAAGAGTAAGACTCCGTCTCAAAAAAAAAAAAAAAGATAATGTCACTAGTTTTATGTACTTCACAAAGTTAATGTAAAGATTAAAATGATGTACATGAAAGTAGTTTTTTACATCATATAGAAATGTAAAGTATTAATAAGAATTTTGATAACCCAAAATGCTTTTTATCTGCATTATTAAGATTTTCTAAAGTATCCTGAGAAGGAAAATGCCTCTGAGTTTTAGATAAGTAAGTAAGTCAAGAGCTAGAAAACAGCTATAGTTCCAGTGTTAGCAGAACTCTGGGTTTCTGATTTAGCCAGGAGTTCAAAGGCAGGGACAGATCAATAGAGCTACCTACTGGGCAAGTGAAGGGAGAGAGGAAAAAGCTTCCTATTCTTACCCTTTCTATTTCCATACTGTCCATTAAATCCTAAAATATTCCGGAACAGGATAAAGAGATTATCTTTTCTGTTTCTCCAATTAAGATTTTAGAAAATGCTCTAGGCTTAGCAAGGAAAGGATATTTTCTCCTCTTTCTACCACTCTACCCACATTCACACACACCAACTGACAGCTACTATATTAGGGTAGAATTTAGACTGGATTATCCTGTTAGACCTCAGATCATAGATTGCTAGTCTCTGCTAAGGACAAATATTGTAGAATTTTATCTGTACAGGGATATTCTCATACAAGGCCTAGAAACGTTGTCCTATTTAAAAATTAGCCAAAAATAACAATATATAAAAAGAATAAAAGCTTTCTATTTTTATATGCAGGTTTGTCAACATGTAATGCCTCTGAATGAACGACAAGAATGGATATATTATTGTATATATTCTCTTATTTCTTAAATAATTATACTTAGAACTTACCAAACTAAGAATTATTTCAGATTTAGCCTGTTATTTATTAAACAACTAAATGCTACTTAATTTAACTGATGTACCTAAATAATAATCTATTCAATTTATATGCATTTTCATTTTATGTCAATGCTATGTACCTTATTATTTAAAATATACGTAATGCTTTCATTGTGTAGTGTTCTTATTTAGTAGGAAATCTAAGCACATTTTATTTTTGAATAGTTAAGTCAATAAAATTACAGGTAAGATTTTTTAAAGTAGTATTCAACACATTCGGCAAAATCCTCTATACTTTAGGTTTTTGTACTCTTAAAAACAAAACAAAACAAAACAAAAACTGGCCAGGTGTGGTGGCTGATGCCTGTAATACCAGCACTTTATGAGGCTGAGGCAGGAGGATTACTTGAGTCCAAGAGTTTGAGTCTGCAGTGAGCTATTGTCATACCACTGCACTCAAGCATGTCTCTAAAAAGGATAAATAAATAAAAGGTAAATACAAAGTAGCCATTTAGTTTTCCTATCACACAAAAGAAATTAAAGCAAAATTTGGAAAAATTTATTTTTATGTAAAGAAGCCAAAATCTAATGACAATAGTAGGAATATTTTGTTCTAATAGTAAACTTTCATGAATTTATTTGTGGATTGCTTTTAATTAAATATATTATGAAATAATAGGAATTAAATTTATGTTACATTTAATAAAGTAGTACAGGGTATGAACAATTATATTAAACAATTCATAACTGTATGACAATATCAGTAACAGAATACGTGCCAGTAAATTTCAGCTTTTGAAATATCAATACCATTATGGCAGTATATTATTTTTGTACCCAGTACATATTAGCACGTAGTTTAGATGTCATTTGGGTTTTTAACCCTTGATTTAGCTATCCATAAAATGGGTTATCATCTAGCAGTTTGAATTCTTCAGATGATGTGTCTTTAAAAGTAATGAAATGTGAAAACATTTTATTAATTGCTAAATGCCTTGTAAGTCCAATAAATGTGATCATATATTCTATTTCACAATGTATTGAGTTACAAGAAATTAATTACCTGGCTGTGATACTAAAAGCACACAATGAAATTGTTATCTATGTCCCAAATTGTAAAGGAGTTTTTATAATAGGACGACAAGTGACATATAGTGGTATACTGGATCATAAAAACTCAAGAAAAGGAATAATGAGCATTTAAGACTTACCTTCCACCACTGTCATCACTTAGACGTATCAGGCCTTTTTCCCACCTTTTCATTACTCACTTATTACAGGGAAAAAACAAACATACTGTCTTAATCATTCTATTTTCAACTAGTCACTAGAAAAGACAAAGATATTTTGTTTCAAATTAAACTTTCTTCCAAGTAAATGAAAACCCAAGGGAATCAGCTATATAATGAATACAAACTAGGTTACATTTTTTTTTTTTTTTTGTATCTTTAAGTAAATTGCTTTTTGAAGATTACTTGAGCACTGTGGTACTAGAATATCCAGAAAAACTTAATTCAAGTCCTCAAATACTTGACTCATAGGTTGGTAGTAATTCTGTAACCCACCAAATATAATTGACTGACATGTAAGAATGTTTTCTTTAAGTTTGTGTGGTGCTTCCTTTTTTCAGGGCAGTTTTGCACAGATTGACCATGTTATTTTCAAAGGTAATTTTGCATGTGGTTTAATTTTAAAAGCACATTATCCAGCCTTACTAAAAAGACATCTAGATGGGCTGGGCATGGTGGCTTCTGCCTATAATCCCAGCACTTTGGGAGACTGAGGCCAGAGGATTGCTTTAACCTAGGAGTTTTTGGGACCAGCCTGAGCAACATGGCAAAACCCTGTCTTTACAAAAAATACAAAAATTAGCCAGGAGTGGTGATGCACACTTGTAGTTCCAGCTACCCAGGAGGCTGAGGTGGGAGGATCACTTGAGCCCGAGGCAGAGGTTGCAGTGGGCTGAGCTTACACCACTGCACTCCAGCCTGGGTGACAGAGTGAGGTTCTCTCAAAGAAAAAAAAGACATCTAGATGTGTCAGATCTCTTCTGTGTTCCAGATTCCATCCCTGCCTGTCTCCTCAGTGTGCCCATTAAAACTCCCCAGGGAACGAATTTTATCTACAAACATTCCCTCAGTATTGGCTTTCCCCCATTATTATTTATACATATTTGAGACTCTTTAAGAAGCCTCTCATTCCCCATCTCTTTCTATCATCTTATTTCTGTCCTCCCTGTCACAGCAAAGGGACATGAAAAGAATTGTTCACATTGTTATGCCCACTTTCTTGACTCCCACTCACTGTTTCCACTGAGTTACCAAACAGTGGTTGCTCCCTCCCAGGACATCAATAACTTTCTTGTTATTAAATCTGAAGGATATTTTAAAGTCTCCTCTCCAGTGTTAGACATTGTTGATCTTTTGGAGACACCACATTCTTCAGATTTTCTTTTCACCTTTGACTATTTTTTTTCACCCAAACTTCTATATTCTCTCAATTTCCACATCTCTCCTACCTTTGTATGTAACATTTCCTTTTTGCCTCCCTGTCCCCTCTTCTTCCTCCAGACATCAGTGAATATGTCACTCTTCCCAAAAATCCTTTCCTGATTACTCTCCTGACCAACTACTTTGATGGTACTAACACTTAGTACTCACCCTTTGGTGTAGCACTATCATATTTGAATTGGTGTTCATTTATCTGTACCTTTGACTAGGTTGAAAACAGAAGAGTTAAAACCTAGCATATACCACAGAAACTGTAATAGATATAAAATAAATATTGGAAAGATAGTTGGATAAAATGAGTAGAAAATTAAAATGAATGTACATGTATGAATATTTCTGAGTTCTTTAGCATATTTATAAATTAAAACTAGAAATATAAAAATTAAATCTCATTACTATTCAATTCTCTTTACCCAGATGTTTTTATTTCATTAGCAAATTTTAAAAAAATTATCTAACATTCAGTTTTAAGTTATAGACTTACATGATCACTGTAACTCCTTCCAACTTTAATGTTTTATAGTTCTAATATTTTAAAACAAATTTAAAGGTTAAGTATCAAGTACTGTTATATATATATATATATATGAGCCATGCCATATTCTTATTTAGTAATTTTGTTGATTTTACATTAGATATTGGGGTAGAAAGTTTTTTGAAAAAGTCAATGGCCTTCTTTTAAAATCTTTTTGATTTAGGTTAAATATGAAGCAGAAACTTAATGTATACTACACTAATATTTTGAATATAACCCAGGAAAATGGATGTGTATTTCCGATTTTGGCCACCAGAGGGTGAGCATATTATTTTATTTATTAGAGAGATGGATAGTATTATATGTCTCTGCACTGTGTTAGGTCCTTTATGACTTCTAAGACTACTTTTGGCAAACTGTATTGGCCACTATGGCTATATGCATATCCAGGCATATAACACCCATTTTTGTTGAGACAGAGTCTTGCTCTGTCACTCAGGCTGGACTGCAGTAGGTGCGATCTCAGCTCACTGCAGCCTTGATTTTCTGGGCTCAGGTGATTCTTCCACCTCAGCCTTCCCAGTAGCTGGTACTACAGGCCCGCGCTACCACGCCCAGCTGGTTTTTTTTTTTTTTTTTTTTTTTTTTTGTAGAGGCAGGGTTTTGCCATGTTGCCCAGGCTGCTCTAAAACTCCTGGGGTCAAGCGATTGGGTGCCTTGGCCTCTCAAAGTGCTGAGATTACAGGCATGAGACACAGACCCCAGCCACCACTCATTCTTATTAGAGAACATATTCTAATCTATAACGTGGATACTAAGCCTTCTTCTCATTACTAATGAGTCTTCATGAGTTTGCAAGTTTAAAAGCATTCAAAATTAGCCCTGCTATCTTTACGTAGTCTTATAAAGCCTACCTTTGATGCTTAGCCTAGCTTAATTTCTGGGGGAAAAAAGAACTGTGTAATGATTTGAGGAAAAATAAAGCACATAGTGGACCTGATTTAGAGGATATAGATGAGATTCACGTGGTAAGGTAATGTGTGAGCCAGGAACTCCAGGAATCATTATTGAAAGTCTGAGGGGTAGGCCAGACACGGTGGCTCACGCCTGTCATCTCAGCACTTGGGAGGCCGAGGCTGGCAGATCACCTGAGGTCAGGAGTTCGAGACCAGCCTGGCCAACATGGTGAAACTCTGTCTCTACTAAAAATATAAAAATTAGCTGGGCGTGGTGGCAGGCGCCTGTAATCCCAGCTACTTGGGAGACTGAGGCAGGAAAATCGCTTGAACCCTGGAGGCAGAGGTTGCAGTGAGCCGAGATCGCATCATTGCATTCCAGCCTGGGCGACAAGAGCGAGACTCTATCTCAAAAACAACAACAACAACAACAAACAAAAAATAACAAAGTCTGAGGGGGGCAAAGAACTTTGGTTGGTTTTAAGTGTCTGTACTTGTTACCCATGGCTAGTACTATGTAAGGAAATGAATAAGATACCCTCAATTCTTATGAGTAATTCACAAGCTGCCTATATTTGTGATATTTGACCAAAGTCAGTTTGTACTTTAATAATAAGTACTCTTGGTCGGGCGAGGTGGCTCATGCCTGTAATCCCAGCACTTTGGGAGGCCGAGGTGGGTGGGTCACCTGAGGTCAGGAGTTCAAGACCAGCCTGGCCAACCTGGTGAAACCCCATCTCTACTAAAAATAAAATAAAAAAAAAATTAGCTGGGCGTGATGGCGGGCACCTGTAATAATCCCAGCCACTTGGGAGGCTGAGGCAGGAGAATCGCTTGAACCCGGGAGGCGGAGGTTGCAGTAAGCCAAGATCACCCCACTGCACTCCAGCCTGGGCAATAGAGCGAGACTCCATCTCTAATAATAATAATAATAATAATAATAATAATAATAAGTGCTCTTGACCGGGTGCCGTGGCTCATGCCTGTAATCCCAGCATTTCCAGAGGCAGAGGCAGACTGATCACAAGATCAGGAGTTCAAACCAGCCTGGCCAACATGGTGAAATCCTGTCTCTACTAAAAATACAAAAATCAGCCAGGCGTGGTGGTGCGCGTCTGTAGTTCCATCTACTTGGGAGGCTAAGGCAGGAGAGTTGTTTGAACCCAGGAGGCTGAGGCTGCAGTAAGCTGAGATCTGCCACTGACTCCAGCCTGGGTGACAGAGTGAGACTCTGTGTCAAAAAAAAAAAAAAAAAAAGTACTCTTTTTTTTTTCCACCCAATACATTTCTAAAAAATATATGAATATTTAACAAAAAAGACTTACATATAATAAAGGAGTTGGAGTATGGTTCCATTTCCCAAAACTTAAATATTTTTCAACTTCTTTTAGACACAGTTGATAAATATTCAACATTGAATACATATTCTTAATTGTATTCTTACCTTTCCAGTTGAACACAAGAGTAAGCAAGTTAAATTCAGGCTCAGCTTAAGTTCGTTATCTGATTCAGGCTAATGTCAGCATGTTATGAAAATGAAATGGTTCCAGAATGTCAGTATTGTAAGGTTTCTGGCAATTTCTGATATAGCATGCAGAATTACTAAAAAGTTAGTTTCTCTCTGCCTTTTTAAATATCCATTACAAAAGTGTCCAGAATCGGCTTTTGAAAAAAAAGTTTTTTCTTAGTAGAGAAGTAAAAGTAGGACTAGACTAGACTAGGGAATAGTACACAGGGACATCCAATTAGCATGTGTCTATTACATATTAATTAGTTATAATAAATAAGCAGTAGGTATTACCTCTGTCCTCAGGACAAGAAAGCTAAGGAAATGAGTTACATGTTAACCTATTAAGGAATAATATTAAATCTTAATAAACGCCGATCATTAAGCATTAAACTAATGGTGTGAATATGGAAACAGAAGAGGAGGGGAATGCTTGACCAATTTAGGGGACGTAGATGAAAGCAGATGAAAATCTGTCAGAGGACTGAAGGAACGAAGTTTAGTTTGAAGCTAAGTAGTGCTTTGATTTGTTTTTACTCATGTAATATAATGCATTTTACATTTTAAATAGTATAAAAAGAGGATACATCTTAATAACTATTAAAGGAAATGAGGCATCATCTTTAAAATACTAAGTAGTACTACACTATAATGTTAGACTAAGTTTGACAGTGTTAGAGCAAGTTTGGACAAGTTGGAAAAATGAATGTGGGCTCGAAGGATCAGGGGAACCTGATTCTGTAACGGAACTTTAAGTGATCTTGAAGAGATAGGAGGGATTTAGAAGAGGAGAGGAAATGGAAATTTAAGGGATTTTCTAATGTTTTTCACTTTTCCTAGAATGTGTTATTGTATCTTTGCCTATTAATATCATAAGCTATAAATCAATCATATATAAATTGAGTCCCTAATGTGTGCAAAGTACTGCTTTAATTATTTGCTTATATAGAAGTGAACAAGCCAGACGTTGCTCCTGCCTTCATTATACATAGTCTATCAGAGAAGATAGATTGTGAACAAGTATTACAGGCTGTACCTCTAACATACATTTTTTAAATGCCTCATCCTTCATGAAACCTTTCATTTTTTTTCTCAGTCCAGAAGAAACTGTTCTACTTCTTGAACTTCTATTTTAAAACTAATACTTTTTTCCTGTGGGGTTTTTATTTCAGATTAAAAAAAAATCGTACAGTAAATTTGACCCTTTTTTGGTGGGTTGGGGGAAGATTTCACAGTTCTACTAATTTAACACATGTATAGATTCATATAATCACCACCACAATCAGGATACAGAGCAGTCCCATCACTAAAAAACTCCCTTACGTTATAGTCACATCCCCATGACCTTACCCCTATGCATACTCCTATCCCCTGGAAACCACTATTCTATTCTCATCACTATAGTTTTGTTTTTGAGAATGTTGTATAAGTGGAATCATGCAGTATGTAACCTTTTAAGACTGAATCCTTTTATTCAGCATAATGCCTTTGAGAATCATCCAAACTGTATGTATCAATAGTTTGTTCCCTTTATTGCTGAGTAGTATTTTATTATACGATTGTATTACAGTTTATTTATGCATTCATCTGCTGGGTGGTTTCCAGTTTTTGGCAACTATTAATAGAACTGCTGTAAAGTTCATGTACAGATTTTTACATGAACATAAGTTTTTATTCCTCTATAGTAGATACCCACAGGTAGTACTGCTGGATCATATGGTAAATATATGTTTGACTTTTTAAGAAACCACCAAAGTGTTTTCCAGATTGGCTGTACCATTTTGCACTTCTAGCAGCAATGTAGGAGAATTCCAGTTATTCTGCATCCTTGTCAGTACTCGGTATTGTCTGCATTTTTTATTTTAGCCATTATAATAGACGTGCGGTGGTATCTCATTGTGATTTCAGTTTGTATTTCCCTAATGGCTAATGATGTTGAACAGTTTTCGTAGGCTTCTTTGTCATTTACATATATAGTATACTTTTTGATGGGGTGCTTCTTCAAGGCTTTTGCCCCTTTGAAATTAGGTTGTTTGTTTTCTTACTGCTGAGTTTTGAGTTTCATTTTCTTAACATTTCATTCTTTATAAATTCTGGATTTGTCTTTTATTGGGTATATTATTTGAAAGTATTTTACTCTCTTCTGTAGATAGTCTTTGTTCTCTTAACTGGATCGTATAGAGAGTGAAAGTTTTAAATTTTAATGAAGTCCAATTAATCAGTTTTTCCTTTAATGGATTATGCATTTGGTGTCAAGTTAGAAGTCATTGTTTAACCCCAGGTCACAGAGATTTTTCTTCTGCTTTCTTCTAAAAGTTGTATAGTTTTACTTCATATATTTGCATGTATGCTACATTTTCAGTTAATTTTTTTATGAGTTCTGAGGTTTAGGTTGAGGTCCATTTTTTTTCATATGGATGTCAATTATTCCAATATCATTTGTTGAAAAGATTATTCTCTCTCCATTAAATTGCTCTTGTACCTTTGTTGAAAAATTCACTGGTCATATAGAACCTATCTTTGCATAAGTCTATTTCTGAATTCTATTCTGTTCCATTGAGCAATGTGTCTTTCCCTTCACTAAAACTACATTGTCCTGATTACAGTAGCTTCATTGTAAGTCTTATATTCAGGTAACATGATTTCCCCAATTTTATTGTTCTTTTCCAGAATCATCATAGCTATTTTAGTTTCTTTCCCTTTTCATATAAATTTTAGAACTGGCTTGTTTATATCTACAAAAAATAAATCCTGCTGGGATTTTAACTGGTATTGTGTTAACTGTATTGATCATTTGGGGGGAATTGGCATGTTTATTGTGTTGACTCTTCCAATTCATGAACATAGTATTGCTCTCCACTTATGTAGGTTTTATTCTTTCATCAGCATTTTGTAGTTTTCAGCATACAGATCCTATATATCCTTTATTAGATTTATACCTAAATATTTTATTTTTATGAGCTGTTTGTATTTTTATTTCAGTTTTCAGTTGTGCATTGCTAATATGTAACAATGTGATTGATTTTTATATGTTGGCTTTATATCCTGAGACCCTTGCTAAACTCATTTGTCCTAGGAAGATTTTTTTGATTGTATTTTATATATTCCTTGGGATTTTCTACTTAGAAAAGCATGTAATCTGCAAATGGGGACAGTTTCATTTCTTTCTTTCCTATCCATATGCCTTTTATGTCTTTTTTCTTGCCTTATTGCATTGGCTAAGACTTCCCATTAAGATATCAAATAAGAACAATGACAATGGATATCCTTTCCTTGCTCACAATCTTAGTGGGGAAAGCATTCAGTCTTTTACCACTGTTTTACGTTAGCTGTGGATGTTTTTGTAGATGCCCTTAATTAGGTTAGTGAAGTTATTTCTCTTTAGTTTGCTGAGAGTTTTTATTAAGAATGGATGCTGAGCTAGGAGCAGTGGCTTGTGGCTGTAGTCCTAGCTACTCAGGAGGCTCATGCAGGAGGATCACTTGAGCCTGAGCATTCAAGAATCCTGTCTCTTGAAAAAAAAAAAAAAAAGGTGAATGCTCAATCTTGTCAAATATTTTTTTCTACTTCAATTGATGTGGTTGTATGGTTGGTTTTTCTTCTTTAGACTGTTAATATAGTAGCTTACACTGATTGATTTTCAAATTTCAAAAAGTCTTTCATTTCTAGGATAAATTCCACTTAATTGTGATATGTTATTCTTTTTATATATTGTGGATTTCAGTTTGCTAATACAGTTTACCCTTGAACAACATTGGGTTTGAACTTCATAGGTCCACTTATATGTGGATATTTTCAATAAATCAATTGGAAAATATTTTGGAGATGTGCAACATTTTGAAAAAACTCACTGCATAGCCTAGAAATAACCAAAAAAGCAAGAAAGTTAGGTATGTCATGAATGCATAAAATATATGTAGATAGTGGCCTGTTTTATCATTTATTACATAAAATATACACATACATAAAATCTATTATAAAAAGTTAAAATTAATCAAAACTTATGCACATAAACACAGACTACACATGGTGCCATTCATCATCAAGACAAACGTAAACAAATGTAAAGATGCAGTATTAAATCATAACTGTATAAGATTAACTGTAGTACATATTGCACTACTGTAATAATTTCATAGCTACCTCCTGCTGTTATTGCAGTGAACTCAAGTGTTGTGAGTATCCACTGAAAACACTGCGTGATGTGATGCTAAACTGTGAGAGCAGCTTGTCTCTCCAGTAAATTGCATATCAAAGTAAAGAAATGATCTCATGGTTCTTATGTATTTTTCATTGTGTTTAATGGAATATTATAAACCTTGTCTAACACTATGGGAACCATTCAGAATGCCACTAGTGATGCCAAAGTGCTCCTAAGAAGCACAGCAAAGTCATGACATTACAAGAAAATATTAATGATGCTGGAAGTGTTCCTAAGAAGCATAGCAAAGTCATGACATTACAAGAAAAAGTTGAATTGCTTGATATGCATTGTGGATTGAGGTTTGCAGATGTGGTTGCCTGCCATTTCAAGATAAATGAATAAAACACAAGGACCTTTGTAAAAACAAAAGGAAATTCATGACACTGTTGCTGCAGCTATGCCAGCAGGCATGAAAACCTTGACCTTTTTGCAAAATGCCTTTTCATCTCATATTGGAAATGCAGCTTTTATGTGGGTGCAGGATTGCTAATAAGAAAGTCACACCTATAAATTAACAGGATTTTTAAAAAGTGAAGTAATTATATGACAAAGCAAAAGGAAGTTTTTTGGTTTTTTTTTAGATGGAGTCTCGCTCCGCCGCCCAGGCTGGAATGCAGTGGTGCCATCTCAGCTCACTGCAACCTCTGCCTCCTGGGTTCAAGCAATTCTTCTGCCTCAGCCTCCTGAGTAGCTGGGACTACAGGTATGTGCCACCATGCCCAGCTAATTGTTGTATTCTTGATAGAGATGGGGTTTCACCATGTTGGCCAGGCTGGTCTCGAACTTCTGACCTCAGGTAATCCACCCACCTTGGCCTCCCAAAGTGCTGGGATTGGAGGCGTGAGCCACCGCACCCAGCCATGCAAAAGAAAGTTTAAGGATATAAAGTTCAAAAATTTAGTGCCAGCAAAGGATGGTTTGATAATTTTTGAAAGAGGTTTGACTTAAAAAGTGTCAAGATAACAGGAGAAGCAGCTTCTGCCAACAAAGAAGGATCAAATGAGTTCCCAGATACTATTAAGAAAATCATTGAGGAGGAATGATATCTGCCTGAACAGGTTTTTAATGTAGACTAATGTGCCCTATTCTGGAAAAACATGCCACAGAAGACATTTATTAGTAAGTAAGTAAGTAAGGGAAGCAAGCACCAGGATTTAAGGCAGGAAGGGATAACAAACGCTACCATTTTATGAATGCAGTCACGTTTATGATCAGGATTGCCCTTATCTATAAAGCTGCTAAACTCTCCCCCTACAACGCCCTACCCTGCCCAGCCTTGAAGGGAAAAGATAAACACCAGCTGCTAGTCTTTTGGTTGTACAACAAGAAGGTCTGGACAATGAGAACACTTTTTCTACATTGGTTCCATCAATGCTTTGTTGCTGAAGTCAGCAAGTACTTTGCCAGTAAGCGACTACCTTTTAAAGTTCTTTTGATCTCGCACAATGCCCCTGGCCACATGGAACCCCATGATTCAACACTGAAGGTGTCAATGAGGCCTACTTGCCTCCCAAAACAAGGCTCCTAATTCAACCTATAGATTGGGGGTCATGAGGGCCTTTAAGGCTCATTTCACATAGGAGGTACTCTGTGGAAAGGAATGTCAACACTATGGATGACAACCTCCAATAGAGAGAAACCATGATCTGAAGCTGAGATGGCCTTTTAGAAAAGAAAACTATATAAAAATAAAAGACTAAAAGATTAAAACAACAATAACAAAAGGACATCGTAAAAGTCTGTAAGGATAATACCATTGATTATGCTACAGAAAAAGCCATGAAAGCCATCGAACCTGAAACAATAACTTCCTGATGGAGAAAACTGTGTCCAGATGTTGTGCATCATTTCACAGAATTTATGACAGAGCCAATCAAAGAAATGAAAGACATGGATATGGGGGAAAAAAAAAAAAAGGTGGGAGGTGAAAGATTTTAAGATATGAATCTTGGAGAAATTCAAGACACCACACCAGAGGAGTTAAGACAACAGGAGAGAGTTGAGTGATTCTGAACCAGTGCCAAATGATGAGGAAGAAGACATAGAAGAAGCAGTGCCAGGAAACGAAATGACATGAGACAGTCCGGCATGAGAGTTCTGAGTATTCAAGACCACTTTTGACTTCTCTTGCGACATGGAAAATAAAGCAAACAGTGGAATATGGATTGGTACTCGATAGAAACATTTTTAGAGAAATGAGAAAGCAAAAAAGTCAGACAAAAATTACAGTATAGCTGGGTGTGGTGGCTCAGGCCTCTATTTCAGCACTTTGGGAGGCTGAGGTGGAAGGATTGCTTGAGGACAGGAGTTCGAGATCAGCCTGTGCAACGTAGTAAGACATTGTCTCTACAAAAAATAAAATTAGCTGGGCATGGTGGCACACACCTGTAGTCCTGACTATTCATGAGGTGGAGGCCAGAGAATCACTTGAGCCCAGGAGTTCGAGGCTGCAGTGAGCTATCATTGCATCACTGCAATCCAGCCCGGGCGATGGAGCAAGATCTTGTCTTGAAAAATGAAAAAAATTACAGTGTATTTCCATAGTTACACCAAGTGTGCCTGCGTCTTCCGTTTCTGCTACTCTTGAGACAGCAAGACCAACTTATCTTCTTCTACCTCCTATTTAGCATAGAGATAATGAGGATGAAGACCTTTATGATGATCCACTTTCACTTAATGAACAGTAAATATATGTTCTCTTATGATAAGAAATAACATTTTCCTTTTTCTAGCTAACTTTATTGTTTATGTTCCATGAGGCTTCTGGTCAACATAGGCTATTAGTAGTTAAGTTTGGGAGTAGTAGAAACTTATGGATAGCTTTTCCACTTGAGGGGGTGGTTGGCATTCATAATCCCCATATTATTTAAGGGTCAACTGTACATTGTTGAGCATTTTTGTGACTGCATAAAAGGGATGTTGGTCTGTAGTTTTCTTAATTGGAAATATCTTTGTCTTGTTTGGATATCAGAGTAATTCTGGCCTCATAAGATGAGTTGGGAATGCTTTCTCGTTTTCTGGAAAAGACTGTGAAATTGGTGTTATTTCTTTAAATGTTTGCTTGAATTTCTCATTAGAAACATCTAGGCATGGAGATTTATTTTGGAAGAGGTTTTTCTTTAATACAAATTCAATTTCTTTAACAGCTACAGGATATTCAGTTTACCTATTCTTGGTTGAGTTTTGGTAGTTTGTGGCATTTGAGGATTTGGTCCATTTTATCTAAGTTGTCAAATTTATGTACATAGAATTTTTAAAAATTGTCAGTGCAGTCTGTAGTGATATCCCTTTTTCATTTCTGATATTAATAAAATGTGTCTTCTCTCTTTGTTAGTCTTGCTGGAGGTTTGTCATTTTTATTGATCTTTTCAAAGAAAAGTTTTATTGATTTTCTCTTTTTTTTGTTTTTAATTTTGTTGATTTCTGCTCTTACCTTTATTAATTCCTTCTTTCTGCTTACCCTGGGATTACTTGTTCTTTTCCTAGTTTCTTAAGGTAGAAGCTTAGATTATTGATTTAAAATCTTGTTTTTTGATATTAGCTTTAAAAATCAGTACCTTTTTGTAGCTTATACGTTGTATATTTTATTAATTTGTGTACACGTCTAGATTTCCCTATTTTAATGTTCTGGAGTACAGGGATCTTATTTTGGTTGGCTAATCTGGGACCTAACTGACTATCCTGTACTATGTGCTTAGTAAAAATTTGATAGGTGGTTTGAATGGGAACAGATGGATGAAAGGAGAGTAAGTGAAGGTAATGAATAAAACTATTTCAAAGAAGGCTTCAAAATTAAGAAAAATAACAGAACTTAAGAATCATATCCAGGGAAGTGATATCAAGGGAAAAAAGAAAAACAGTTCTGTCATGAGGAAAAGTTGCTAATACCAGCCAATTCTAAACTAGTTCTGATAGACTGTGTTCAGAATCTCAAGGTGGCATACAGAACACTCCCAGTACACTGCAGCAGTTCTACATAGTGAATAAACAAAGAACTATGCTTCTTAGACAATTCAAGGAAAAAAACATTTTTGACCTTAGTTTTTCAGATAATTTAAGCAAGATAATAATTTGGAGATATTTACCTCTATGATTTTCTTGATTCCTTCCTTCACTTGTGGTACACCTGATATACATTTCTCTGGTGTTTATTGATTGTATAGCCTTAGGATAGCCTTTTTTTTTTTTTTCCTTATTCTGTCTCTTACTGGTCACCTGAAATCATGCTTTAAGCCTCCAGAGGATCAGGCCATAAGTTTCCTGGCTCATACCCCTCCATAAAATTAAAGCATCTGTGTATTAGTCTGTTCTCACGCTGCTGTGAAGAAATACCTGAGACTGAGTAATTCATAAAGAAAATAGGTTTAATTGACTCACAGTTCTGCATGGCTGGGGAGGCCTCGGGAAATGTACAATCATGGCAGAAGGCACCTTTTCACAGGGTGGCAAGAGAGAGAATGAGTGCCTAAAGAAGGGGGAAGCCCCTTATAAAACCATCAGGTCTTGTGAGAACTCAATCACTATCACAAGAACACCAGCATGGGGTTAACTGCCCCTATGATTCAATTACCTCCCAGCAGGTCCCTCCCATGACACGTGGGGATTATGGGAACTATAAGATGAGACTAGGGTGGGGACATAGCCAAGCCATATCAATCTGTATTAGTTTTCTATGAGTGCTGTAACAAATTACCACAAACGTGGTGGCTTAAAACAACAGAAATTTATTTTCTCACAGTTCTGGAGGCCAGAAATTCAAAATCAGTATAACTGGGCCAAAATCAAGGTGATGACAGGGCAGTGCTTCCTTGGAAAGTTTTAAAGGAGACTGCATTTTTTGTCTCATCCAGCTTTTGGCTTCTGCCAGCATTCCTTGGCTCGTGACTACATCCCTCCAATCTGCCTCCTTGGCCTTCTCTTCTGCAGTCAAATCTCCCCCTTTCTCTGTCTTCTAAGGACACTTGTGATTGCATTTAGAGCCCTCTTGGATAATCCAGGATAATCTTCCCATCTCAAAATTCTTAATTATATCTGCAAACTCATTTATGCCATATAAGGTAACACTCACAGGTTCTGGGGATTAGGACATGTATAACTTTTAGGGGCCATTATTTAACCTACCACAGCATCTAACAAGGAATCGAGAATACTGATGAAATGGAAAAACGAAGACATTCATTATTTCTTGAAAAATGTCCTTCACAATCTGTATTTTTAAAAATCTTATCTTTTGCCATTTGAAATATTAATATTTGCATATCAAATATTCATATAAATTAATTCAGACTGATATCCTTTATAGAGGATTCCAAAAATGAATTCTAAGGAAAAAGTCCAATTTATCACATATATCAATCCTTTTCACATATAGCCTCATGAATAACCACTTGACACTGAAACATGAATTCAGAAACTATTATTATTTTGGCACAGGAACAAACTTAATTTCAGAATCACAGCGTCCAGATATCTATTAACTTTTATTCAAGTAAAAGTTTTAAACACCTGAATAACTTATGGATACAAATGGACATTGGTTTCATATTGCTTCCATATGTAGGAACTAGTCATTTAAGCAAATTACAAATAGATAGGATTTAATAAACTAAATCTGCAGTCAAGAAGAACCTATGATTCAGACTTCATAAATGAACTAAAATGACATTTGCAATATTGTTCAGCATTAATCTGGGTTCATATGGAATCGTCAATTATTTTCCAGTTACAAATAACTGTATGTTCTTATAGAAGATTATTTACAACTGACTCTATTAGAGCTCTGTTAAATGAGAGACTCTAGTTAGAGAGTAGTTTAGGATATCCTAGTCCTAAACTGGAGACATCCTCAATATTCCTCAATATAGATTATTCCATCATTACTTACCACCACCAAACAGGAAGATGAGGATACACAGATATAAAGCTGTTTTGTTTTTAACAATAACATGATACATGCTTTTATTGTATGCCAAATAGGTGCCTGCTAAGGCTTTGTGTACATGTGATTAATGAATTACTTTTCAATATTTCTTACTTTGATAACTGGTTTCTGTATAAGCCATGTAACTAATAACCGTTAACTGTTAATGCCACTATATCACCCACTTCACCATCCAGTATTTTCATTATAAACTCCATACATCTTTTTTTGTTATAAATTTTACATACATACCATTTATTATTTGTTGTAGTCATCAAAGATTGCTATCCTATAGTAAATACATTTCTTTAAATCATTACAATTGGAATGCAAATGATTATTCGTGAATGGTTAAGGTAAAGCTGTCTTTAATGAATACTGTATTTGGAAATGGGATTTGACCAAGTATCATTTATCTAGCCAGAATTTAACCCACCTCCCATTTATACCCATTTGTATATGTAGGTGAATAAATAATTCAGTTGTTCCTTGACTGAGATAGAACCTAGCCAAATGCTAGGTAATTTGCTGTAGGAAGGCTTCTAAGTGACATATTAGTAACTTGCACAAGAAGTGGATCTGGGTCAGTTGTGGTGGCTGTCCAGGTGCAGTGGCTCACACCTGTAATCCCAGCACTTTGGGAGGCTGAAGCAGGCATATCATTTGAGGTCAGGAGTTCAAGACCAGCCGGGCCAACATGGCGAAAACTTGTCTCAACTAAAAATACAACATTTAGCCGGGCTTGGTGGTGTGTGCCTGCAGTCCCAGCTACTTGGAATGCTGAGGCATGAGAATCACTTGAACCCGGGAGGTGGAGGTTGCAGTGAGCCAAGACTGCGCCACTGCACTCCAGCCTGGGCAACAGAGCAAGACTGTCTCAAAAAAAAAAAAAAAAAAAAAAAAAAAAGATGCGGATCTGCCTTGCCTTTGAATGTAACCTAACAGATTTCAGCTCAGGTCTACGAAGGCTGGATGGCACAAAGAAGACAGACATCTAACTCTTCTTCCTGCTAGGTAAATGTTTCTAAGTAAATTTTCTTTCAAAGTTAGAAGATCCTAATTTTTTCGTGCTTCCTTTAAATGCTGGAGTTTCTCAGAGTCAGTATTGGCCTCTTTTTTTTTTTTCCTCTATACTATATTCTTTTCCATAGGGGATCTCATCCACTCCCATGTCTTCAAATGCTATCTATATGCTAATGGATTATACATTTGTATCATCTGGCTGGGCCTCTTTTTCTAAGCTCTAGACTTCTATATCTAACACCTTATTCTATACCTCCTCTTTGATGCATGACAGGAACGTCAAACATTGTATGTCCAGAACAGAATTCATAGTCATGCCACAGTACCTTCAAATTCAGATAGTCCCTAACTTAGGATGGCTCAATTTACAACTTTTTCATTTCACAATGATGAGAAAACTATTGTGTTCAATAGGAACCATACTGTACCCATGCAACCATGTTTTTCACTTTTAATATTCAATAAATTATATGAGATACTCAACACTTCATTATAACATAGAATTTGTGTTAGATGATTCTGCCCAACCATAGGCTAATGTAAGTGTTCTGTGCACACTGAACAAAGGCTAGGCTAAACTATGATGTTCAGTAGGTTAGGTATATCAAATGCATTTTCAACTGATGATATTTTCAATCTATGATGGGTTTATTGGGATGTAATGCCATCCTAAGTCAAGGAGCACTGTATTTCTTTTAATATTCCCAATCCCAGGCTGCTAGGAGACACCCCGTATTTTCACTTACTCTATACATATCACCATGTCCAGTAGGCTCTACTTTCTGCCTTGAGTCTGTTCATTTCAACCCATCTCCCTGGTACAATCTACCAGGTTTCCACCTGCCAACCTGGTTTCACTTCATCCACTTTTTTCTTTTTACTCATTCACACAGTAGCCAGAGTGATCTCTTAAAAATGCTGTTATGATCACCATTTTCCTTTGATTAAAACCCTTTTGGCATGCTACAACAGAGATGAACCTTGAAGATATTATGCTAAGTGAAATAAGACACAGAAGGATAAATATGATTGCACTTGAGAATAGTAAAATTCATAGAGACAGAAAGAATAGTGGTTTTCAGGGGTAGGAGGGAGGAGGGAGTGGGGAGTTATTGTTTCATGGGTACAGAGTTTCAGTTTGTGAAGATGAAAATGTTCTGAAGATGGATGGTACAATCGTTGCACAACAATGTGAATATACTTAGTGCCACTGAATGTACACTTAAAAATCATTAAAATGGTAAATTTTGTTGCATATGTTTTGCCACAATGAAAACAAAATACTTTTGTTTGTTCATTGCTGTTATGATAAAGATCTCAACACCTGACACCCCCTACAAGGTCCAATATGATCAGACCTACCATTCCACCCCGAGGTTTTTATACTCCAGTTACACTAACTGTCTTTTTTCCAAGTTATTGATGACACTAAATTCCTTCTTACTTTAAACCTCCCTTAATGTTCTTTCTGGAATGAAATGCTCTTCCTCTCTTTTCACCTGGCCGGGTACTATTACTCATTGTTTTATCCCTCAGCTTATACAGCACTTCCTCCAGGATATTGTCCCTGACTCTCTCCAGTGGTACATCCTTCTATTTACAGTCTAACAGCACCTATACTTCTTTGTTGCACTTATCACAATTATGATGTATTATTCAGTATCTGTCTTTTCCAACATATTGCAAGATCTGTGAGACCAGAGACTATTTTGTCTTATTCATCAAACACCTTTCAAAGAGCTGGCATTTAGTACAAGTTCAAAACATATTTATAGAGTCAATGAAGCAATATACAAATGAATGAATACCATCTAAATGGTAAAGAATAATTCATTAACGAAATAATACGAGGGCTAGGTGTGGTGGCTCATGTCTGTAATTGCAGCACTTTGGGAGGCCGAAGCGGGTGAATCACTTGAGGTCAGGAGTTCCAAACCAGCATGGCCAACATGACGAAACCCCATCTCTACTAAAAATACAAAAATTAGCTGGGCATGGTGGCATGTGCCTGTAATTCCAACTACTTGGGAGGCTGAGACACGAGAATTGCTTGAACCTGGGAGGCGGAGGTGGAAGTGAGCCAAGATCGTGCCACTGCACTCCAGCCTGGATGATGGAGTGAGACTGTCTTAAAAAAAAAAAAAGGATTACCACTTAAAAGGTATTTCAAAGAAAAAACATAATATTTACTTATCATTTTAAAAATAATACAAATTCCCTATAGAAAACCTGGAAAATCCAGATAAAATATAAAGAAAACAAACACTGCCCTATCTTGCAACCCAGTGGTAATCATTGTTGTACATCTTGGTATATTTCCTTCCAGTCCTTTATGTGTTTGTATGTGTGTGTGTGTCTGTGTGTATTTCTTGAGAAAACACTCCAGTGGGATAATATGTATACAATTTTGTTTCTTCTATTTATGTTGTACCATTTACTTATTCCCATATTATAAGTAATTCTGATTTAGAATATCTTTTGATAAATCTTTGACCCACATCTTGGATTTTGATTAGAATTACTAAAAGTAGTTATACTATATGAACATAAAAAATATGAATTAGAAAACAGAAAAAAGGAATAAATACCTTACCATAATCTAACGATACAAGAATGGCAACTTACTTTTTCTTTAACAACTTAATGCTTTCAAACCTTCATTCTGTTCAGGTGGCAGAGACAGATTTCTGTGAGCAGATACAAATCTCAGTTGACAGAGTTAGGTGATTAGGACATAATTTTTTTTTTCAGAATACATCTTTATTTCTATTTCATTTCACTGAGATAGCCCATCTGGGGCCATGATTAAGTACACTTAACTTATAGAGTGCCAAAGCATTTGGGAAAAACATCTGGCCTTTGATATCAAATGTCTATGCAGCGTACAATCATCCTGTTTTATTCTTGGTCATTGGTCCACAGAGCCGATAATTCTCTCATTTCTGTCTGTATGTGCTCATCAGGCCCAATGGCTTCTTTCCCAATTTCAGTGCTACCCACAGGGGAATAAGACTCCTTCTGTTGCTTTTCATAAATACTACAACTTGGAAATCTCTGCAAGTCAAGTTTTGAATGTGAGTAGAACCTGTGAATATGATGATACATTACTCCTATGAACATGTTACAAAGGGAGATTATCCAGGTAGGTCTAATCTAAGAAATGGGGACCTCAATCCTACAACTGCAAGGAAATAGATCCTGCCAGCAATCTGAATGCGCTATGTTAAAATCAGATCAAACTTTAAAAATTTTTAAAAGTTTAGTGTGCATACAAAGAATAGTTTACAAACTGGGAGACATCTAACCAAAAGTGGCAAGAAGCCTAGCTCACAGCAGTTACAGTGCAGCTTATAAACACTGAGGAGGAAGTATTTGATCTTCGTTACATTCTTTCTAAGGCAAGCAGAGCTGTTAAGCTGATTTGTCTATAGCCGATTGGTTTAATTTCATTCAATCACACTGTCAAAGACATTTTGTGTTTTGTTTATGTCTAGAGCAAGTGTTTCAGGGAAATAAGGATGACTTAAGTTTTGGCTACCTGGCTATGGGTGGTTGGACTTAAAATATCTAAACTGGGGCCTCTCTTTTTATTTATCTTTAACACTTGGAAGCAGATTCTTCCCAGAGCCTCCAGATAAGAAGCCAGCTTGGCTCTTGACTTCAAATCAAGGTGTTCTTCCCAGAGTCTCGAGATAAGAACGCACCAAGCTTGGGTGGGTTCTTCCAGGCTGGAGTGCAGTGGCGCGATCTCGGCTCACTCCAAGCTCCGCCTCCCGGGTTCACGCCATTCTCCTGCCTCAGCCTCCCGAGTAGCTGGGACTACAGGCGCCCACAACCGCGCCCGGCTAATTTTTTGTATTTTTAGTAGAGACGGGGTTTCACCGTGGTCTCGATCTCCTGACCTTGTGATCCGCCCGCCTCGGCCTCCCAAAGTGCTGGGATTACAGGCGTGAGCCACCGCGCCCGGCGGGTGGGTTCTTATCTTGAGGCTCTGGGAAGAATTTAATGAAATTAAACCAACTGGCTATAGACAAATCAGTTTAACCAGGTATGCTTGCCTTAAAAAGAATGTAATGAAGGTCAAAATACTTTCTCCTTGATGTTTGTAAGCTGCTATATATCTATGATTACCAGGAGGCAATTGAACCTGGCCAAACCTTTTGATCTATAGAATTGGGACTTCTGATCTACAGAATTGTGACACCATAAATGGGTGTTATTTTCAGCTGTTGAGTTTGTGGTAATTTGTTATACAGCAGTAGAAAAGTACGGGTTGAGTATCCCAAATCCAAAAATCCCAAACCCAAAATGCTCCAAAATCCAAAACTTTTTGAGCGCCAACATGACACTCAAAGGCAGTGCTGATTGGAGCATTCTGAATCTGGGATTTTTGGATTTGGGATGCACAACCATTGTAATGCACACATTCCAAAATCCAGAACAATCTAAAATCTGAAACATTTCAGGTACCAAACATTTCGGATAAGGGATACTCAATCTGTAATACAAGGGGATTGCATAAAGGAATGATTATCAGGAGGCAAGGAACATGGGGATCATTTTAGGTCTGTATAAGGGGCCACAGTAACCTTGTCCAGAACAGCAGACCTGCCAATTAACTCGTAGAACCATGAACTATCATAATGAATGGGGGTTGTCTTAAACCACTCAGATTTAGACTGGTTTGTTATGCAGTTAAAGCTAATTGTTACAACTTCTGGGGTGAGAGAAGTATAGATCAATTCCTCCTAAATGAAAAGCCCCATCATATTTCCAAAGATACTGAAGAATATAGAAAGGGCATGAGATCTGAATTTGAGCCCATGACTCTTTATAAGTTATCATTTATTGATGACTTATTAACACTGGTAGGAGCTCTATATTCACTATCTAAACCATACAACTGTAAGGTAGGTATTTTGAAGGCTCGGTGAATCTATGTTATATTTTCATTTTGTGGAGTTAGATAACCTTGATTACATTCACCATTCAATCCTCAATTCTCTCTTCTATAAAATGGGCTTGATTATACTATTTAATTCACAAGATTACACTGCTGTGTAAACTCCTGTGCAAATATTAGAACTCATTACTAGCAGTCCAGGGTTCAGTTTTCACATCATATTTGCCACTGAAACTCATCTAGAGTGACTACATCAACACACTGTATCTACATAACATGTACTATATCAGCATATATATCAACACTTGGTTTGTGAGAGTCTGCACTCTTAGGGGTCTGTTCTCCTCCCTGCTTGATCAAGACATACCAATTAACCACTAAAAGAATATAATTCACAGGTTAATGACAAGCTCTGGTTTTGGAATTGGGGAAGGACAGCTAATATTTTTGAAGGCCTCTATGTTTCAGGCACCAGGCTAGATGATTTACTTCTATCAGCTGACTATGATTGAATTTGTTTGGACTGGGTCATTTAGAAACCATTTCAAGTAGTTCTACTGTGAGCATGGGTCACAGTAGAATTCTACTGTGTATCCATGATTGAGAATTTCTGACATACAAAACCCCATTAAATCTCGCAAAAAATATTCCAAAATAGGCGATATGTTTATTTTACAGTAAGGAAATGGATGCCCACAGACATTAACTTTCCCAAGATCACACATCTTGTAAAGCCAAGTTTTCTGCCACTTTACCAAAATGACAGGTTTCTTGAACAGAGGAGACAATCACTCTTACCAAATTAAGGGAGATACTAAACCGAAAAGCAAGAAAGACTGAAGATTCCTACTTAATAATCAAATCCCCTTGGTTGACCTTGCTATCCCCCGTGAAACTTTTCCAGCCATATCAGTCCTTGTTTGTTGATCTCCTCACTTTATTTCTACTACACGAGTAACTGACTAATTTTGATGGTATTCATACTTATCCTTACCATATATTTGTTTCTACATTGGTCAAATCCTCCTTGTACATTTCCTAGTTGCCAACCTGGTGCCACAGCGGGCAAATCATGGGAACAGCCCTGGTTTTGGAGCCAGACCCACCTGAATTGGCCTCCCGCATGGACTTAGCTGCGTGGCCATGAGACAAGGCATTTTATTCTTTGAATTTCAGTTTTGTAAGCATAAAAAGGGGAAAATAAAACCCATACTTTAGTAAGGTTTAGAAACACTACACTCAGTAAGTCATAGCTAAGTCACCGTCACCAGTGGTAGCCAAGTGTGTGGTGCAGCAGGAAACACATGGAAAGCAGTAAGTCACATCAGACCTTTGGAGTCGATTCCTTTACGGAACTGAAATGCCCTCACATTTAGGGAGAAACAGAAAGAATTAGGACTCATGAAATCGAGCTGGGGCTGGCACTTCTGTCCCTCCCAACAGGTTTCCAGAAAGCTACTTACATACGATGCACTCGCCAAACCACTGGAAATCATTCTACTTTATACTTTTTTCCACCCTGCCTCACGTCCTTGCCCTATGACCGGGTTCCTACCCCAACCTCTGCCCCAACACTTAGGGGAGGAGTTGCGGGCCTCTTTTTACAGTGGATAGGATTCCGAAGGGGAGAGTAAATCAGTAAGGCTCCACCCATTTCACAGGAGGCCTAGAGAGGGCGCTCCCCTTTCCCCTCCCGCCTGACCTGCCAGGAGGTGGGCTGGCGCAGAGGGAGGGAACTGTCCCCTGTCCCTTTAAGGAGGAGGGCCACGCGCCGGCCGAGAGTGCGGCATAGCCCCCACCCGCCGCGCCCTCACCCCAGAGCAGCTGCAGCCCCAGCCGCGGCCGCCCCTCCGCCAGCCGAGTCAGCAGCTCTGACCCCCGGCAGCAAGTCGCCACCATGGTGAAGATCGTGACAGTGAAGACCCAGGCGTACCCGGACCAGAAGCCGGGCACGAGCGGGCTGCGGAAGCGGGTGAAGGTGTTCCAGAGCAGCGCCAACTACGCGGAGAACTTCATCCAGAGTATCATCTCCACCGTGGAGCCGGCGCAGCGGCAGGAGGCCACGCTGGTGGTGGGCGGGGACGGACGGTTCTACATGAAGGAGGCCATCCAGCTCATCGCCCGCATCGCCGCCGCCAACGGGGTAAGGGATGCGCGGCCCCGCGCCGCCGTGCCCCTTGGCGCGTGTGCGACGTGCGGCCTGCGGCGCCCTCCCTGGCTCGGGGCTGGCCGCTTCCGCGCGGTCGCCCTGGTCTCCACCTCCCCCTCCTCCCCCTCCTCCGCGTTCGCTCTTCTGGCCTGGAGGCCCGACGGAGGTAGCCAGGCTGGGGAAAGCGGCCGTGGGACCCGGCAGAGCTCCTCGCCTGACTCCCGGGGGGCGGGGAGGCACGGGCGCGGAGCCGGGCGTGACCTTGGGAGGCCCGCCCGACCCTCTGTCTCCGCCCGCCGCCTTCCCTCTCCCAGTCCCCCGCCCCTCCCAAGGCCTCTGACATTTGCCTTAACCTTGCCACCCGGGAAGATACGGTTACGACGCAGAGTGCCGTCGCCTTAAGCAGGAAAGGTTAGACAGCCGCCGCCTCGCCCAGAGCCCCCTCGCATCCCGCCCGCTCCCCTGCTATTCTCGGCTGGGACTGGCGCTTCCCGCTGGCTCGGAGCCCGACACTGTGGGGCAAGGGTGGCGAGAGCACCCATCCCCCTGGGGCGTCAGGCTGGCAGATCTCAGCAGGCGATTGCCAAGCTTCTCTTCCCGCCCCCGAGTTTGCCTTGGTTCCGAACTCCTGCCCTTTACGCGGCCTGCTTGCAGGGGGGCAGGCTTTTGAAAAATCTAGTCTTTGCCCAGTGGTGCCCGGGATCTGTTCCACCGACGGGGCTGGAGCTGAATTTTCATTAGAATGGCAACAACATACCCAAAGGCGCCCTTACGCAAGCAAGCAGTCGTGGCAGGCCAGGAAATGAACGCAACACCTTGGTTCCGCCCCGGGCCAAGGAACATTAACTGACTTGATTGGGCGGGTCCACTCGGATAGGTGAAACTTTAAAAAAAGGTTTTTCAGTAAATCTGATATATGAAAATGTGGGGCCGGGCATGGTGGCTCACTCCTGTAATCCCAGCACTTTGGGAGGCTGAGGCGGGTGGATCTCCTGAGATCAGGAGTTCGAGACCAGCCTGGCCAACATGACGAAACCCCGTTTCTGCTAAAAACACAAAACTTAGCCGGATGTGGTGGCGGACGCCTGACATCACGCCACTGCACTCTAGCCTGGGCGACAGAGTGAGACTCTATCTCAAAAAAAAAAAAAAAAAGAAAAGAAAAGAAAAAAGAGAATGTGGATTGATAAGTTGAGGCTATTCACTTACTTTTGTAAAACATTTCTAAGGAGTCAGAGGACCAAGTTTTCTTCCTATATTTTAAGTGAGATTTGACTTATGGCCAATTCTTCTGGAACGCATCCCCTGAAATGGATATTTCTATTCATTTTAATAGTACTTTGTTTATCTTATATTATTGACATTGAGTACTATTTGCCAAGCACCATGGTAAGCACTTCATTTCTGGGTCTCATTTATCCTCCTGCAGCTCTATAAGGCAGATGCTATTGTGGGTATCTTCAAGTTGCCAACGAGAACACTGAAGCTTAGGTAGGTTAAATAATTTACAAAAACTATAATGGCAGCACTAAGAGTCCAATATAGATCTGCCAATCCCAAGAACTTCAACATCTCCTGAGAATGAAGGGACCCTTGATCTCAAAGATCTGTTTTCCAGGCTCCAAAATCTAAACTGGGCCCTATCTACATCTGCCTCCCCGGGCCAAACATTTATAAGCATCAGTGAGGGAAGATTGCCTGGATTTGTCTACTTTGTGCTCCTGAATTTTCGGACAAGCACAAATTCCCATGAAAGAAGGACAAACAGTAGCTGTATTCCAGTAGATCCCTTCATCTCCCCATTACCACCTGTGCTGAATTTGCATTTCATTCATTCATTCAACAGATCCTGTTGAATACCATGTTCAGAGAAATGTGTGGACTAAAAGGATGATGCAGACACAAGATTTGTCCTTAAGGAGCTTACAGCAGAGTGGAAATTTTAGGTGCCAGGTGGAAATTTGTCCATTTGGGAGTAGTGTGGGGTGGGAAGGAAAGAATTAGTTAAGACTGAAAAAAAGTTCTTAAAACTTCATCACCCTTTAGCCATTGCCCTGTTGCTTTTCTCTCAGCCAACCTTTGTAAAAGCTTTCTGCATTCCTATTTCTCATTCTCACCTCTAGTTTACTCGCCATTTCACTGCAATCTGGCTTCTGCCCCCTTCACTACTCCAGTAGAATTGCTCTGGCCAAAGTTACTAGTGACTTGCCAGTTGCTAAATCCATGGAATACACTCTCGGTTTTATCTTCTTTGGCCTTTCTGCTGCATTTGGCACTGCTGATTTTGTACTCTTAAAGTTCTTCCTCCCTTGGCCTTGCTTACTCTCCTGATTCTGCTCACACTTTTTGGAAGTTCCTTCATGGGCTGCACATTGACTCTTCCCTAGGTTGGTTGGTTTGTTTCTTTCTTTCTTTCTTTCTTTCTTTCTTTCTTTCTTTCTTTCTTTCTTTCTTTCTTTCTTTCTTTCTCTCTCTCTCTCTCTCTCTCTCTCTCTCTCTCTCTCTCTCTCTCTCTCTCTTTCTTTCTTCCTTTCTTCCCTTTTCTTTTCTTTTCTTTTCTTTTTTTTGAGACGGAGTCTTACTCCGTTGCCTAGGCTGGAGTGCAGTGGCGCTATCAGGTCACTGCAACCTCCGCCTCCCCAGGTTCAAGCAATTCTCCTGCCTCAGCCTCCTTCGTAGCTGGGATTATAGGCGTGCACCACCATGCCTGGCTAATTTTTGTATTTTTAGTAGAGACGGGGTTTCACCATCTTGTCCAGGCTGGTCTTGAACTCCTGATCCACCCTCCTCGGCCTCCCAAAGTGCTGGGATTACAGGCGTGAGCCACTGCGCCTGGCCTATTCCCTAGGTTTCTATGCTCAGCTTGTTCTCTGATTTTGTTCACTCTGTCTACTCACCTGGGATTTTAATATGCTACTCTTTCTCTTGTGATATGATTGAGTCCAGATAGCATCTTCAGAAAGCTTTCTTGACACCCCATCCCTACCACTCTTCTTCCACCTATTAAGTGCTCCTTTCCCATAGATAATTCTAGAATAGATATATTAAATTCTAGTGAAATTATCTGTTTACATGTCACAGCCTCCTGCTAGAGATTAGGCTTCTTTAAGACAGGCCTGTTTTCCCTGTATCTGCAATGCCTAGGACTATGTAGCATTCAATGAATTCTTGTTTATTTGCTCTGAACGGTGGGTCACTTTTGTATTCTAGCACTTGATTTAAAGCCAGCATATAGTTGGTGACCAATAAATTTATTCACATCAAACATTTATTATGTGTTTGCTTTGTATCAGACATTGTACTTGAGGTATAAAATATTTGTGCCCTTGGGAAAGACATAGTCTGGGAGGGATGGTAGATAGGAGTCAACAGACAGCACAGTGTGTCAGGTGTTGTAATGGAGGGATATGCAGGTGTTTTTAATGTCAATGACTACTTGGGAAGGAAAGATGAAGGGAGGGAGGCTCCATAGAGAAGTGGTAGCTGAATTGAGTCTTAAAGAATGAGTTGGAGTTCCCAAAGTGGGTTTGTCGGGTAGGAGGAATTCTCGGCAGAATGAATACAAATTGAGGGAGTTTAGATTAGAAACAAATACAAATTTCTAATCTTTTTTTGTTTCATCCGCAAAGATTGGAATAATACATACCCAGAGAGCCTGTTGTGAGGATTAGATGAAACAACATATTTACAAGTACCTCACTTGGAAACTGTTCGAATGACAGGTGTGTTATTGTTTTGCTGGTATTAGGACACTAATCCAACCTGATGCAGGTATTAGCCACCCAGATGGTCTCCCACCTTCCTCTAATCCTCAACAGCCCCAACCGATATAGAGGGGTTCCATGTTAGTCAGAACCCAATTGGGTACAAATGACAAAAACCTTACTTAGATTACTCCAAGTGAAAAAGGAATTTATTGGCCCATGTTACTGAAAAGTCTAAGAGAATCCCAACGAATTCTGTAGTTGAAACTATTCCTGGTCTCTAAAAATCACTTTTGGGTCTAATGATCTGCAAATGACCAGCATTAGAAATTGAGGAGAGTTTAAGCTCACAAGTAAATAAATGTGTGCATATTTTGAAGGATGATTTATCACCACCCTAAGCAAAATAAAATAAATGCCTTTGTGGGAGCTTGTAAGTAGGGTATTCTTTGTTGTTGTTGTTGTTGTCAAGTTACAGGGATTCTTTTGTCAGCGACTCCTTTGCTACTCATCTGTGGAAACTATGGAGCCCCTCCTCAGAATATGTATATTTTAAAATTTGAGACACGGTCTTACTCTGTTGCTCAGACTGCAGCACAGTGGCACGATTGTGGCTTACTGCAGCCTCAGTCTCCCCAGGTTCAGTTGATTCTCCCACCTCAGCTTCCCAAGTAGCTGGGGTCCACAGGTGCATGCCACCACGCCTGGCTAATTGTTTTATATTTTTTGTAGAGATGGGGTTTCACCAAGTTGCCCAGGCTGGTCTCGAACTCATGGGCTCAAGTGATCTGCCTGCCTTGGCCTTGCCTCCCAAAGCGCTGCGATTACAAGTGTGAGCCTCCGTGCCTGGGCAGAGTAATTTTATTTTTAAGTGAATAAAATACAAAGCATTGCAAAGGAAGCAAAATTGTATTGAAGTATAATCAAAATATTAGAAAACCAGATTTGTTATATATCAAGATACATGCTTCTTTACTGACATATTAGATAGCAAGATTCGTGGAGGATCTAATACTGCCTTACTTCAGAGTAGTGGTGAGTATAAATGATGTTTTGAGACATCTGCAATCTCAGTATTTTGAGATAACTAAATAGGATATGAAAATATAATTTTTATTGATGAGAAATTCCTAGGTAGTAGTAGTAATAGTAGCAGTAGTAGTACTAATACTGTGGTTTGCTTCCTACATTTATAATAAAAGGAAATGTTAAATTTCAGTTAGATGTTGGTGAAAATAAAGATTGTTTTGTTTATTTTGTCATTCATATTCGTGGACCCCATTGAATTCTACCCAAGGACGTCTTGAGGTGGGGGGAGGGGATGTAAGCATCCCAAGTTAAGAACCCCCACACTAAACAAGGATCCTTTTTTAGTGTCAGGTGATGCCTGCACCAAAATCGGCCTCAAACACATGACCCAGAGGTTGAGGGTCTCATGTTCTCAGAGCAAACTAGTGGGACTTCGCAAACTTCGCCTTATAGCGCAGGAACTCCACTGTCTCCCACTTGAAGTAAACCACCCTTTTCTGAATTTTCTTGGGGTCCATCTGCAAACACTGCTGAAGGAACATGTTTCTGGCTATAGGAGTTCAATTTCCTGAGAAAGAGATAAAAGAACACTGAGCAGGAAGGGGAAGGTTTTGGGACTCTTGGGTAGTTGGAGTTAGGTGGAGGCACCTTGCTACCTTTACTTTAAACCTTATATCCCCGGGGCAGGTATGACTTGGCAGAGAAACACCTTCAAGTCACTTTTTTTTTTTTTTTTTTTGAGACGGTGTCTTGCTCTGTTGCCCTAGGCTGGAGCATAGTTTCAGGATCTTGGCTCACTGTAACCTCTGCCTCCTGGGTTCAAGTGATTCTTCTGCCTCAGCCTCCTGAGTAACTGGGACTACAGGCGCGTGCCACCATACCCAGCTAATTTTTGTATTTTTAGTAGAGACGGGATTTCACTGTGTTGGCCAGGATGGTCTGGATCTCTTGACCTCGTCATACGCCAGCCTCAGCCTCACAAAAGTGCTGGGATTACAGGCGTGAGCCACCGCACCCAGGCCAAGTTACTTTTTAATATGCTGTAACCACCCCCCACCTTTTAAAACAAACAAACAAAACAAAACAAAAAACACTTTTTAAATTATGGTGGGGCCAGGCACAGTGGCTTACTGCACTTGAGTGGGTCACTTGAGCCCAGGAGTTCCAAACCAGTTTGGACAATATGGTGAAATCCCTTCTCTACAAAAAATAAAAAAATTTAGCCTGGTGTGGTCGCAGGCGCCTGTGGTCCCAGCTACTTGAGAGACCGAGGTAGGAGGATCACGTTCAGCCTGCGAGGTCGAGGCTGCAGTGAGCTGTGATTGCACCACTGCACTCCAGCCTGGGGGATGGCAAGACCCTGTCTCAAAAATAAATAAATAAATACAAAATGAATTATGGTGGGCTTTGAACAATTGTTCTCCCCTTGTTTACACTTTCTGATTTTGAATCAGCACTGAATGCCAGGATGGATAACCTATTGTCCTTTCCATCCAGGAGCATACAATCTTTTGGGGGAGATAAGACAGAAGAAACACATAGACATACAAATAACAGAATTAGAAAACATGCTGAGCTCAGAGAGAGAGAACATTTTGGATTGGGAAAGAAGTGCCTGCACCTAAAACCAATTATGTCTTGAAGAGCTGATAGTGTGCGATAGAAGACAGTGGCTGCCCTTCAGGTGGGGGACCTGCCGAGAGAGGTGAGGAAGAGGGAATAGGCAGGACTCTTTTAGAGCCAGGCACTTAGTCACTAAACTATCTTTGTTACATAAAATATTTAAATCAATTTGCTTGGGAGTTTCTCTTTCTTGGCTTCACTAATGCTCTTGGTGAAAAATCTTTTTCCTTTACTTTCTTTTTAATCAAATCTAATGCTAATGAAATTTTGTAGAATAAAAAAAGCATTCTCCCTTTTTAAGATAAAGGGTTTGTTTTGTTTTGGTTTTGTAAACAAGATAACATACAGAAGAGTGCTCTACTGTTTTAGAAAGAGTGACTCATTCAATAAATATTTATTGAACACCTACTAGGTTCTGGGAACTAGGGATTCAACAGTGAATTGAACAAAGTTTCTGCTCTACAGAGCTGTGGGGTTCTAGTTGATCCTGAGAGATGATAAACATGTCAAATGAAGATCAATTCTCTGAAGAAAAATAAAACCCAGTAAAGGGGACAGCATTAGAGGATGGGCTGCTCTTTTTAGTGCAGCACTTGTAAAGGCCTCTCTGATAAACCTCATGAGAGCAGAGACCTGAATCAAGTGAAGGAGTGAGCCATGCAGATATCCATGAAAAGACTTCCAGACACAGGAAGAGTTAGATGGAAAAGATAAACACATATAATCATTTAATATTGTAAAATTATGCCTCAGGTATATAAATGTAGCATACATTATATTGTACAAAGGGTCCCAATATACTGTGACATTTTACATATAGATTATAAGTATTATTATATTATAAATTTATCTTGGGATAATAAGATGTATAATCAGCATTGATCAAATATTTAACAATAATTTTTTTCTCTCTTGGACTCTAGGGTAGAGAAAACTTTTCATCTACCCTCTTAGATTATATACTGGGGGACTTGCAAATTAAATGTAAAAGACAAATTAGCAACAAAAAGACATTTGTGGGAGTTTACAGAAAAATGTGACAGGAGGCAGTTAGACTTGGGGGCCTATATATCATCTCAGTAGGGGAAGGCGGAGGAGGAGAAGAGCGTTTGCTGGAAACCATGACTTTAGGAAAGATATATCAGCCCTTAAGAGAATAGGTAGGAGATACTGTAGTTTTATGCCAGTGTCTATTTAGTTATGGCAATAAGAGTCGATCTTCCCTGGTTGTGAAACTCCAGAGTTCCTTTGGGGCACACTGCTTTTAAGACAGATGAAGGAGTTTAGTAAAAAGCCCATTTTTAAATGACTGCGGCTCAAAATAATTTTTATGTCACAGTGGTATAGTCTGGATCCCTTCAGACTTTAGAAGAGCTTTCAGGAGAATGATTTGAGTGAGCTACACTTCTAAGAAAGTGAAGCAGGAAAGTTTGGACTGATCCCTTTATTCTCCTCCAAGTTCCCTTGAGGCCCACACAGACATAGCCAGTTATTCTGTTGACTTTGAAGCTGTGCTCACAGTTGGGATCCACCTTTGAAAAATGGCTCCTGAGTGTGTTAAGTAAGTAATGGCTAGCCGAGGGCTTCAGTTGGGAGGACTGTGGAGACTTTTCTCCCCTGGGGTCCTCAAAGGGGAAAGAAATCACAAGGGGGCAGCATAGGGAGTTGTTTGGAACGGGAGAGAAGGCTGTGCTTAGTGTTGGGATATGTGGATGGATATAAGCTGGGTTTTGTTTTGTTTCGTATTTTAAACTTCAACTGTTAGAAGTCCTCCTTCCCGTAGCTTCTCCAAATCACCACTGAGCTGATTCCCCAAGGCATAAAGAATTAACACAGTGAGTAATGCTAGTTAAGTCATGCCAATAAAGATTTAATCATGAATCAGAAACCCTTGGAAAATTATGTTTTCATATTGGAAAGGTGTTCTTTTTTTCTCCATTTGTACCCCAAAGTGTTTTGAAGGTTGAAATGCGATAGGTGGTAGGACAGAAATATTTGCTTGACTTGTCCAGTATGCTAATGGTGTTGGAACAGGGACTCCAGTCTTCTGATATTTCATCTGGTTGGTCTTTTCCATAAATAAATATATCCCAGAGCAAGTACCTCTGGGGATTGTTATAATATCCTAGTTAACAGCATGGAGAAACTGGCTTGGTCTATGTTAAGTAGGAGTTCCAGAGCTTTTAATATGTGAGTCCTGTGAGTTTGTAAAAGGATCCCAAACAACAATTTTGGGAAATACCAATCTATACCATGCTGGGTTGATAGGACCATCTATATTATACAAGAATCTTCACAGATTTAAGTTAAGTTTCTTCTTTTTAAACTGCCATTAAGGGCATGCAGGGAAGGTGAAATTTTGTTTTCATGTCCATATATACCGTATGGTTTATTTTGGCAACTAATACATGAATTTGTTCTTGGCTGCTTTGAGTGCCCGTGAAACACAGCACTCCTTTCCAGTGGAGGCACCCCAAATTCCTTCCAGTTACCCAGTCAGTACTCAGTGTTCATGGTTCTCTCCATCAAGCCCATGTGTGGCTCCTTGTGTAAACTTCAAGACAAATTATCAGGCCCCCTGTCCCCACTACATAACTATGTATAACTGTATATATAGGGAGAGAGTTACATAACTCTCTCTCTGTGTGTGTGTGTGTGTGTGTGTGTGTGTAAAGAGAGGGGATATAGTTGTATATTTACATATGTGGACCAGTCAGTAGCCATAGTAGTGTTAACATTGTCGCATTGTGCTGGCCCCAGCCATCACAGTCCTGTCCCAGCAGTGGAGTAGGTCCACAGGGAACCCTGGTTCCACCCTCAGGGAGGAACTCTATCCACCTGCTCGTGTAGCAGTGGACATTCGAGAAGGCCCTAAAAGTCCTTTTAGGGCCGTACAGCTTATGTAACCTGCTTCCTGCTGATGAAAGTTGGAGGATAAGAGGCAGGGGTGACTTTTGCAGGCCAGGCTCGTGGCTCTTTCACTGTACAGTACCTTCACAAATTTAGTAGGCTTCTGGCCTATCCTGACCAGTTCCATGTGCTGGCAATCACAGTGAAAGTTCTCACCTAGATAGTTTTGAAACCTAAAAACTTTGACTTGTATTTATTGGATGCTCTGTCCCTCCCCTGATTTCTCTATTACTGATGGTTACCTTGAGATAGGTGGAAAAGATAGGCTAGTATGAAGACAGTATCCTTAATCTGATTTTGCTGGTGGGCTAGTTCCCATTGTCTGACAGAGAATCCTGGGGAATATTTTATTTATTATTATTTATTATTTTTATTTTTTTGAGACAGGGTCTCACTCTGTCATCCAGGCTGAGTGCAGTGGTGTGATCATGGCTCACTGCAGCCTCGAATTCTCAGGCTCAAGCGATCCTCCCACCTGAGCCTCAGCCTGGGACTACAGGCATGCACCACTACACCTGGCTAATTTTTTGTATTTTTGTAAAGATTAGGTTTTGCCCTGTTGCCCAGGCTGGTCTCCAGCTTCTGAGCTCAAGCAATCCACCCGCCTCGGCCTCTCAAAGTGTCAGGATTACAGGTGTGAGCCACTGCATCTGGCCCTGGGAAAGATTTTAGACACAGCCTTTTCTGCTAAGCCTGCTGTTTACCGTATAGCTGATTTAAATTGGTTCCACAAATAGTTGTCATCTCAACTCTGCGATGCCACAAATTCCTGGATTTGGGCAGCATCATTTGCAGGCCACAGTTAAAAAAAAAAAAAAAAAAAAAAATTCCCTTAGCAGAGCCCATTAAAGCCCTTACCTGCCTTTATTTCTGTCTGCAGAATGGCCAGCCCTTGCCTGAACTCCCCTTTTTATTGTAGCAAGGGGTAGTCAACAAGCACTCATGTTCTGAGTTCTCCCAACCATTTGTCTCAAGCTACAAATTTGGTTGGCCAGGGGTCTGCCTCCCATGCTATCAGAGGCAACAAATTTTTGCATGCCATAAAAAGCATGCTGATGCCACATGTTTTAGATGCTGTTTTGGTACAGAATACCAACTTTTCTGTTAAAATATAGGTTTGGCTGCTGTTAGCAGAGTTTCCAAATAAAGTGCTTAAAGGTTGATAGTAATGGAACCCTTCCTTTCCTATCCTGAGTGTGGGCAGTCCAGGGCTGATGTGTGGCTCCATTATGGAGAGGTACCCATGCCCCTGTTCTTCTGTTGCACAGCCTTCCTTGGAGCGTTGCTCTCATCTAGGTCTGGGGTGGCTGCCCACCACCTTACCATCATGCCAGTCAACATGCCAGCAGGGGGAGAAAGATTGAGGAAGGCATACCTTTCTCAGAGTTTGAACATACCCATTGCACTCATGTCCCATTAATCAAAACTTAGCCAAGCTCACCTCTAGCAGCAAGGAGTGCTGCGAAATATCAGTCTTATTCTGGGTGTCATCTGTCAAGCTAAACATTGGGGATTTGACAAACTAAATGAAACGGAGAATTGATGTTGGGGAACAACCAATAGTTTATACTATCCTAAGCATTCCTTCCAAATTTGGTGAAAATCACTGTCATTTTCAAGTGGTAGTGTTACAGAGAGAAGACAGAACTTAATTTTATATGGGCAACTAGATTTTTGGAAGAGACCTTGGCTGTCAGTTATTCCAACCCCACATTAGAAAGGAACCAAGGCACAAACATTGCCATTGTGTGAGAGTCTTAAACTACTTTATTGAGATATAATTCACATACCATATAATTTACCCACTTAAAGTGAATCATTCAATATTTTTTTAGTATATTCACAGAACTGTACAACCATCACCACAGTCTAACTTTAGAATATTTCCATGATCCTAAAAGAAAACCCTTACATTAGCAGCCAATCTCCTTCGCTTCCCTACCCCTTCAGCCTTAAGCAGCCATTAGTCTATTTTCAGTCTCTACGTTTGCGTGGGTAGATTTTACATGGACCAAACGTCCAGTTTCGGTGGCCAGGCAGGAGAAATTACATTTACCAAGTGAAAGCACAGGAGCATGAGAAGCAAAGTAAGGGCTGTGTTAGGAGCAGCGGAATTAGTATCCCATGCTTCTACGTGCCTTGTCCTGAGCATCGGAGAGTTAAAGATGTCCTCATTCGCCAGGAGCCGCCAGTTGAATGGGGAAGATTGACACATACAAAACCAGACAGTAACCATTAGGTGTTATAAAAGCTAACACAAAAGGAAAAAGAGATGGCCGTGGGAGCTCAGGGCCAGACTGGGATGGACGAGTGTGCCTGGGATGGGTGGTATGCCTGACGAAGGTGTCCTGCAGGAGATGAGTGTGTCTTTCTCGGCAGACTCTCTGTCCACAGCAGACCAGGCTGTCAAAAAAAGGATGCGACATTTCTCCAGGAGAATAGCTTCTTCATTTTCATGAGGGTAAGCAATCAGATTTCTTTTTTTATAAATATATTTGAACTTATATATCCAAATTAGTATCGTACCCTGCCAAATCGCCGCTCTGGGAACCGCGCGTGCACTCCAGTGATGCGTCTAGTGCTGAAAGCATTTGAAACTCCTCTATGGGAATTATCTTTCAGCCAGTCGGTTTATGGGTCACCTAGGAAAACCAGTCACATTATTTTATAGTCATGCCTCATTTTTCACCTAAAGTGATGTAACAAGATTTGATCACCCACTTTATTCATTAGACATGGCTCCAGCCAATTTTTGTCTTTTTCCAAAGTTCAAATCTACTCTCAAAGGATGAAATTTGTCATGACTGAGGACTTTCAAAGAAAGTGCCACAGACAGTAAAAACAGTTCCCCACTAAAAGAGTTAGAGAGATGTCAGCATTGTTTGAATAAATATGTTGTTTCCCAAGGTGATTGTTTTGAAGGAGATAATGCTAATTGAGATGAATTTACTCTGGCATAACTGTTTAAAGGGAGTTACTGTATTTTATACTGTTCAAGCACGTTGACCTGTAGAGAGGAGCTTAGGAGACAGTTCTTGCCGAGGCAGAGTCCAGCATTCTGCTTTCTGCAGCCTACCGCAGTGGTCTGGGGTTACAGTTCTCCTCCATTTTGGTAAACATTTAAACCTGCTTTGGCGAGGCATTTAGGAGCTGTACAAAATGGGAAGGTTTGTTAAAATACAAACAGACAAAATGGCCAAATACCCAGCCCAGACTGAGGAAGAGAATCCTGTCAGCTCTAGACCACAGAACCTGAAAACCAAATGCTAAGCCAGTGCCCACCTCGAGTCTGTGAAATTGTCCCCTGACTTCAGAGGCCAGAAAATGGATCTGGGATGGCATAACTGGGTGGGGACAGGGAAAGGCCTTTTGATTTAGCAATAAAACTATTAGGTTACACCACCTCCATGGGGACTTTGAAAAATGTGTTCTGTGGAACAAGACGAAGTGCATTTTAAAGGAAGATTTGGAAATGAAGCAAAAGGGAAATAAGTGTAGAAAACTCAGATGGAATCAGGGATAAGATTGGCACCTGTCATGAAAGCCCAGCTTCCTCTCTGGGCTGGGCCACACAGTTCACTCCAACTGCTTTGTGTTCAAATCCATGTCCATGAGAAAATCACTTATCCCACAGTTCGCCATAGATAGCTCCTCCATATGTAGATGTGGTATTCAAAAGAATAATCATAATATCTGCCTTGAAGGATTCTTGTGAGGATGAAATAAAATTTGCGAAGCACTTATTGTAGGGTCTGACCTTGTAAGTGGTTAGTAAAGAGAAGATTCTGATGATTCTACGATTATTGTGATTATTGCAAATACTGAGGCCATTGGAGGGCAGAGGGAGGAGACAAGAAGATGGGCCTAGGGAGGGTCTTTGTGCCTCCTCCCACCCTCACTTTTTGGCTGTCCTATCCTGCCTCTGTCCACACATTATCCCTTGGACTTTATCTGTCAGGCAGAGGTTCACAGTTGCTGTAAATCTCAGCCACAGGCCCACTGATCTGAGACCTTCACCTGGTTTGAGTCACAAGCTAGCAGTGGCTAGCTAAGGATGGATATTTCAGGATGGATCTGTGGAATGGTTACTGGGCCCAGGCCAATGTCTTGCTGCAGATGGGAAGCTGCAAGAAATGTATGCTGACATTTCTGGAAACCTCCTGGGACATGTGGATATGTTCATTTGACAAGCATTGTGAAACACTCGTTGTGTGCCAGGCACTGCGCATAGTGGTTGTGGATATAGGATGAGTAAGACAAAGTCCTTGTGCTTAGGGTGCTCATGCTGGTGAGACAGACATTCCATGGGTAGTTACAACAACATGGTGTGAATGCTAGAACAGACAGTCCCTGACTTACCATGGAATGATGAATAACAGTTGTTCAACTTTACAGTGGTATAGAAGTGATACACATTCAGTAGAAACCATACTTCGGATTTTGGATTTTGATCTTGTCTCAGGCTAGCAAAATGCAAGATGATATTCTAGGAGCAAGCTGCACCTCCCAGTCCACCATGTGGTCCTGAGGGTAAACGACCAGTAATGTACAATACAGGGTACTGTATTTAATAAATTACATGAGATCTTCCAACATTTTATTATAAATTAGGCTTTGTGTTCAATGATCTTCCCTAACTATTGGCTAAGGTAAGTGTTGTGGGCACATTTCAGGTAGGCTAGGCTAGGCCATGATGTTTGGTAGGTTAGATGGATCAGATACATTTTTGACTGATGGTATTTTCAACTTACAGTGGGTTCCAAATGGAAGTCAGGCCACTTGGTGGCTACCTAATTTTACCACGTAACTTCAGTTCATAGTAGTGGCTTGCAGGTGAAGACTTTGAGACTTTGCTTCAAATCTCAGTTTCATAATTAACTGTACAATATCATGTATTCTGCTTAACTTATCTAAAACTGTTTTCTCACCAGTAAAGGGGGATTAATTCCAATATCTGCTATATCGGAGAATTTTATGAGGATTGAATGAAATAATGTACATACAAAGGTTTTGTGAACTCTAAGGTGCAACTCAAATATAAATTATTTGGTTGTTTTTAAAACTCCACTATTGCTTCAGGAAACTCACCCCACTGGGCTAATTCAAGCCTCTTGCCAAAAACAAATCTCTACACACAGTTTTGTCTAGTTCCCTCGAAGTCCGAAACTCAGACATGCTAAAGAATAATAAAAAAAAAAATTACAGGCATTATGCCATTTTGAGACTCTTACTAGAATATCAAAATTACATCTTTTATGGTAAAATTTATGTTAAAAGTATATATAATCTTTGATGTGAGATCTGAGTTTGATTCCTGGACATGCTAGTTATTAGCTGTTTAATCTTGGGCAAATTGCTTGAGCCGCTTCTTTACTCATTTGTGAAATTAAAATAATACGTTGAGGGGTTTTGATGGGAAATACAGACACTTTAAACTTCTTGCAAAAGGTTTCCCAGCTATTACCCCCTCATTTTAACTTCTCTTCTTCCCCGATTTGCCAATGACCTGTCAAGATGCTCTACACCTGTTAGCTTATAAATTTCAGAACAGAAATGTCTTTCTTACAGAGAGTGTTTCATGCACAGAGCCTTGGGGGAGGGAGAACTTGTTCTATATAACTTTAGGTTTTCAGTAATATGTCATCAGCCTGATACTCACTTTTCTCAAAAGAACAAAGCAACCAGCCCCAAAGTAAGCAAAATTGATCCTGAGTGGCTTAAGTACTGGTTACGGTGTTTGGTGTTTGTACGCCAGGTCTACCCCTTATGGTTTTAGGATAGTGGTTCTGGTAAATAGTTGGTTGGGTACACTTGCTCCAGAAACCTCCCTGAATGAGATTTGATGGGGGTACTTTCCATCCCTGAAACATTTACTGAGCATTTCCTTATTGCTCAATACAGTGCTGTGTATTTGGGGCATGCAGCAGTGCGTAAAACAGTCTCAGCAAGTGGGCATTTCAATATAGTATGAGAAGTGCCTCGTTAGGGTGTATTGAGGGCCCTACGGAGGGGAACACGCAGGGGTGGTCAGAGGAAGCTTCCCAGGGGAGATGTGTTTAAACCAAGTCCTGAAGGATGATGAAGAGGAAGCCAGGAAAAAGTGCAGACACGGGGGTATGAAGAAGACATTCTATGTAGAGGGAGCAGCACTTGCAAAACAAGGAGGTCCTTGTAGAAAGTAAAACCACAGCCTTAGACTGTAAAGCAGGACTCATCCTAACTCCAGCATTGCAGGAAGGGAAGAGGGAGGCCGCCAGTGACTCAGCTGCCATCACACAGGTCCTTAACCCCTAAGGCTTTCTTTTATATACAGGCCAACCTAAGGCCCAGTCTGGGAATTATCCTAAGGCCCAGCCTGGGTATTCTCTTATGGCCCAGCCTGGGAATTCTCTTATGGCCCTGAGGGAAGGGAGGATCTTGGAGACAGGATCAAAAACCTAAAAAGCTATCTGTAGGCCGGGCAGGATGGCTGGCACCTGTAATCCCAGCACTTTGGGAGGCCAAGGCAGGCAGATCACGAGGTCAAGGGATCAAGACCATCCTGGGCAACATGGTGAAACCCCGTCTCTATTAAAAATACAAAAATTAGCTGGGCGTGGTAGCACATGCCTGTAGTCCCAGCTACTCGGGAGGCTGAGGCAGGAGAATTGCTTGAACCAGGGGAGGTGGAGGTTGCAGTGAGCCGAGATCACACCACTGCATTCCAGCCTGGCAACAGAGTGAGACTCCGTCTCAAAAAAAAAAAAAAAAAAAAAAAAGAAAATGCTATTTGTAAGGAGGATTGGGTTGAAGTATTTGCCCAGTAACATATTAAGGCTGTCAGGAGCTGGGCATGGTAGCTCATGCCTGGCCTGTAATCCTAGCACTTTGAGAAGCCAAGGTGGGTGGATCACTTTAGGTCAGAAGTTCCTGACCAGCCTGGCCAACATGGTGAAACCCCATCTCTACTAAAAATACAAAAATCAGCCAGGCATGGTGGTGCGTGCCTGTAATCCCAGCTACTTGGGAGGCTGCTGAGGTAGCAGCATTGTTTGAACCTGGGAGGCGAAGGTTGCAGTGAACCGAGATCGCGCCATTGCACTCCAGCCTGGGGAACAAGAGTGAAACTCTGTGTCCAAAAAAAAAAAAAAAAAAAGGCTCTATCAGTTTGCTTTGACTCTTATCTTTCTTTAACCAGCAGGTTACGTGACACGTAACACCATCTGTGTGTGACCTCCTCTCTTCACTGGGGCAAGCCTTCTAACTTGGGTCAACTGGCCTGAACCCATATGTAGAATGATTGATGTTCACTAAGTTAAATTATACATTTACAGATGCAAAAAAAAAAAAAATTAGACATACAGTGTGGTTGTGTTGTATCCTACTGCTCTAATATTAGGAAAGAGGCTGGGATGCTAGGTCAGCTATGACCCTCTTTTCCTTTTGTTTGCATTGGTCTCTATTTCTCTCTTACTCTCACCACTTTTCTACCTCATGTTGAGTAGCGCCATGAAGATCCCTCCTTCATCACTCTGCCTGCAGATATCCTGGGAAGCAATGTAAGCTTTCAGCCTCAACCACACAGACTAACCAGCTCTACTTCCTTCACTACTGCAGTTTCTAGTTCTGTTCCTAATTGCTGCACAAGACTTTGTGCTATTGAAACTACTTGGAATGCCAGTTCCCAGGCGGAGTGCCCTCTGTTGCAGACACCTTGTGCTTTGGGAATTTGTCTGTGATTAGGGGAGTAATTTTCTATTTGAGGTTGGTCTCAGGGAGGGAAACCACTCCTGACTACTGCCTGAAAACGCGCCTCCGTGCTCAGAAACAGTAATTACAGGGGTCCTTTGATGCTCTCACTTAAATATTTTAGTTACTCACACATTTATTGACTATCTATATGTGCCCAACCCCATTCCAGGTACTGAGGTTAAAAATGAGTGAGATACAGTCTCTCTCTCTCCACACCACTGAGCAGAGGAGGAAGCTTGTTTGTACATATGGAGCCATGGCCCATGCAGGGTTACTTAGTGCTAGAAACCAAACACTCTGAAGCAAAGAAAAAGTGTAGGGGGTTGGGGGGCAGGGTAGGGGAATAGTCTACCCAGAGTGCCTGTCACTCAGAGCAGCCGCTCTGCTGCAAACGGAGTTGGCCTATTATTATTGTTATTATTATTTTTTTTTTTAGCACTTAGCAGTTTCCTAGGGCTGCCATCTGCCATAACAAACTGTGCGGCTTAAAACAATGGATATTTATTCTCTTGCACTTCTGGCAGCTTAGAAGTCTGGAATCGAGGTGACAGCAGGACCATGCTCCCTCTGAAGGCTCTAGGGAAGAATCTTTCCTTGCCTCTTCCTACCTTCTGGTGGTGGCTAGCGATCCTTGGTGCAGTGTAACTTCAATCTCTACCTCTGTCTTCACATGGCATTCTTCCCTATGTATCTCTTCTGTCTCTGTCTCCAAATTTCCCTCTCCTGAATCCTGTCATTGGATTTAGGGCCACCCTAATCCAGTATGCTCTCGCTGTAACTTGATTACATCTACAAAGACCCTATTTCCAAGTAAGGTCACATCCCCAGGTACCTGGGGTGAGGACTTCAATATATCTTTTTTTTTTTTTTTTTTTTTTGAGGGGGTGGGAGTAGTGCACTATTCAACCATGACATCTATGGTCTCTCCACCAAATGCAGGTGGGTTTTGTACAGGCACCAAAGCACATATACTTTGCACTTGGGCAATAACCCTTTGGGAGTCACTTGGGATCTATTTCCTCTTAATTTTCTTCAAGTTTAAACAAATTTGATCATCCAAAGGAGCCATACATAGCCCGATGATGAGAAACATGAGCTTTGGCATTAAAACTGGTATTGAAGCCTGCCTTTCCAATTTATTGTGAGTCCTTGAGCAACTCATGTAACTTCTCTAATCCTCAGTTTCCTTATCGGTAAAATGGGAATAGTGAGAATCCTACACCACTGAGTTGTTATTAAGCCTGCATGGAAACCTACATGCAATGATATTCACTGTGCTGAGCGCTTTACATGATCTCATATAATCTTTCCAACAACTCTTAATTGATTGGTATTTAGACGCCTGTTTTACAGATGCAGAAATAGAAGCTAAGTGATTTGCCCAAGATCTCCAAGATACTGAAGAGTATCAAGAGTTGGAATTTGAACATGGATTTCCACTGTGCTCTATTCCTCAAGACCCTTTTAATAGTTATCTAGCACTATAGTCTAGGGGTTCCTAAACTTTTTAAGTGAAAGTCCAACTTTTTATATCCCTAAAGCCTAGCTCTCACTGAAGCCTTGATTGGGGCCAAGAGAGAATGCCTTGCTGCTGCCCCCACGAGCCACCGTCCATCTCAGGAATTCCCACAGATGTCCACATTTACCCACATGCTGTTTTAAAAGCTTTTGTTTATTGAGTATTTACTGTTCACCTGGCTGCATATTACATTACGTGGAAAGGTAGCATGATAGTTACGTGTCTGTGCTCTGGAGACAGACTGTGTATGAGCTGGTGTCTTCTTAGAGCAAGCCTTCTCACTTGGGTTGGCCGAATCAAATCTATATGTAAAATGAACAATATACAGTTCACTAAATCAAAGCCCATCTCCACAGTCTACCTGACCTTGGACAGATGACATAATCTCTGTATCCCCCATTTTCCTTATCCCTAGGATAAGTGCTGAGAGTAATAAGCCCCTATACAGTTGTTGTGAAGATTAAATAAGTTAATGCTTGTAATGCACTTGAAACATGACCCAGCACATTGTGGCCTACTGAATTTATCTTCTACTATATACAGCAACCTTTGAGCAAGCATCATTGTCCTTACTATTTTACAAATAAAGAAACTGAGGCCAGAAAGGCCATATACCACTAGAAGGTTTGAGCAAAGCCAGGATTCAGACTCAGGCCTGTTTGACTCCAGAGCCCAGTGGTTAGAGCAGGAACTGTACTTGATTCATCTTTAAATCCTCCTTCTGCTACCTGTCCCATTCCCCCAGTGCCTGGACCATGGGGGATGTTTAATCAGTATTTATCTCACAGATAAACCCATTGCATCTGTGCCCTCCTACCTGGGCTTACCTGCTTTCGAGATCAGCGGATGTGTTAGAAGGAGGTGATCAGTCCTTATCAATACCTCTTTCTGTTTTTAGTAGTTTGGATAACATTTATTGAGTGGCTACTATATGGCCAGGCATTGTGGTAAGCATTTCACACACACTTTTCCTCATTTACTTTCAGAACCTTTTAAAGGAGGCTTCACTCTCTCCATTTTATAGAAACTCTGGCTTACAGGGACCCCATAGAAAAGGATGTTCCCTCTTTGTGGTCACCTTCATTCATGTCCTTTACAGCTGGACGTCCAATTTTGGCCAGACCATATAATTGAAAATGATCTTAGTAATGAGACAGACAGAAAATAACCTCACCATTTCTCTCCTCCTCTTCTTCTTCTTCTTTTTTTTGGAGACGGAGTCTCGCTCTGTCGCCCAGGCTGGAGTGCAGTGGCCGGATCTCAGCTCACTGCAAGCTCCGCCTCCCGGGTATACACCATTCTCCTGCCTCAGCCTCCTGAGAAGCTGGGACTACAGGCGCCCGCCACCTCGCCCGGCTAGTTTTTCGTATTTTTTAGTAGAGACGGGGTTTCACCGTGTTAGCTAGGATGGTCTCGATCTCCTGACCTTGTGATCCGCCCGTCTCGGCCTCCCAAAGTGCTGGGATTACAGGCTTGAGCCTCCGCGCCCGGCCTTTTTTTTTTTTTTTTTTTTTTTTTTTTTTTTTTTTGAGACCCAACCTTACTCTGTCACCCAGGCTGGAGTGTAATGGCGCAATCTCGACTCACTGCAATTTCCGCCTCCGGGGTTCAAGTGATTCTCCTGCCTCAGCCTCCCGAGTAGCTGGGATTACAGGCCCTGCCACCACACCCGGCTAATTTTGTATTTTTAGTAGAGACGGGGTTTTGCCTCAAGGCAGATTACTTGAGGTCAGGAGTTCTCTCCTCTTCTTAAAAGCCCCAGAGTCCCACCATATTTTAATTATTTGATGGAGGGCCAACCACTGCCTGCCACAAAACTTAAAGGGGCACAATTTCCCTTGTGATCTTGGTGAAGGGAGCCCCTAGAGTTGTGCAAGGCAGCTTTGGGCAGAGGTGAGTGAAGCAGGCACTGCTTCAACCCCTTATGAGGCTGCTGGCAATCTTGCTTGTTTTTCCGTTTTCCACCACAAGAGGGAAACATACGACCATGAATGATTTGAAAATAAAGCGATTCCTTAACTGATTCTCTTTTTTTTTTTTTTTTTTTTTTTTTTTGAGACGGAGTCTAACTGATTCTCTTTTTACCACAGAATTTTAATAATTGTGCTCCTGGTAAGCTAGAATGGGGAGAGTTCTTCTGTTAACGCCAAGTGAATATTCTTAAGGGATTGAAATTCAGATTGTCTTAAGAATTCTCCAAAAAGGAAATAAAAGAGACATAGAAAAATGTTACATGAACCATATAAATGGCTGTTTTTATAGGTCAAAATGGTTGAATATGGGTCATTTCTGATAAAACAGGAGACTTCTTCACATGTGCTTTACTTATGAAAAGGGGTTCCTAAGCCTTGCGCATCTTCAAATTGAGGAGGTTGTTTTCAGATGTAACCACATGGGTTCAGAATGGCAATTGTGCAGATGGGGAATGCCTTCCATGGCTTCTCTTTGCCCTCTGAGTGCTCATAGCTCTCTTGCAGGCTTCCAGATGAGTACTTTTTCCTCCATTTTAAAATGATTTGTTGACTTATCTGTCTCTCCTTCTGCACCAAAAGTTTCCTGGCAGCTTGAGTCTTCCTGAGGTGTACAGTGCTTGGTGAAATGAATACAACACATCGGTTTATATAGGAAATGTTGGGTAGATGCATGGGTGAACAGATGGACAGCCAACTGATGCATGCTAAAGGTTGTACACTCTCTGAGGAAGCTGTTTTGTTTGTTTTTATTTCCAAATCTACTTCAGGAGTCTTTGTGTACATGGGATTCTATAGAGCTCTAAGCCATCTGGCCCTTGTAATTCTTCTGACCTTGTACCTTCTTCCAATTTTAACGTATTTTCTCCTTTTCTTTAGAGAACATTTCCTAACTCTACTAAAACGCACACAGCCAATGGCCCGTCCCAATAGCTGGGTGTGAAACACACCTGCATGTTTTCAGATTCAGAGTAGTGCTAAAGGCTAATGCCTATGCAGGGCTCACAGAGCACTGGAACCAGCTGGTGCTAAGCTCTTTACATTTGTAAACACTTGTCTCTTTATACAGCAAATCTATGCAGTAGCTACTACTTTCAATCCCTGTTTCAAAGGTGAGAAAATAGAGGCACGAGGAGCCTATGTCCCTTGCCCACGGTCCCCTAGTCAGAAAATGGTACTCGGCCTCTCTGCTGGCTGTGGACTGAGGGAGCTCAAAGGTGAAGGGGAGGAAGTGTTCTCTCTTCCTTTTCTTGCCTGTACGGGACAGCAGGTAAGGCCTGGCTCACAGCTGGCAAACAGGACCCAGGACCCAGCTGGCAAACAGGACCCAGGTTTTTAAACATTTACGGAGCCCTGGTCAGCCCTGTAAAGAGATGTAAGTGGCTATAAGTAACAGAAGCCCAGTTAGGGTTCAGTCAGCCCTCGTGAAGCCTGACGTGCAAAGACTGCACACAGAGAGAGGGGCGTCTCCTGCAGCCCTGAGACACAGGCAGTGGGGCAGATGGACTTCAAGACCCTGAGACACATTTTGGGAGACCAGGCGGGCAGATCACTTGAGGTGAGGAGTTCGAGACCAGCCTGTCCAACACAGTGAAAGCCTGTCTCTACTAAAAATTAGCAGGGCATGGTGGCACATACCTGTAATCCCAGCTACTCAGGAGGCTGAGGCATGAGAATTGCTTGAACTTGGAAGGCAGAGGTTGCAGAGATTGCACGACTGCACTCCAGCCTGGGTGACAGAGTGACTCTGCCTCCAAAAAAAATAAATAAATAAAAGACCCTGAAACAAGAGGAACCCAGGCAGCGTCTCCTGTTGATCTCAGCACATCTGTTTCATTTTCTTCTCTCTCTGCTGACCCATTTGTCAATGGAAGTTAGGTTTCTCACTGTGTTATTATTATTATTTTTTTACAAACTCATTTAATCAAGTATCTATGAATATTTCAAATTTTTAAGTCAAATATTTGTTTTCTTCTAAAATTCCTTGTCTAATAAGGAAAACTTTTCAAGTATTCAAGTTGTTCTCATGTAGTCAAATAATAACAGCAGATCCTTGTATAGGGCATATATAGCAGCTCTGGTTTCAGAACTATCTGTAAATTACTTCATTCAAACATGACTACAACAAGTAAAATAGAGCTGCTACCATTATCTCCATCTTGGCAGATGAGGAAATGGAAGCACAAAGAGGTTAAGTAACTTTTTCAAGATCATATTACTAGTAACTGGTGGAATAAGGGTTCAGACCCTGTCTCTTTGGCCTTAGAGTCTATTCCCTCAAGTACTACAGTATACTGTCTGCATCTAATGACTTAAAGTTATAAATATAATACAGTCCAAGTTTTCTGGAATGTTCCACTAATGTTTATAATTTTAATAAAATTCTTCTAATACCTCCTTAAACTTGAAATCCTGTCTAAATAAGTAACACCACCTGCACATTATGAACTGGACCCACACGGCTAATCTTTAGATAAACTCATATCCCACATTTCTTAAATGTATTTCAAATACCAAATATACCTAGTTTTCCCCCACTTATTCCAAAATTATTAATACTATGTTTATTTTATTATTTGTATCCTATGTGATATACTTCATCATCTGTACACTTAATTTTAAGAGAGTATGTTTTAAAATGCCAACTTAAAAAACCATTCTCTCACCTGAAGTGATGAGGGGTTACCTTTCCAGTTGAATTGGGGTGACACCAGCTGGGTGAGGTGTGGCTTGGCCAAGGGTCTGGATGTGGAGGCACCGAGTCCAGAATAGTAGCGCCAAAAGGAAGTCTCCAGTGGCTTGTGTTCCCAGCCCCTGTTCCCCGATTCTCAGGTCTGATGAATCTGCAAGCCCCACCTATGTGAGAAGATTCATCTAACCTATTTTTTGCTTGATTCTATTTTGAATTCTTTTCTGATTCTTCCCGTATCTCGGATCCACAACTCTTAGAGATGTATGAGTGATCCAGAGTCGGATCCTGCATAGCTGTCACGGACTCTCACATATTGTCAGGCTAGTAGCAGTTCTGTGGATATTCTCATGACTCAACTGTTCTTGGCCCACAGCTCATAAGTTTACCTGTCTTTCTGGTTCAAGGGCTAACCTAATCTGACTAGTACACTTTTGAGTCCCAATTCTAGATTCCAAGGAGAGAAAACATGAGTGGTCCAGCTTTAGTCAGGTATCTACCCCTTTTGCTCATGGCCTGGAGTCAGAGTCCTGGAGTAGAGACATGGCCCCAGGCCTTCACTCTTATGGAATAGTTGGGGGACAGTTCTCAGAGAAGGGAGGGGATGAGTAGAAAGCACAGTATGGAAAAAGGGTCAGAGGAAAGAGGTTGTTCAAGGAGTATCTTCACGGTAGGAGAGAGGAAAAAAGAAATCAGTGCTCCAACTGGGCCAAGAACTCAAAGTTGAAGTTGTATGTAGAAAGCTGGCAGAGGAATGGTGCTGGACGAGATCACATTGACTGGGACCCTCAAAGCCAACCCAGCTAAGGATGGAACCCTTTTTGCAAGCCTTGGTTAATCTTTTTCCGGTCTTCCTTCTCCAAGCTATTCAAGGCACCACTGCCAGCCAGTCAACTTTCCAAAAACATATTGGTTTATATTCTTTTTGCTTGAAAATTTCCATAGCTCTACAGCACTTACAAAATAAAGTTTAGTACAGTTCACAAGGCTCCATAGACTTGCCCCAACTATTTCTCCAGTCTCATACCTCTCACTGCAACCTCTTGAGAGCCACAACTCTGTAAATACACCTTCAGGATAGCACCAAGGCCACCACGCTGTGATGGCTCCTTTCTGATGTGAACTTTATGAGGACAGAGGCCCATCCCCCTTTGTTTCTATCTCCAACCCCACTCAGAACGTGGAAAAAAAAATTTTGTATCTTTACATCATTTTCCAGTTCATAAAGGCTTTCCTAGACATTCAGTGAGGCAATCTTCACAAAACCCTTGGGAGAGAGGTATGATTTCATGAGGAAATTGAGGCCCAGAGGGACGAGGGGCTGGCAATGATTTACCTTATACCAGGCTCGGTATCGGGTGTTTTCACATGTGACTTGTTTTCAATTTTCCGAACAACCTTCAGAGCTATCCCCATTTTATAGGCTCAGATGAGTTAAGTAACTTGCTGTAGATTGTACCTCTCATACATTTTACAGTGAAAGATTTGAGCCCTAGTTGTGTCTGGCCGCTAAACCTGTGCCCTTTCCATTAGAATGCAGTACCTTGCCTGGGGCTGAGCATTTACTACCTGCTTAGTTACTGGTAGCTGGAGAAATGAATGACTGTTTTTCACTCTTGGGGACAAACTTCAAGCCGTCTGTAACAGGCACCTGCAGCTATCACAACCATAGGGCCTTGAGCTGGGGGTCTGATTAACCCTGCTGCTTTAAGCCAAATTTCTGCCTTTCTTTCTAGTGCTTATGCCTGGAAATAGGGTTATCAGGTCCATCCCTTATGCCCACTCCTGGGACATTTGCTAAAAAGAACTCGGTGTGAAGAGGTGAACCCATTCAGGCCAGCCCTCCTATGGGGCCTGGGACATCATTATTAACTGTCCATTAAATATTTTTTAGAGAAACATAGAAAAGAAAGAGTGAATAAAGGATTGGTAAGTCTACGGTTTCTGCTGTGTTCTACTGGGAAGGTATCACTGCTGATGCGAATGGGAGCTGGAGTCTTTGTGAGGCTGGGAGCGAAGGGGTTCATAACTCTGCCATTGTGAAATTGATTGGGCCCAAGACCAGTATGAAAGTTCCTTGTCTGAAGGGAGTAATCCTTAAATCCCCCATATGGTTTAAATGTAATTTGTGTCATTGTGAAGGAGTACTGGCAATGCAGGCGAATTCATTAGGCCAAATTGGGTTCGCTATGCTCGACAGTAACGTTTCTGAAGATGAAGTTCAACCTTTGCTGGAGAGCTGAAACAAATGAGTTTCTTAATAGCTGCCCCACTTAGTCTGAGTGTCTTAGGAAGCTTAATGTTTTTAATGTCTCTTCTTTTTTACTATACTTCACAGTCCATCTAACATTGCTGCTTCTGGTAATATTTTTATATGGGGTTGAATTCTGTAGTGTTCATAAAATTATGATCAGGCCCATTTTTAGAATAGAAGCTTTTCTAGGGCAAGGATTATGTCCTTTTGGTGTAGTATTGCATATTGACAAACACCATGCCTGGCATGTGTCATTGCTTAAAATGTTGCTCTCATAGTTCTGCCTTCAGAAAGAACTTCACTGAGAGACTGGCAGGCTGCCAGCAGAGACCATGCTGGAGTGTGGTATATTATGTGGGCAGAGAGGCTTTGGTATGGGATGTGGGAACATCCTTGTGCCCAAGTACCCCCAAATTTACCCTGGGATTTCAAGATCTCATTAAGAAAACTACCAATTACGTGGTTGGTTGCTCTGTTATTCCAAAGAAAAGATTATTGGAGTGACATTTCATAAATCTGGATCTATTATCGAATATGTCAAGACACACATGCCAGCCTAATTTACAAGCCCATATAAAACCAGAGAAAACTTGGCACAGAACTTACAAAATAGGAATTTAGAAAATCATTTATAGTAGAAAAACAGTGGTTATGTAAACTGTTAATAAAGCATGCTTGCTTTTTCAATTAATTTCTAAAGAATTTGACTTTTTAAAACAAATTAAGAGCCCAAAATAAGCTATAAAAAGTAGTTGTCTTTTGCCTGACAGGTTTTCAACGTAATAAATGTGTTTTGTGAATTGTGTTAATGTTATGTCTCGAGGTATTTCCTGCACATGGGCCAGGCCCATTTGTCATTTGAAGGGGGCCAGGCTCCCTTGCCAGTGGCCTACTTTCCACTCGTGAGCCCATTATTCCTGCTGGTCTTCTGCAGAGCAGCCTTGGAACACAGGCGCATTCTTGACAGAGGGCAGTTGGCAGCTACCAGTGCATGTCTACTTTCAGATGCTGCTTGACAAGTTAGTATAAAAAGACTCAGATTTTGTTGCTCAAGGGATGATTCACTTTTCCCTCGAAAACCTTAATTCCTCAGTGCATGCGTGGTCTGTTGTCCAGGCTGGAGTGCAATGGCACCATCTTGGCTCACTGCAACCTCAGCCTCCGAGGTTCAAGCAGTTCTCCTGCCTCAGCCTCCTAAGTAGCTGGGACTACAGGTGCACGCCACCACGCCTGGCTAATTTTTGTATTTTTAGTGGAGACAGGGTTTTACCATGTTGAACAGACTGGTCTCGAACTCCTGACTTCAGGTGATCTGCCCACTTTGGCCTCCCAAAGTGCTGGGATTACAGGTGTGAGCCACCATGGCTGGCTGAGAACACACATGTTTGTATTTAAATAGATCAGTAATAAAATCTTGGGGATTAAATGGAATTGGATATGAAATTTACTTAGGTAAAATGTTTTTAAACATCCTAGACTCTTCAGATACAAAGGACTTAAACTGCTTCCCTAAAAACATTTTGTTAAAAGTCAAGTACACTTAAAACTGAAAAAATTTTAAAAATCTTATGTTCATATTTTTCTAAATAATAACTTGATCCAAACCTGTGCACTCAGAAAAACATATATATATATATTTTTCCGTGTTTTGCTTACATTTTTAAGGACTTGGTGCATCCTCATGCCTGCTTTTTTGTCTATTCAAAGGAATGACCAAGCTGTTGGTTATTCAGGGCAACTTTGGAGGTATCTGTTTTTCTAGAACTGAACACTATTTTGTTAAATCTTTGGTCGCCAATGAATAAATCTGTTAGATGATTTTTTTCCTGATAGATTGCATGTGTGAAGTAAAAAAAATTTCTTAGGTATCAAAATGACAGTGATGTAAGAAAACCAGGGGTAACTTGAGCTCCCTCACTTCCATTTTAAGATTGACCTTTAGCTTGCTAGGTGGCATGGAGCAACTCTAGCTGCAGATGGCCTTCTCAGAGATGAATGCCCAGAGAGGCTCTGGTTTAAGGGGTGGCAGGAGCAGTGAGAGCCACACCAGGGTGTCTTGTTCACAAACCTGCTTCGTGGGACTGCTTTTGCCCTCTTTGCCTGGGCTCTGATTGTAGAGCCTGGCAGCCACCTGGTGTTTACAACTGAAGTCGGCTGCATGCAGCACTCCTTGGAGCTATCTCTACCCTAACGGGGAAATGAGACAAAAATAATTGAAGGGTATTTGGCTTGGTTAAGTGGGCAGAAGTGTCCTCATCAAAACAACTTTGAAGACCTGCTTTGTGTGTGGGTGCGAGTGGGTGTGTGGCCCTTAACTTGTTCACAAGGGACAAAAACAAGGAATTAACCAAGCTTTCTCATTGAGAGTGATCGTCCAGGCAAACCCTCTATTTTAGTTACTCATACGACACTGTTGCAGCTTCAGGTTGGACAGACCTGTTTTGGAGTCCCTTGACTGCTTTCTGGACACCCTCACTGAGCCAGTCGGTGGAAGTGAAGGATGAGTGATTTTGAAGAATGGATTTCTGGGACGTATAGAAAAATGGAAGAAGGTCCTCTCCCTTTGTTGACTTTTGCTACAGCTCCCTACCACGATCAGAAACCAGGAACAAGTGGATTACGGAAGAAAACCTATTATTTTGAGGAAAAGCCATGCTATCTGGAGAATTTCATTCAGAGTATATTCTTTTCCATAGACCTAAAAGATCGCCAGGGATCATCACTGGTGGTTGGTGGAGATGGGCGGTATTTTAATAAATCAGCAATAGAAACGATAGTGCAGATGGCAGCTGCCAATGGGGTGGGTATATGATAAGTATTGTTATGTTTCTGGCTCTCCAAATAACCTCTTAATTTTACAGAAGTATACAAATGTACAAGGATTTATATGTGGTATACACTTCAATTCTACTAACATCCGGTTAAGTTTCATTGTAACTTTAGTGATTGTATGTTGTGAAAATACTTGAGAAATTACATTAACCACACCGGGATACAGGAATGTTAAGTTCAGCTTCTTAGGTATTATGCTCTGTTCTATTGCTCGACAAAGTACCTGTTGCTTTTTAGACGTTTAAAGCACACTGCCGGTCTTAAGCTGTTTTATCTACATTCTAACTAGCTTCAAGGGGCACCCTGTCCTATGTAAGAGGGCTCTACTGAATGGTGGAGAGAAGAGGATTTTGTTTTCTTTCAATGGCTTTCTTGTTGAAGTTCAGTCACTTGTCAAACAGGAAAACAAAAGCCAGGGCATGCTGTTGTTTATGGATCCTGGTAGTCATGCAGAAATGCTAGGAGGAGGTTGGAAAATGTTAGGTGTGAGCCTTTCGAGAGGACCTGTTACAGGGGCACCTGCTTATAATGACCTTGGACACAAAGAAGCCCTGTGCATGGTGAATTTGTGCAGCAGGGTAGAGATAATAACTCCTGTAAGACTATAGTATGAGGAGGCTCTGCTAAACCTCTGCATCATGGAAAACCGTGTTGGCTGGATTAAGCAAATGAGAAGGAATATTGTACCAGAAAGCATTGATCTTGATAATCTAACAGTTCGCACAGCCCACTGGTTTACAGGAAGGTGGGCATCAGAACATTGATGTTTTTTGCTCTGCAAATTCCTCTCAGGGACCAAAAATATATTTTTAGTGTTTTAGATAATGATTAGCAATTGGTTGGAGCACATAGTCCTTCAGTACCTGCAAATTTTAAAATCTGTTGTATTTCTTCTCTGGAAGAGATTCTGATTCTGACAAGATAAAATTTAGTATTGCAACTAAATGTGTTAGACATTCATTTTCAGTGTATTTTCAAAGTACGCTGAGCAGGTGTGTTTGCGAAAGCCAAATTAAAACAAAGCAAAACAAAATAAAATGTACCACCACACGAAATTTAAGTGTTTGTAGATCCTATTGTTTATAATGAGAGTTTTCCTGATACTCAGTTTCAGAATCTGAATGCCTCTCATGTAAAAGTTGCTGATAAAGCACTCAAATATGAAATTATTATGAAGCATACACATTTTTAAGATAAAATGTGACATGCCATAAATTTTTTCTTTGAGGAGAGCTGCAAAGGGAATGGTATTAAGATGCTTTTAATCTTTGGAGAGGGAACGAATGGAACATTATTTCTCCGCATATATCTAGACTGTTGAGTGGATCTGGTACCCTGTCCCCTTTGCTGTGATATATTTGGCTCCATTTCATTTTTGTGTGGAGCTGAAGGATGTGGAAGAGGTGGTAGGAATGTGTAATTCAGGCAGACTCTACAGACTTTCTCAGATTTGCCCTCTGAAGGTTTACTAAATAATACATTTAAATGATAATAATTGACTAAATATGGTAGCTGCCTATTTGTTAGAGCTGTTGGCAGCCCAAGAATATTTTCAAGTCTTTTCAAGGTAAGCTTAGAGGTGAGAGCCACCTTATTAAAGATAGCACTGCATTTAAAACACTCATGCTAACCAACTGAATTGCTTAAAACATTAGTGGACTGATAAAGCACTTCAATCTGATGCACTTTAAACCTATGAAACTCTAAAGGGTTTGATTTCTTCTCTGTCTAACATATCCTACATTCTGACTGTTTTAACATGCCTTTGATTGCGGGTAGGGCTGCAGGGAGGAAATCTAAAGGAAGGATAATTATTGCCACAGATTTTGACAAAAGTTAATGCTCCTTTCTTATCTTCATTAATAGCCACTGTGCCCATAAGCTGATTCTTGGAGGGCTTTTCAGCCCACTGAGCTAAATGGAGATCATTTTATTTTTTTCCCTTTACCATACTTTATCTGGTGCATTTATGGGTTATAAGTTTCTCTTCATTTTTATTTATATAGAGCTCTCTGCTTTTGAAGGACATTTTATTGCACAAAATAAGATATTGATGGGCCCCTTTTAGAATATTGATATCTCATTCAGTCCCCAGAGCTCTCAACCGAGAGGTAAGTTTAGAGGTAAGAGCAGGACCCATGTGCATGATTACAGGACAAAGAAAATGGAACTTGGTTTTTAATGAAACCTAAGAAAATACCAAGCCCTGTTTTCAGTTAAAAGGAATATTTAAAGTTTACTCCTTGCCGTGTTTGACTATTAGATGTTTGGGGAACAACGAAGTACCCGTTTTGGCGGGGAGGCATGAGTTTTAAGGAAGGGAGTCGTGGGAAAGGAAGGCAGGCAGGGGAGGCCATTTGAGAATGGACTCTTAGTGCCTGGCTGAGGGAGTTATCTCTACCTTGGGGGCCAGGAAAGGTAAAATATACATAACATCAGATTTACCATTTTAACCATTTTCAGTGTATGGTTCAGTGGCATTAATTACATTCACAATGTTGTACAACCATCACCACTATCCATCTCCAGAACCTTTTTAAAAAAATCATCCCATACAGAAACTCTGTACCTGTTACACAATCATTTCCCATTCCCACTCCCGCCAGCCTCTGGTAACCTCTGTACTACTTTCTGTCTCGATGAATTTGCCTATTCTACTTCCCTCATAGAAGCAGAATCAGACAATCCTTGTCCTTTTGCATCTGGCTTATTTCACTTAGCATAATGTTTTCAAGCCTTATCCAGGCTGTAGAATGTGTCAGAATTTTATTCCCTTTTTTTTTTTGAGTTAAAAAATATTTATCCTTATGATCTGGCAGTCACATGAGAAAAAAAAAGAAAAGAAAAAAAATTATCCTATATATGTCCTTCCAGTCACATCCATACCTATAGATTGCAATGTCATCTTAGAGTACAGTGACAAATTCTTTAAAAAGTTTTAATTGTGGTAAAAACACATAATAAAATTTACCATCTTAACCATTTTTAGGTGTATGCTTCAGTAATGTTAACGAAACATTGTTGTTCAACATATCTCTAGAAATTTTTCATCTTGCCAAACTGAAAGTCTATGTTCATTGAACAATTCCCCATCCTTCCCTCTTCTGAGCCGCTGGCAACCACCATTGTACTTTGTGTTTCTATGGTGTTGACTTCTTTAAATACCTCATGTAAGTGGAATCATATAGCATTTGTCTTTTGTGACAAATGTGAGCAAGTGTGGGAACAGATCAAAAGTGCCATGGGATGTAGAAAGCACTCTGTAGCTCCATAACAATCATCAGTATTGATTCCACACTATCTGCGGGTTCCTACAGTCTAAAAAGCAACCTAATGACAGCATCCACCCTGGTGATTACCATTTCCTGGGGAAGGCAGGATATAACCAATATATTAGGGGAGCTACAACAAAAATTGTCCAGAGATCAACATATGAGAGCCAAGAGGTAACTGAAGTGAACCAGCTGCTTCTTGGGAGGTGGTTGGTAGTGGAGTGGTTGACAGTTTTCAATTTGTATTTTTTTTTTTTTTTTTTTTTTGAGATGGAGTCTTGCTCTGTCGCCCAGGCTGGAGTGCAGTGGCCGGATCTCAGCTCACTGCAAGCTCCGCCTCCCGGGTTCACGCCATTCTCCTGCCTCAGCCTCCTGAGTAGCTGGAACTACAGGCGCCCACCACCTCGCCCGGCTAGTTTTTTGTATTTTTTTAGTAGAGACGGGATTTCACCGTGTTATTAGCCAGGATGGTCTCGATCTCCTGACCTCGTGATCCGCCCGTCTCGGCCTCCCAAAGTGCTGGGATTACAGGCTTGAGCCACCGCGCCCGGCTCAATTTGTCTTTTGTGAGAAATGCTGTATGACAAATTTCACTTAGCATAATGTCCTCAAGGTTCATCCATCTTGTGGCATATGGCAGGACCCCCCACACACACACACACTTTTAAGGCTGAATAATATTCCACTTTATGTATACACAACATTTTGTTTATCCGTTCACCTCATGGTAGACGTTAGCGTTCTTTCCACCCTTTGACTTTTGTGAGTAATACTGCTATGAACATTGGTGTTTAAGCATCTGTCTACGTTCTGCTTTCAATTCTTCAGGTGTATACCTAGAAGTAGAATTTCTGGGAAGGTTTTGGGGTCAGAAAAGGGACACAGCATTATGGCTTAGAAAGATGAACTAGATGGGTTTGAGTAGGTCAGATGGATCCAGCCAGGGTCGAGCAAGAGAGACTCATGTGGGAGAGAGGCAGGGGAGATTGAGTTAGGAGCTGTTGCAGTGGTCCAGGCATCTTTAAGGGAAGGAGAGTAATAGAGCAGTGTCTCCCCTGTATCCGATTGAGAGCAATATTCCTGAGGGTGATTCCCAAGAAAGAGCCTGATCTGGAAGGGGAGTTCTTCCACCAGATGTACTACTTCTTGGGCTCAAGAGAGAAGCTATCTTGCTTCTATCTCTCAAATTTTCTTCTTACTCTTACCCCTGGCATAATCCCCTCAGCCTGGAACCATTACAAATCTCACCATAAGGAATGGCAGAATTAAGGGGTGACATGGGTGGTGTAGCTTAATATCATCAGCCTCTCCTTCCACACCAAATATAATCTATATAAAAATTGGTGTGCTTGGTGTGTAAATACAACTCGACAAGCCACCCCTAAACCCCTCCTATGGACATTCTAGAACTGCCTGAATATAGGCTTTTATTCTCACCACAACCACACTGGAAACTGCTGGAAGGTGAAATGTCACTGTGTTGAGTCAGGAGGTTTCAATACTTTCCCCCACCGTGGCCACTAATGTGCTGTGTGGCCTTGTCATGTCATCTATGCCAGTGTCTGCCATAGCACCTTTCCATTAATGCTTGTTGTTATTGCTGCTGGATGGAGGCAAGAATGAATGAATGGGCAGGATCATGATAACTCTGGACCTCAGCTTCCTCATGTTTGCAGTGGTACTTGGGAGGAGCAAATGTGGGAATGGATCAAAAGTGCCGTGGGATGTAGAAAGCACTCTGTAGCTCCATAACAATCATCAGTATTGATTCCACACTATCTACAGGTTCCTATAGTCTAAAAAGCAACCTACTGACAGCATCCACCCTGGTGGTTACCATTTCCTGGGGAAGGCAGGATATAACCAATATATTAGGGGAGCTATACCAAAAATTGTTCAGAGATCAACATATGAGAGCCAAGAGGTAACAAAGTGAACCAGCTGCTTCCTGGGAGGTGGTTGGGAGGTGGCTGGTCGGAAGTGAACCAGCTGCTTCCTGGGAGGTGGTTGTTGACAGTTTTCAATGAGCTATGGAAGGGTGGCAGAGCCAACAGTCCCAGAGAAACTCTCCCCAGGAAATCCAGGTATCTCATGGACATTCTCAACATTAGAAACACATCTTCCACCATCAAGTTGTTTCTTCAATCATATTTATCTTGGGTGAAGCAAAAAGAAATAACAAACGGAAAATGTAAAAAAATCCCTGTTTTTTAAGAGGAACTGACAACACCTCAACCTTCTTTTCCAACGTTAGTCATGTTGAAACAGATATAAATTACTGTCATTTTAGCAAAAAAGATTTAGGAGCGGTACTTCACCATCAGTAAGAGCTATGGAAAGGTAAGTTAAGAACGCAACAGAAGTCCCACCTGTCGCCCTTTCATGTAGGTCGTTCTGACTGGTTTACTCAGGAATAACTCCAGCATTCTTGTCTTAGGCCCAGGAGGTAACCCAGGTACACTGTAACAGGAGTATGTGTGTCTTGCTTTGAGGAAACCCACTATATGAAAAAGCCAAGCTTGACTGGAAAGATAAATTGATGAGTCATTTTTCAATAATCTTGCCATAAAATTTGCCTTTTTTACTTCAAAAAGATTTTTACTTTAAAAAAGCCTTGTCTTTGGGCAGAATCCCTTTAACTAGCTAAACCTTTTCTTTTCTCCCGTTGTGGATTGAAAGTATGATTGAATTGGATAAAAATTGGGGTTTTCTCATATTCTTTCAGTGTATCCACATTGCGAACCTGATCTGGAAAGGCTCTTTTTAATATGCTGTGTTTTCATGCCAGAGCCTTCTAGTGCACACAGACCACACACTCTTCTAAAACTACAAAGTCCCAAAAACCATCTGAAGGAATTTGTTCAACATTGCTGATTCTGCTTCAGTAATATGGTGGAGACATCCAAGCTGTAGATTTTTATTAAATAAAATCTTTTCTTGTCTAACAGATTATTATTATTATTATTATTATTATTATTATGATTTTGTCCATCTGCCTGTTATCTTGGTGTTGTTTCTGAGCAGTGACTCTGGATGTATTGATGTTAAAGAGTGTGTTCTGGATTTCTTCTCCTAGATTGGTCGCTTGGTTATTGGACAGAATGGAATCCTCTCCACCCCTGCTGTATCCTGCATCATTAGAAAAATCAAAGCCATTGGTGGGATCATTCTGACAGCCAGCCACAACCCAGGGGGCCCCAATGGAGATTTTGGAATCAAATTCAATATTTCTAATGGAGGTGAGTTTGCTGTCATTTTGAGGACAGGTAAGTTTATCTTCAGTAGGATAAACCAATAGCTGGAGCCTGGGGAGACCAGGGTTTTGGTTCTGATCCTTTGTAGGGGGCAGGGGGGTGCTCTTTGCTTCATTTCAGTGACAGTGAAATGCTTCTCATTTGACTGTACCTGAATATGAAGAGCCATGTACAACTCATCCCTAACATGATATTTTCTTTTAGAAAAATCCTGCCACCTTGCTGGCTGAATGATGAAATGGTAGATGTGCTAGTGAAGAGGAACTGATGAGCTTTGGATTCTTTGTATTTCCATGTGAGCTGCATGAAGTGACCCACTGTTTGCGGTTTGATTTCCAGGTCCTGCTCCAGAAGCAATAACTGATAAAATTTTCCAAATCAGCAAGACAATTGAAGAATATGCAATTTGCCCTGACCTGAAAGTAGACCTTGGTGTTCTCGGAAAGCAGCAGTTTGACTTGGAAAATAAGTTCAAACCCTTCACAGGCATGTTTACTTTCCTCCTCTTTCTGCCCACTCCTATTTCCACGTTGAGCGATTTTTCTTTCAACGTTTTAGTACAGGGTCTTCAGCTTTGGAAAGACTTCCTTGAGTGGTCTGTGAGCTTTGCAAGTGTTAGTTAATTAACGAGTCTGGAATTAGGTTTGGGAGTCCAGAGACCTGGGCTCCCTGGGCCCTGCCAGGGATCAGCTGCATGACATCGGGTAAGTCATTTCCAACACTCTAGGCATTAGTTTTCATGCCTTGACTAGAAGACCTGTAAGATTACATTCATAGTTAACTTTTCATTGACTTCTTGCTACATACCAGGGTCTTTACACACATTAATCCATTTTATTCTCACAGTAGATCTGTCAGGGCAGCACTGTCAGCATTCATTATTACAGATGAGGAAACAAAGGCTGAGAGAGGTTAAGTAACAGGCTCAAGGTCATGGTCAATGAATGGCAAAACCAGGACTTCAACTCAGGTTTGAATGATTCGCAACCCTACATTTTCCATTTTAGTTGTCCTCATTCAGTAAAATAAATCAGACCATTTTGGGGGGACCAAATTGCAACTCTCTACATAGGCAGCTGTGGCTAACATTTTGTTGTTGAATGCCAGGTATTATAATAATTGACAGAATAAACGTTTATAAAAGTATTCAGATTAATAAAATGAGGATGAGACGATTGGCAATGGACTTGCATTTTGACTTTGCCCTAACGTGTATTCTTTCTTCTGAATTGCAACTTTATGGAATGCATTTTATTAGTCAGTTAGTTCCTGGCCAAAGGATGGATTGCATTTTTTGTTTCAACCTACTCATGGAAAGCTGACAATTGCATACTAACAAAGATAAAGTGCCACTTTGATGCATCTCGAAGACATTCTTGAGGTTCAGAAGATACCACTAGAGAGTTTCTTAAAATCTTCATATTTTGAAAATGTTCAGAACCCCTGAATATCCAACAGTTTTGAAAATGTTCAGAAGCCCTGAATATTCAACAAGAACAACAATACTAAGTTCTTATATTTGCTTTATTCCTTAAGCAGTACATGTGAAAAGTGATTCATTAAAAAATTTCTTTTTCCACTTAGTACCATTAAGTCTTGATGACAATGGACTTGGAAAAAGAAAAGGAACTAAAAGTAGGCATTATATTTTCTGCTCTCTGTAACACCAAAACACACCTCTCAAAATGATGAATGGGGAAGCACTGTGGTGGCCTAGCAGAATTTATACAACCTCTGTTGAAAATCCCCTGTGTGCCTCATCCAAGCTGTGTGGGCAAGTTTCTTAACGCTTCACACATTGAGTTTCCTCACCTATCAAATAGGACTAATAACATTTACCTCTCAGGAAAATTGTTAGTGTTGGATAACTATTGGTAGTATTGGATAGTATTTAACAGTCATATTATTTGAGCTGTTCAATAATTGTCCCTTTAAAATAGCAATAGCAGGTTTACAGCCATATAATCACATCAGAATATAATCTTTCTAAATGTGGTTAGTCCTTCCATCTTTTAATGTTGCTTGTTCTCACAGTGGAAATTGTGGATTCGGTGGAAGCATATGCTACAATGCTGAGAAACATCTTTGATTTCAGTGCACTGAAAGAACTACTTTCTGGGCCAAACCGACTGAAGATCCGTATTGATGCTATGCATGGAGGTAAACAGTCATTTCTTTTCAATTCCCATCTCTCAAGGATAGGAAGTCGCTCTCTTCTGTGTGTATCATGATGCTTTCACAAGCCTTTTCTCAAGTCTCTCTGATGGTTTTTAAATAGAGTTATTTTGCAACCAGAGCAATATCCACACAGATCAAAATCTAATTGTATGTAGCAAAAATAGTAGAGACACTCCTCGTGGTAAGCTCGTGTGAAGGTCAGCGTTTCCACATTAAGCATCAGGTTCTGAGTAACATGCAACTGCTGTTGTGGACTCTCCCTCCCCCTCAGAAGATACCTTACATTCTTGCTGCACGCCCCCATGTATTTCTGAGAGGACGGTCATTTGGGAGATGTGGTAAACATACTCCTGAGCCCCACATCCCCACTCACCTGCCCCCACATGCTCCTTTTCTTAGAAGAGGGCAAGAGCAAGCTGAGGATTAAATTCAGGAACATCAGGATGTGTACAGCTCTGTCTTCTTCCTCTGGGGGTTGTGTGGTCAAGTCCATAGAGAGGGCAGCTATCACTGTGAACCAGAACCACGAGGTTTTCTCAGACATGTAGGTATATGAGAATCCCTGAAACTTATACACATACATCTGCCTGCTTGGAGAAGCCTTTCTGCCTGAGATTGAACCCTTTTAGTGATGCAATTCAGGGATTCCTGTGACACTGCAAACCACAGTTAGAAAGTCTTCTCCTGGTGAGCTAAAATCTTCCATCCTTGGAACTTCTCCCCTTGGGTCCTAGTTGGCCTCTGGACTCCCATAGAATGGATCTACTTCTTTACTCAGACAAAAGCGATTCTGTCATTTTAAACCATTCAACAGATGTGTATTGCAGACCTGCAACATGCATGCCTGGGGAATAGGCAGGAACTGGGCAGATCACTTTCTTCAAAGAATGTGCAATGTTTGGGGAGATGAGGTGGGTAAAAAACTAACCCCTGGGTTGGGTACAGTGGCTCATGCCTGTAATCCCAACACTTTGAGAGGCCGAGGCAGGCGGATCACGGGGTTGGGAGTTCGAGACCAGCCTAACCAACATGGTGAAACCCCTCTATAAAAATGCAAAAATTAGCCGGGTGTGGTGGCACATGCCTGTAATCCCAGCTACTCAGGAGGCTGAGGCAGAAGACTAGCTTGAAGCTGGGAGGCGGAAGTTGCAGTGAGCTGAGATCAGTCCACCACCCCCCAGCCTGGGCAACAGAGCGAGACTCCGTCTCAAAACAACAACAACAAAACAAAAACTCTAAAAAACTAACTCCTGCCAGGCCAACAAAATGAGAGTTGGAATTTCAGGTATTCTCTTTCGAGTTGGAAGAAGGCATAATTTGACTAGGGGTATAAAGAAAGGTTTCCTGGAAGAAGTGGCAGCCAACTCAGTTCTTATGAAAGAAAGATCTAGAGTGATGAAAAATCAAGCAATGGTCATTCTCATGTGGTCGGTGGCTGTGACGAAGGCATGAAGGCTTAAAAATGGATGTCACATTAGGGAAATGAGGAGAGGCCTGAGCTGGCCAGAGAATGGGCATGTGAGGAGGGCATTGGGTAAGAGGAGCTTGTCAGGAGATAAGACTACTTTTCACCAGGTCTTTTGGCTGTTCTTCTAACACTTTTGTTTCTGTATCGCTCACAGCCCTGGCTGCCTTGACCTCATTCTATGGTGTGTCAGTAACCTGCTTAACAGGTGACCCCTCATAGTACACACTTATTCCACAGTATTCTGACCTCTGGGGCATGTACTATATTGGGATTAGTATCATCCTTGATGAAAATGCTCTCTTAGCATTTCAGAGATGTGTGTTCTTGGTGGTTATGTAAAATGTCACTGTAAACATATGTACCTGGCTTCTCCTGTTGTTTGTTGGTGGTGGTGGGTTTTTCGTTTTTTTTTTTTTGAGACAGAGTCTTGCCCTGTTGCCCAGGCTGGAGTGCAGTGATGCAATCTCGGCTTACTATAACCTCCTTCTCCCAAGTTCAAGCAATTCTCCTGTCTCAGACTCCTGAGTAGCTGGATTATAGGTGCCTGCCACCACACCTGGCTAATCTGTGTGTGTGTGTGTGTGTGTATACACACATACATATATATATATATATATATATATATATATTTTTTTTTTTTTTTTTTTTTTTTTAGTAAAGACAGGGTCTCACCATCTTGGCCAGGCTGGTCTCAAACTCCTGACCTCATGTGATCTGCCTGCCTCAGGCTCCCAAAGTACTGAGATTACAGGTGTGAGCCACCGTACCCAGCCTGTTTGTGGTTTTTTAATCAGTTTGTCAGCTAGCTTGTCATAGTAGAAAGATAACAGCTCTGAATCCCAATTCCCACTTTTTCTAGCCATGTAAGTTTGGGCAAATGTCTTTACCTCAGAACACCAGCATTCCAATGTATCTGTAAACTGCAGGTGATAATCATAATATAAACTTTGTAACATAACTGCCAGGGACTATTCTCAGTGCTTCATAACTCTTAACTCATGTAATCCTTACATCAGTCCTGTTAGGTAGTTAGCATTATGACCCTCATTTTGCAAATGGAAGAGACTGAGGCACAGAGAGTTTAAATAACTTTCCCAAAATTATACAGCCCATGATCAGCAGAGCTGGGATTTGAACCCAGACACTCTGATTTCAGAGTCCAGGCTCTTAAGCTCCAAGCTCTACCACCTTCTGAGCTTTTCTGAAGGACTGAATGAGAAAGCACAGGTGTACAGTAGGGCCTTCATAATGGTTGGTTTCCTTTCTTTTCCCCACTCTGCCCTTCATGAACTGGCCCCACCTTTTCCAACATAATCTCTCCTTGTTCCATTTTCGAGAACATTCTTCTCCAGTCAGGTGTATCTCTCCACTAGTCCCTGAACACATTTCACATGTTCTTTTTGTTTCTCATGCCATTCTTCTCCCCAGAATGCATCCACCTCAGCCCTGAATCCTCACATCCTTTCAGGACTTTTATTTTCTGATTCTACATACTTTTATTCCACATTGTATATAGTTGTGGGACCGTATGTAAAGAAGATCCTCTGTGAAGAACTCGGTGCCCCTGCAAACTCAGCAGTTAACTGCGTTCCTCTGGAGGACTTTGGAGGCCACCACCCTGACCCCAACCTCACCTATGCAGCTGACCTGGTGGAGACCATGAAGTCAGGAGAGCATGATTTTGGGGCTGCCTTTGATGGAGATGGGGTGGGTATAAGTGCATTTAAGTGAACTCTGGTGCAGGCCAGGCCTGATCCTGCAAATGGGGAAAAAGGTGGGCTGCTTCTGCCAGACCCTGGGAGTGACTGTTAAGGATCCCTCATTCTGACCTGAGGTCAGAGCTAAATTATTAGAAGACCCTCTTGAACAGGAATAGGAGTCATTGAAATGAAACCCACACGTTTAATTTCAGACATCCATACTTGCTAACAGTGGCACGATGATTAGGTTCTGGTTATGATAGAATGACTGGTATTTCATGAACTGGGTAAGTTCTAGATGCCTGTCTTAAGGTAGGTTTCTGCTCTCAACCAGCAGCTGGCTACTTACTTAATCTCTGGACAAGGTTTTGGTCTTATAATACACCCATTCATTCATTCACACGAGCTGAATATTGAAGCTGCAATTTCATGGCCTATATGAAGATGATATTGAGAGAATTAACATTTTAATCATTCTCTACAATTAAAATGTTTAGAAATAAGCTGTTTGATTTACAAGGGTGACTATGTACCGGACAAGGAAGAGATGTGTCTTAGGTTTATATCCCTATATCTCACTGATGGTAGACACTGTACACATTTACTTAGTTGAAAATATATTTTTGTTGTTACTAGTGTTCTTTACCATTAGCTAGAATCCACTGTTTCCTGAAAAATAATTTTTCCCTTATCAAAATGTTGGGAAATTAAAGGGGTTCCAGCAGACATTATTTTGTAGTACATCTTTGTGATGCAGTGCATGCTGGGAGTGTTTTTTGGCCACCCTCCCAGTTACTGTGGTACACAGACTGTGGTACACAGTTTACCCAGTAGACCTACCAAACTATGTAAACAGCCAATATTTCTTCTCTCATTGCGTTTTCTCCTCCCCTGGGAAAAAGATGATTGGTTCCAGAGTCTGGAAAAAGTCTAGGAGGTTAAAGTGAGCTGGCCTCTGGAGGGAGAACAGAGGACTCAGCTCAAAAGGAGGTTGTGCTTGGACTTTAATTGAAAACAGTTTTAACTCTTTGGCATGGAGGTGCCTTTGGCCCAACGGTACTGTATAAACCCACTGAAAATAAAACCCAGTGTTAAAAATGCAGTATGGAAAAGAGATCAATTTCAAATTTTATGGTTTTAAATTTTATAAAACCCCCATGAAAGATAGTTTGATTTCTTCTAGTTTGATTAAAAGGTCTTTCTTTGATCCTCTCTTCTCCCCAAGGATCGAAACATGATTCTGGGCAAGCATGGGTTCTTTGTGAACCCTTCAGACTCTGTGGCTGTCATTGCTGCCAACATCTTCAGCATTCCGTATTTCCAGCAGACCGGGGTCCGTGGCTTTGCACGGAGCATGCCCACGAGTGGTGCCCTGGACCGGTAGGTCTCTCCATTCCCTTGACCTTCCTGTCTCGGGTCATCCCAGTCTTCACTGCACCCTTCACTGTGCCTGGAACACGTGTCCTTCCCTTTCAGCATCGGCATCTGATGCACAGAGTGTGCTGAGCGATTCCTGTGTGAGGGGATGGGTGGCTTTTTCTGGATTCGATGCCCCTCTCCGCACTCCCTTGGCACCCTGGGCCTCCTCCTCCTGGCACTTACCACACTGTGTTCTAGTAGCCTGTTTTCTCTTTGGCCTGCCCTGCTAGACTGTATACTTCTGCAGAGAAAGGACTGCCTTGTTCACCATCCTGGACTCTGCCTGACCATAGTGTGCCTGGCACATGGTAGGACAAACACACACACGCATATACTTTTTTAAAGTGAATGAATAGTTGAGTGTTAATGAATAACAATGGAAATACTCAAAACATCATTTTGGAGGATCACTTTCCTTTTGCAGTGTGTACAGAGTGTGGGTGAAAGAGCAGTTTGAAGTATTTTTAGAGTTTCAACAGAACTGGATCGCTCATGCCCACACAAACACAGTGAATGTTTATATATCACTTCATTGTACAAAAGCTTTGAGGTGGCTTGTTAGATCATACTTAAAAAATTGAAAAATAAAAGTCATAACAGATGAGGACCAGGGAAAATATTAGTTAGAATATGTCAGGTGTGCAGGAAATGTTTGATGAATAAAAGGTAAAGAATGAATGAATGAGTAAAAGGTCAAGGCCAGAGAGGAAAGTAGGCTGTGATATATATCTAGGCTCTTATAGTAATAGCTAATATTTATTGAACATTACCTTGTTGTAGACACTAAATATTTTGCATGTTTTAATTCATTAATTCTTAGATGAACCCCATGAGATAAATCCTATATTTAACACCATTTTTCTGGTGGAAACACCAAAGGACAAAGAAGTAACTTACCTGAGGTCACCCAGCTGGTAAACGGCTGACTTGGGATTTGAACCCAGAGCCTTTGCTCCCACCCACTGGGCCATGCAGTTTTTTTCTGTAGAGGAGAGGTGGTTATAGAATTGGTGCTGACTTTGCTTCGGCTAACAAGAAAATAGCCACTAATATCCATATAGTGGTTTGTAGTTTGTACAGTGTTTTTTACATTCACCATCTCAATTGATCCTCACAGCAGACCTCATTTTAAGGAAGAGGAAATGGAAAGTCAGGGAAGCTAATAGTCTTGTCCAAGACCTCACCACCAAATTAGAACTAGCATTTGAGCCCAGCGTGTCTACCACCAGGTCCTGCATTTGAAATTATGAGCTGGTTTGAGGTCACACTGTCATACATTAGGCCTGTCAGGTCCTGGAATACCTTCTGTGTCATCCAAAAACAGTGTAATTCCAATTTTTGGAAAAATTGATAATCCACATATAGAATCATAACTGAAGTACCTCATTACCCAGATAAAAGTTTTTTGTACTTTCATAGTTTTCAAAATCATAGATTTGATTTTTCCCTCAAATATCAGAACACAAAGCTGACATTGCTTTCCTGGAAATAAGGCAAACGTTCTGGGAAGCAAAACTCACTCAAACAGTGAATGGAACTTATCAGGTAACTTTTCATGTTCAAAGGGAAAGGAATTTTTTTTTCTAAGTCACTCAAAGGTTTTAAGTAGTCTAAAGATACCTAGAGAGAAATAAAACACATGTTAGAAGGGAAGGGGAACCACTAATCAGTGTGGGTGAAGCCAGTACATAGGGGAGACCCCATTGGGCGTTTCCCCTGGGGCGACTTCTTATGAGACAAAAGCAGCACTCACCAGGCAGCTGAATACTGGGCGGTCGGTCATCCTGGCTTTGTGACCTTGGTCTGATCACATAACATTCTGGGCCCTGTTTCCTTCTCTGTAAAATGCTAACTGCCCAGACCCAGTATGTCATGATTCTGTGATTATGGGTATATCAAAACACCATTATTCTCTTCTTCATAGATTGTATAGATGCAGTCTGTATCCAAAATGTGGGTTTAAACAGCCTAAACAGCAACCCTGAACATTTTACTATGGATGCTTCTTCTAAAATATTAAACTCCGTGATCTGAATTAATTCTTTCTTCTTCCACCTTCTCTGAATCCACATATAATAGCCCATTGTGCACAAGGTTTCTCTTATGATTTTCCACCAATCTTAGATTTATGTGTGACTCTGTGCAATGCTAAATGGGACCCTTGATTACAATAACTGTTGCCCTTTTCCGTCCCTCACATGGCTACGCTGACAGTCCTGCTGTGATGTAACTTTGATTTCATGCCTTTGAAGGGTGGCTAATGCTACAAAGATCGCTTTGTATGAGACCCCAACTGGCTGGAAGTTTTTTGGGAATTTGATGGATGCGAGCAAACTGTCCCTTTGTGGGGAGGAGAGCTTCGGGACTGGTAAGTCACACTCCTGTGCTAGCATTTTCCTCCCTGTAACCACTATTTCCAGTAAAAGCTTAGACTGCTAAGGTAGCACTGAAATAGCAACAGTAGTTGATGTGTCCTAAATCAAGGTACAAATTATTTATAACAACCCTGGTGAAGTGTACACATTTGAAAAGGGGTGAGCACATTCAGCCAAAAAGGCTGATTTTACTTTCAGAGGATCACATGGACTCAGACAGGAAGCTGGGGGGCCTCCTCGGCAGCGTGGTCATTGAGTCTGTAGGGATTAAACAGAGTGATAAACAGATTTTTCTTCCTTCAGTGGTCAAAGAAACCTTCATAGATGTTTTCATTTCAGAGAAGAAATATGGTGGAGCAAGCCAGTTTTTTGTTTTTATTTAAGAAGAGGTCTCAGCACAGCATTAAATCTTTCTCTTTTATAGGCCCAAGTTTTCTATAGCAGAATAATCAAGGCTAAGTGAAGGAAGACCATGAGGGTGGAACTAAGTTGCTAGGTGATCAAGAAATTAAAAATACATCCTTGTGCCTGAGGGTGTATGTGTAATTGTATTAATATTCAAGTGAAAGAAGAGTACATAGTATTCTCGGGGGATGACCCAAGACCCATAGACCCCACTCTGTGCGCTCTCCTTCCTCCTTTCTGCTTGTCCAAATATTGACCCGAACTCCCACCTCTTTCATGACCTTCTCTGCTACCTCATGCTGCCTGCATCAGTCTCTCTTTTCTAAACATCTGTTCAGGTGTGTGGCCCTGTCCCATGTATCAGTCTCCAGCCAGGTTATAAGGCAGTTAAGTGACTACATCTCTTCTCCTTTTATTCCCTCTACCCGATATTTTTAAGTAAATGCACTGACCTTGATCCTATGGTGCTCTATTGTCACGCTTTAGTGAAGAAAAGAAGATCAAAACCAAGCATTCTCTCAGCTTTGCAACTGAGTTGCAGTTCATGCCAGGTTAAACAGAACAGAGTACTGATTTCCTTTCCTTTCCTTTCCTATAAGTCTGGAGGTAGAGCGGGTAGAATGAGCTGCTAAATTGGAGGTACATATTTACAGAGTTCTAAGCAACTTGGTATTTTTGAGAGTGGTAATATTCCTTGGCAATGAACTGCCTTGACAGAATTGGAAGGTATGAAGTAGGCTGGATGAGTCTTGGGGTTGAACAACTTCCACAACAAAGGCTAGACAGTTTCCCAAAGTTGTAGGTGCTTAAATCAGAGATTACAAGGCCACTGCTTAGTCTTTTTCTACTTCATATAATGTGCACGGTGCCATGCTATTCTGAGGGATACTACATGAATGCCCAATGAGCCTATGAGGTGGTCTTCTCCCATGAAACTCCCCACAGTGTCATCTAGTTCAGGCCTGGCATCAGTCATTCTTTATGAATGAAGATGTCTTTGAAGGCAGCAACTGTGTCAAAACCTTTGGTTTCCTGTTCTCATGTACTTGTATCAGTGTGGAGCCTAGTGAAAAGATAAAAGTCTAGAGTCAGGTTTCCCAGAGCATGTGGGTATGTGGAAGAATATTAGTTCCATGAGAGGGTTCTAGGGGTCAAGAAAAAGTGGGAAAATTGGACGACACTTCTCTATCTTGGATATTCATAATGATATTAGCATTTGAAGATTCCAGAACATTCTGCTATAAAGAATCCTGTTAGTACAGTTTTGCCTAAACATAGTTTACCACTGTACGTAATAATTATGATGATATTATACAATATAATCACCGCAATATGATAATTATTATTACCATCATTTCGTAGTATGTACAGTAACTTTTTTTTCCACAGACTCATGTGGGAAGCCTTGGGCAAGAGGGATCAGAGCCCCAGAGATAAGTAGGAATCCCTGGTGCTGACCGGCAGGGAATAGGCCTAAAGACAGGATGGCACAAGCTGCTCCTCTTACATGACAGGTCTTCAAATACAAGAAGCAGCTCTCAGTTCGTTCCTTCCTCAGGCTGTCCATCTTTGTTTCCTCCAGTCATTCCTCGTTTCACATTGTTTATTGACTCAGCGCCAGCCTCTAGGTGCTTCTGAGTTTACCAGTGCCACTCTTGGAAGGTGATGCCCAGAACTGAGCCCAAATCTTCCAGGGTTGGCCTGGCAAGTGAAGAGTAGGGTGGGACGATTATTTCTAGTGATTGGGGCACTGTATTTTTCTTGACATAACTTTCCTTTAGGTTAGTTTTTAGGAAGTTGCATAATACTGTTTAGCCCGTATAAGGTTGTGGGTAATTAAACCCTTAAAGTTTTTACCTAGAACTATTTGCCAAGGGAAGTCTCTCATGTTATGTTTGTGGAATTGATTTTTTTGAACCAAAGTATTAGACTTTAGACTATTGTTAAAGTTTATTCTCATTTATTAACACATTCAACAAATGCCTAGTACCAATCATGGTTTTAGCTTCTCCTTGGTATATTTCATATCCAAAGAGAGAATGCACTTCATTATCATGAGGATAATCACAAGCTCTTTCTCTCTCTCTCTCTCTTCAAAAAAAGAAAATTGTTGTGTAATATTTCTGAGATAAACATTTAAACAGCCAGGCTGCATAGCCATGGATCTCCACTGTTGTGACCGAGTGCAGCTGGGCTTACTTAACTGAACTCCTGATCTTCTTATTTATAGAGGAGTTAATTTTTAGCTACTGTGTCCCTTGCTAGTGAATGTTTCCAACAGTTCTTTTATAGTTTCTCAGGGTAGACATTAGTGACTCTATGAACTTTGAAACATTTGAAATCTATAGCTTAATTGAGCACAGAGTGCTTTATTTCTGTATTTTTCCAGGCAATAGCAGAGGAAATTTCTCAAAAATGCTTCCTTGACCTTTCAGGGTGGGCCAAATCCCCTGATTATTGACTCTTGTGGCACCATGTACCTCTTCTTTGTTGTATTTGTTGCAGCTGTGATTTTACAATTACTTACGATTATTTGATTAGTGTCTGTTGGCTCCACTAGACTGTATGTGCCATGAGGACAGAGATCTTATGTGTCTTATCCTGCATTGTATCCCTTGAGCCTCCCGTAGAGCCCAACATAGAACAGGTGCTCAATAAACTCTTGTTGAATGAGTTCATGAACACTATTCACTTGGCACTTTCTATTTAGACAAACAGATTCCTGCTGTTGGAAAAGAAAGAACTTTAAAAGGTATCTGATGTAAATTCCTGTATGATGCTGGAATCATAGTGACTGGTCAGTGCTTTCCAGCTTAACCACCCACCTCAGTGGAGAATCCACACCTCACCTCTTGGCGTAGTCTGGGACTCTTGAAATGACTCAACACCACTTCTACCCCACGGTCCAGGGTTGGGAATTCCACGTCTTTGTGGGAGAAATGCACTTTTGCAAAAGAAAAGAAGTTTGCTTGCAAAGAGGTGCAAAGGAGTCTAACTTCAGGACTGGCCCACCGAGTAAAACAAACCACTAGTGTCTGAAGAACAATCTTGCAATATTACTAACATTACCAAGTATACATTAGTCTGTTTGTGCTGGAGGAGCAGCAGCTTTCTCATCTGGATATGGTAACCACAGAAGCTAGGATACTTCTTCAGAGATCAGCATTACAAACACCAGGGATAAATAGGGACAACTAGACAGGATGAGCCTGTTGTTGTTAGTTGATCTCATGGTACAAAGCTGTTTTTCCTTCCTAACCGTGGATGATTATGTACATGTTTATACACAATGGCAGAGGGCAGACTGTCAGTTCCATCCTATCTTAGAATTGTTGGGACATTGAAAGTGAAGTCACTGAATAGTATAGAATACGATGCATTTGAACCCTTCCTCAGGAAAATAGGGGGCTTGGGAAAGATCGATGGGAAACCAGGTTGATGATGAACTTGGTATCACTGGAGATATGTAAGTTATGATCCGGTCAGGTCTAGAGGTTAGCAATATTCCCTGCCCTATCTTTAAAAGTTCTAGTGCTAATGCATCATACAGGAGTGATAACTTGAAGAAATGTGGCATTAACGCTTTGCAAATTTCTTTTAATTTTAGTTTCTTATGAAAAGTCCTTCATGTTTGTACATTTTGCATTGATTCATTCCTCAAATATTTATTGAACTTTGACTTTATCCTGGATACTGAGTTAGACTCTGGGTCACATGGTGAACAAGGCCTTCTCATAGAGGGCTCCGTGAATGACAAGTGTGCAAAGCAACAGAAGGTGAAGTACAGGGGTACTTCAGTAGCTTTATTCTCAGGGTGCCTAACTTGGTTCTGTGGTGTAGGAGATCAGATTTTGTTTCTGGTTTTTCTGCCCATTCTAACTTGCATAGCTACTGAGTACATTTCCCTGCAGGCAAAGCCCACAGGGGAAGATTGTAGCACCCCATGTCTGGGCATAGCCTAGACAGAATACCCCAGTAGAACTAGGCTTATATACACTAAATATAACTGACTCAATTAAACTGTTATCTGCCTGTCTCCCTCACCTGTATGTCTGTGCTCATCTGTGAGGGCAGGAGACACACCTTATGCATCTTGGTATCTTCTTATGTGCTTGGTACATGCTGGCACTGATTCACATTTGTTGAGTGTAAAGTGAAGTTTGTATTAGGACACAGTTTCTGCTTATCAGACACTTACTACCTTTTTCCAAAGGCACCTTATGGAAAGGAAACCAAGTTCCAGGGGGAGTAATGAGGCAGATCAGGCCTCATTGCTAAGTGGAAGGCCTGACATTTCCTGGGGACAGCCTCCTGGGAGCTGGAGTGGTATGGAAAAGGCTCTCTTTCCAAGTGAAGTCGTTTGTGCAGTGGAAGGCCAAGAGGACAGGACTGTAGACACAGCAGGTCAGCTGAACCTCCCAGTCAGTCAACTGGGTCCCGGCCATTCTTTGGGCACACTGTCTTAACAACTGACTTTGGGCCAACCCCTGTTGGGGAAGTACAACTCATAGTCTAGGGTGGGGCGTGATCACAGGGAATGGTATAAGCACAGAGGGCATGGGGAGTGCATCCGGGATAAGACTGAAGTTGAAAGTAATTGCAGAACATGTTAGCCAGGCTAGTAGGTGTATCTGGGATGGACTTTCTAGGCAGTGAGAACTGTATGTTCAAGGGGCTGGAGGAGAGAGAGAAACTGACAGAAAAAGAAAGAGACAGACAGACACTGGTACTTTCAGAGAACTCCATGCAGCTGTTTTTCAGCTGTCATGCCCCCATCCTCAGGCCTGTCACCTGGCAGGGGCTGGACAGCTCCTGAGATGCCCATAGTGGTAACCGTAACCCAATCCCTAAACTGTTAGCTCTTGGCTCCCTCAGGAATGGTTGACATTTTTCTTGGCTGAGACCCAGAATGTGCCCTGACTGAGTCGAATTTGTGCTTATCACAAGGTGCTGATTAGGCCGAAGTAAAGTGACAGGTGTTTGAAGATGCTGAAAGGGTAGAATTCCTGTCCTTCCTCTGCTGAGCAGAGCAAGGGTGAAGAGATCCAGTGCAAAACCCACCACTGTCTTTTGTGCCAGCTGGGACTAGCAGTCCTTGCCTACAGTGTTTTCCCTTTCTCACAGTTAAATGAGCTCGGCTTCGTTTTCTTTCTAAAAATTAAAACATAATGAAACAAGTAATTTATGTTCATTATGAAAAAATAAGGAAGGAGGGAAAAAACACTGTAATCCCAGTGCCCGGAGGAAAGAGCATATTAGGTTATATTCTTCCATTTTCTTCTCCAATATGTATAATCAAGGAGCATTATTTTTAAAAGCATAATAAAGTCAGTGGAAAATGTAATAATTTTCCATAAAAGCCTTTTATTTTTCCCTTTATTCAAGACAGTATCTAGTAGTTATATCACACCTCACAGTTTATAAAATATTTCTACTTGCTTTTTCATAGTAATTTCTCACAGTTACTAGAGAGAAGTTAGCATTATTTCTGTTTTGCAGTTGAAGAAACTGAGGCTTAGAAAATGTAAGTGATTAGTCCAAATTCAAGTAGCTTACAAGTAACAGAGCCTCAAATTCACGTTTTCTGATTCTTAAGTATCAAGCTTTATCTACTGAGCCACGACTGCAAAAAGAATAGCTTTAGAAACACGTATATGCACCATTGGTATTTTCCACTGGAAACTTGGCGTCATTCATCAGAACCCTGAAGAAAATGAAATTTGCTCCACCTTCCTGAGTATTAATAGAATTACCTGGAGTTTTTGATACATCCAAGGTGATTAGTGATGAACCAGAATATACAAAGAGGCTGAGGATTATACAATTGGAATCGGATATTTGTTTATGTTACCCAGGGCAGGTATTTTGTTTATAATATTAGGTGTATGATTTAGTTATCTCCAAGTAACCTGGCCAGAGTTGGGTAAGACTTTTATATTTTATTTTCATTTCCACACAAAAGAAAATATCAAATTCCTTACTTAGGTCAGGAAAAGCACAAAGGAACACTGCCTTCTATACTTTCAGTCTAGCCAAAAGAGAAAAAAGAAAAAAATTGAGGAAAAAAATAATAAAAGAAGGAAGAAAAAAACCCAGTGGAGCACAGACAAATAATTCCAAGCTGGTATACTGCTGTCATGAATTCCCAGTATATTGGGGAAGCTGCCAGAATCTTGCTTCTCAGGATGAACTGTTGCCAAAACGTATCATTTGCAAAAGCCGTAAGAGCCAGAGAGCTTTTTGCTCCTTAAAATAGCAGTAAAGGCAAATAAAAGTCTAAAGATAGTAAAATTAGGTAAACATTTTTAAAATATGTTCTATAAAGCACTAAAAATATTGCCTACTCTCTCTAGTTTTGCCAGCATCCAGGTTTTGAGGACAGTTAACTTCTAAAAGTAGTATCCCATTGAAGAGAAAAGTCTTTTGAAAGAAAAAGTCATATTTTTTAAGAACCAAAAATAGAAGGAGAAAGTGTTGGAATAAATTGATTGGTTGATTCATTCACACACTTTCATAATTATTTACCGTATTCCTTGTGCTATGCTAGTCACCAGACTTAATTACAAGGATAAATAAGAGGTGCCCCTAAGAAGCACACAGTTAGTGGGGAGAAAGGCCCACAAACAGATGGTTGAGACTCAAGGAGGCTGATGTCACCCCAGATGTTCTGTGCAGGTTGCTATAGGAGAAGAAAGAGAAGGGAGCTCATGACTGCCTAGGGAAGTTGGGAGCTAGTCTTAAAAAAGAGCGGACATTTGAGCTGGGTCTGAAAAGATGAAGAGAGGAAGGAAAAACATTTACCACGTGCCTCCTGCATACCCAGCATGGTGCTAGATACTCTGACAATTCCAAGAAGAATAAGACCCAGCGGGAAGTGCAGGAGGGCAGGCACATAAAGAATTCAACATAAAATAATGTTAAAACATGATTATAGAGCAGTTGTATACAGTTCTATTTAGAAATCAGAAAACAAGGCTCCATGTAGACTGCTTTCTTTCAGAGTAAGGAGTTTAAAGGCAAAAAAATGAGAGTTGTGTTCCATATCAGGCTCTTGGAAAAGGGTGTCCATGCATATAAGCACAACCAGATAAGCCCATTTTAAAATTTTGTTAAAGATTTTAGCAAGGACCTTAGCAGGAGACAAATGTATCAGTTTGTTTAACCAAACCTTAATGGTTAAAGAACAGTGTCTTAGAGTTGGAATTGCTGGATCCATGAGTAGGTCCATTTTAAGGCTTTGATACTTTTTTGCCAAATTGCTGTCCAGAAGGATTGTGCCAGTGTCCACTGCCACCAGCTCTATGGTGGAATCCTGTTTCCCGTTTATCCTCCTGGCACTGGCTGTTCAGATTTTTACACTTGTGGATTTTTATACCTTTTGTCAAGCAAGTAGCAGTTTCTCATTGTGGTTTTAACTTTAATTTTTCTTCTTAAAAGTAACACCAGCTTTTTGTTATGCTAATTGGTTGGGGGGGTGTGTGTGTGTATGATTGCTGTTTGGCAAATCGCCTATTTATATCCTTGACCTGTTTTTCTATTGAAATTATTTTTTCTTATTCATACATAAGAATTTTTTCTATATTGAATGTATTAAACATCTGTCTTAAAATATATCGAATGTGGCCAGGCACAGTGGCTCACACCTGTAATCCTAGCACTTTGGGAGGCCGAGGCGGATGGATCACCTGAGGTCAGGAGTTCAAGACCAGCCTGGCCAACATGGCGAAACCCTGTCTCTACTAAAAATACAAAACTTAGCCGAGTGTGGTGGTGGGCACCTATAATCCCAGCTATTCGGGAGACTGAGGCAGGAGAATCGCTTGAGCCCAGGGGGTGGAGGTTGCAGTGAGCCGAGATCATGCCACTTCACTCCAGCCTGGGCGAAAGAGCGAAACTCCATCTCAAAAGATGAAAGTATATATATATAGTATTGAACATCTACCTTAAGTGCTATCCACTTTTAAACAACCATATCTCTTTAATTTTTTAAAATTTGTCAATGGGCTTTTAATTTTGTCCATAGTAGTTTTACAGTATAGAAATGCTAATTTTTAAGTGGATAAATACATCAATGTTTTCTTTTATGAATACTGAATTTACATTATTTATCACCCCTAAGATTTACATATAAATATATAAAAATACATGTATATTAATATAATATATACTAGTATTTAAAAGCTTTCAAGTTTCACATTCAAATTTTTAGTTCAACTGGAATTATTTTTGTTATGGTGTTTTATAGGGAAGAAAACAATTTTTTTTTTTTTTTTTTTGAGACGGAGTCTCGCTCTGTCGCCCAGGCTGGAGTGCAGCGCCGCGATCTCGGTTCACTGCAAGCTCCGCCTCCCGGGTTCACGGCATTCTCCTGCCTCAGCCTCCCGAGTAGCTGGGACTACAGGCGCCCGCCACTGCACCCGGCTAATTTTGTTTTGTATTTTTTAGTAGAGACGGGGTTTCACAGTTTTAGCCAGGATGGCCTCAATCTCCTGACCTCGTGATCCGCCTGCCTCGCCCTCCCAAAGTCCTGGGATTACAGGCGTGAGCCACTGCGCCCGGCCAAGAAAACAATTTTTTAAAGCTATTTATCCAGTTATCCAAACGCCATTTAAAAATTAATCCACTGTTTTCCCACAGCCTCCAAGTGAGACCTTTGTCATATACTCAAGCCTCATATGTGCTTGGATCTCTTTCCAGATGCGCTCTTTTGTTCTGTTAAGCTACCAGACTATTTGAATTATTGAAATTTTATAATAGTCATGTTCTTTTGCTGTTTGTTCATTTAAGATCTACTGTGTTTTTCCTTCATATTAATACTTTATAACTGATATATCAAATTCTACCTAATTATCTCACTGACATTTTTATTGACATTTGCCTTAAATTTCTAAATCACTTTGGGAAGCATCAATTTCTTTTCAGTATCATGTTGCCTACTTAATATGTGACTCCTCCTGTGTACCCAAGTCCTCAGTCAGGCTGTGTGATTCCGTTAGTGGGGTCTGCACACCTACTGTTGAGTCCTGTATTAGTCTGTTCTCACACTGCTCTAAAGAACTACCTGAGACTGGGTAATTTATGAAGAAAAGAGGTTTAATTGACTCACAGTTCTGCAGGCTGTACAGGAACCATGGCTGGGAGGCCTCAGGAAATGTATAATCATGGCAGAACAGTGAAGAGGCAGCTGGCACCTTCTTCACATGGCTGCAGGAGAGAGAGAGTGAAGGGGGAAGTGCTATACACTTTTAAACAATCAGATCTCATGAGAATTCACTTACTATCATGAGAACAGCAAGAGGGAGCTTTGTCCCCCATGATCCAATCACTTCCCACCAAGTCCCTCCCTCAACATGAGATACGGGTGGGGATGCAGAGCCAAACCATATCAATTACCTTCTCAGGTACTGGGAGAAAGCACGTTTCTCACAGCAGCTTGCTCTCCCCTTGCCAGGTTCTGACCACATCCGTGAGAAAGATGGACTGTGGGCTGTCCTTGCCTGGCTTTCCATCCTAGCCACCCGCAAGCAGAGTGTGGAGGACATTCTCAAAGATCATTGGCAAAAGTATGGCCGGAATTTCTTCACCAGGTGAGCCACAGCCCAGCTAGGGTACAAGGTAAAGTGGGGAAGTGGGCAGAGAGAATTCTCATGCATCCACAGCCTCTCCTGTCTTAAGTGATAGTAAAACCTAATTCATCCAGCCTCTCCCAATTGGAGACTTTAAAAATAATTTGGTCAGGGATGAAATGAAGTCAATTTTTATGTCAGCCATAAAGAGTGAGGCTTTAAAAATGTAGCTAACATAATCAAAAGAATAAATGCTTTATAAGCATTTTAAATGTGCCCATTGGGTGGACATGATCATAACATTGGATTTGGATTCAGAGAAATGGATTAGAATTTTATTTCTTCCCCTTACTAGACTGGGGAGCCATTTAGCTTTTCTCTGAACTCAGTTTTGTCATCTGTAGAAATGGGAATAACAGTCCAGCTGTTGAAAGAATTAAATGAATAATGAGTCTGAAAATGTTTTGTAAACTCTGGGGTACTGGAAGCCTAGAAACTTTTTTTCATAAATTATAGAAACAGTTATGCTTAGTCCACATCAACTTTTCTGCCTTGTGAAATAGGTCCCCAGGGGCTATATGCTTGTCAATATTTCTTTCATTTATTCAACAGATATTGACTGTATACCCGATTTCCATCGGGTACATGGAATTCAGCAGTGAACAAAATACTTAGAATACTTAGTAATTATTCTTTATCATGCATACTTCTATTTTTAAAAAGCATTCAAAAATTTGTTGACAGTAGTACTTTTCACTAATTCCAATTTGCCTTTCCCCCAGTTAGTGTAAAACTCTAAGAATTTTTCTGAACCTCAGTATTCCAATTATAGAAAGAAAATATGATAAAAAGGATATTAGATGAATTGTTTATGTATAAGAAATGAATAGGTATAATTTCTCTGGACCTCAGTTGCCTGTTCTACAAAATGGGTGAGTTAGACTAGACAATTTAAAAAATATATCCCAGATTTTATAGTCCATGATCTCTGGATAGCCAAGAAAGAATTCAACTAAGTAAATTAAGCTCCTTAATCAGAATTCTTTTATTAACTTTGGACGAGTCCATTGATCTCTTTCTGTCTCACGTTATTCTTTTGTGGAAGGAATAAGTAATAACTATCTGACACCACACAGTAGCCCTGGGAACCAAGGCAAAAAAACCTCTAAATAACAGACGGAAAAACCTGGTCATTCAGAACAGCAGTTATGAACTCTCTAGAATCTAAAGTATCATAAAAACAGGGCCATGTCTGTTTTTGTGCCGTAAGCACACAACTTATAGTAGAGACTGCATAAATATGTTTTGAATAGATAAATGAATGAGTTAACAGGTGAACAATAGCCAGAGTAGAATAAGGTTAGGAGGGGTTGTTCAGAGAAAGGGTCACACCCTTGAATTAGTCACAAACCTCCATATAAAAATGATTTTAACATATTTTTATTAATTATCAAATTAACTGCTAACCAAGGATTACAAATCAAGTCTTTAGTACCTGCATTTATGATTAGTTAAAACTCCATTATACTTTCCACTTACTGAACAAAAGTGCTAGGCACTTTTGCATGCATTGTCTCACTTTAGCCTCAAAACAGTTATTGATAAGGTAGCTGAGATTCTGAGAGATAGGGCAACTGGCCCTGTAGTCACACAATTAATAGCCAATAGAGGCTGAATTCGTAGCTCATCGGTCTGATTGCAAAACCCAGACTCTTTCTATTCCACCCCTCTGTGCCTAGGGTTTAGAAAACATTTCTCTGGAACACCCAGAGGTCAAAAATGTAAAGCACAAACACCTGGTTGTAATTTCTTGTTGTTTATCATGTTAACTGGGGGAAAGAGCTGACTTTAAGATTAAGGGGACTGTTTGGCCTTTGATTCATAGAATCCTGGAGCCAGAATAGGCTGGCCTTAATTCCCCGGCATTTCTCATGTCTCAGAGGTGTCATCTTGCATATATCGTATCTATTTCACGATTACAAATAAACATAGACTCTGCTATCTTGAGCTTCTAAAAAATAACTCTCTCAAGAGGGTATATGCCACTAGGTCAAGAAAAGCCACCTGTACAAGTCTTTAACATCATAAGAAAGAAGTCAAAAAGAATTCTTGAAGGAAAACTCATCTTCATAGAATTTCATTTGTGATGCACGTTTTTCCTTGGCCCTTTTTCATCCACACTGGGCCTTCTCTGTCAGGGTGAACCTAAAGGACCTTGGACCAAAATCCACTCCCACTGAAAGGAAGGAGGCAGAACTTAAAATAAAACAAAACTAAAAAAAAAAAAAAAAACATTGAGAGAGCATCAGGATAAACAGCTGATGCATTTGGGGCTTGATACCTAGGTGATAGGTGCAGCAAACCACCATGGCACATGTTTACCTATATAACAAGCCTGCACGTTCTGCACATGTATCTTAATAAAATTAAATTTAAAAAATAAAAGAGGCATTTTAGGTATAAAGAGTCAGTGTTTGGCATCTTCATCTGGTCAGTGAAAACTTGGCCCTGCTTTGGGAAACTCTTGTAGAGCTGGAACTCTCCTTAGTAAAAATCTCAGCAGCCTAAGGCGGGTCTCAGGCTGGGAGCAGGCCCTGCATTCACCCTAGAGAAGCCCAGGGAGCTTGGAGAAGTGCCTGAGTCACTTGCTCCTTTCAAGAGAGCTCTCCAGAGATAACATTGCTTTTCATTTTACGTCCTCAGGATGTGGTGATTAAACGTTAGATAGCATCTTTCAAAAGCCTTTGAAACCTCTTAGAGCTTTATTCTGTAGAAATGCCAAGATGGGTGTTTTCTGCTTATTCAGAAGCTCGTAACCCTTCCCTGAAATCCTCCAAACCCTTCCTTTCATCCCTGGCCTGTTCCATCCCCAGTGACTGACAGGCCTGTATTTTTTTTTTTTTTTTTTTTGCCAGCTTCTTCTGAAGTTAGATAGTTTTGGGGGAGGGCCAAACAAATGGTGAAGAAAGTGCTGACTGATAGGCCTTGGTGTGATCTGCAGTCAGCCCGTGGGTCTCAACTTCGTGACTTCTTCCAGGTATGATTACGAGGAGGTGGAAGCTGAGGGTGCAAACAAAATGATGAAGGACTTGGAGGCCCTGATGTTTGATCGCTCCTTTGTGGGGAAGCAGTTCTCAGCAAATGACAAAGTTTACACCGTGGAGAAGGCCGATAACTTTGAATACAGCGACCCCGTGGATGGAAGCATTTCAAGAAATCAGGTAGAAACAGACCTGTGTGTAAGTGGGGGAGAGACCTCAGAGCTTCATCTCTGACGTCTCAAGGCAAAAATGAAAAAGTTCCTGTTGGCCATTTTTCTTTTGCTGCCGTGTTTTTCTAGGGTGGCTGTTCTTACCTGGTTTTCTACTATCCCACGTGACTCTCACATGCACTCGTTGGGACAGTGGTTTATGCCCTGGTTCTATGCACTGTCCGGTACCCTCATTCTGGGATCCTTAACCTGAACTCCAGAGGGATTTTTGCCAGATATATGTAAGATGATGTGTCCATTGTACATGCAAAAAGGAGCCCCAGAATCTAAGAAAGAGGGAGAACTGTGGGAACTTAGATATCACCTCCTCTCTTTTCTGTCAGCAGGTTATAGCAGAGTGACAGCATGTAAGTGGCATTATCCTTATATGTTTCTCTCATATGTTCTAATTTCTAAAGAAGAGAAAAATAGATGAGGCATTCCCAGACTTAGAAACGTTGCATCATCATTCGCAGCACATGACTGGCACCCCACCTGACACAGCAGTACCTGGCAAGATGCCACAGTTTAGGACCCGGAGCATCTCTAGATGTGGACAGGATTGTTAGTGCTTCCCTTACTGCATACCGGGTACCCTAGGCTGCAGGCTGGGTCAGGCTTTCTCCCAGCTTCTCACGCCCAGGGTTCTCTCACCTCTGCTTCTGTTGGCTGTTTTTGTCACAGAGTAGACTCATCTCTCATAATTCATAATAGAATAAAGAGGGGGATGAAAATTCTATTACAACTTCCCAGTTTACTTTTTTCCTATAGACCCAGATTTTTGGCCTGGTCCTTGTCAAGGCATCGCATCGGGTTCAGAAGGGCTGGGCTGTGGGATTTACTGGAAGCTTCCCTCTGGGGAGTAGGCAGTGAATGGATGGATGGGCCACAGCGACCCTCAGTGCCTAGAGTCTCCCCTCCTCAACTTTTAGCACAAGTGGTTTCTCATCCTTGTGCTTGTTTGCCATCTTTGAGAACTTTGGGTCCAGTTTGGATGATTGTAAATTATGCCTGAGGTAATTAGAAGAGAGACCTGTGGTTGAGGAAGAAAGGGATGTAGAAAAGGAGAGAGTGGAGCTGAGGGATGGCAGAGTGGGACAGACGTTTGTGTAATTAAACCCTCAGAGACAGAAGGGAAATCCAGGAAAAGGAAATGCCAGCCCTGCAGTGCCTCTGGCATCTGCCCGGAGGGAGGAGAAGTGCAAAGGCGTGTATGGGCGGCAGTGGCCTAAGCTCGAGGGCTGCTCTCTGTGCTGTAAAGAAAGCAGCTGCCACACTTTCTGTCGGCAGAAAACCCAAGCATTTCGATGTGAGACCAGATAGAAGGGAAAAATATGATCCAACATATGTAGATAGAACCTCTGCAATTTAGTGAAAAGAATTTTAGAGTCTTCAAGTTGAAGCTGTGGGGAAAGGAGACCAACCTTGGTGTGTTTCTACAAAGCAAGAAATGGTTACTGAAAATGGACCGTATGCTTCCCGTGGTGACTAACTGCAGCATGCCCTCTGTGTATTTCTTCTGCTGTCTTCACTAATCAGAGCTAATGAATAGCACCATTATACACCAGATGGGGATTGGTGACGAACAGCAGGTGAGGAGCAGTGTCTTTCTGGTCAGTCTTTGGCGTTATGCAAGGTTCTCCTTTTTACGGAGGATGGGTAGACTCATAAAGACTGAAGAGTCCTCAGGCAACTGTCTGGCCCAGCCTTCTTTCCTCAGGCTGGGAAATATCTGCCCCAGAGATCCCACAGTTTTTTTCCCAAGTGAGAAGATAATTGATGTCCAGAGATACTGCTGGGGAGAAAAAAGGAGGGCAGCAGAGAGAAGGATGGGCTTGGCACTGCACACGGACCTCGCTTTGAGTCATCAGGGATCAGCAGGAGATTGGCCACTGGCCCCTGCTTGGTAGGTTGGGAATAGCCAGTCTCTGCCATTTGGGACCTCTGGCTTCCTGTTCTCTTTTGAGGACTTTTGCTGGTGGTTTGTAAGAGTCCTTCCCCTCATCTGCCAGAGACCTCTTCTGCTCTGGTTTCAGCTCCTTTGGTCCGTGTTTCCCTCTTGATCTGGGGGTTTTATTTTCTGCATCTAGCAGCTTTATGTGCTTCATTATTAAGCTTCAAACTGGAATGGTTAGTCCATAAATCACCGGGAAGTGGGGAGAGGAGGGAAGCCCTCACCTCACCCAGCATCACTGAGGTCAGGTCTCCCCTGACCCTGGAAATGCTTCTCCCCCCATAGCTAAGCCCCCATCAGCTGGATGCAGAGAGGGTGACGGAAGGCAGGCTTACGAGATGCAGCTAGTGCCATTTATCAAGGATTTAACTCTCCAATTGATCATGTATGGATGAAATTACGTCACCAAATAGACCCCTCATAATTTGCCAGCCTTCAATCTCCCAGCATATGGGGAAAAAAATCTCTGCTTATATTTTCCAGGGCTTACGGCTCATTTTCACAGATGGTTCTCGAATCATCTTCCGACTGAGCGGCACTGGGAGTGCAGGGGCCACCATTCGGCTGTACATTGATAGCTATGAGAAGGATGTTGCTAAGATTAACCAGGACCCTCAGGTAATGCCCAGTCCTGTACCCTGGTTAGTTCATTCTGTTCAAGGGAATGATGGTTTGAGCCTGTGTTTCAATGCCTACTTCTCAAATGACTCAACAAGGTACCAGCTGTGCTCACTTACCTCCATGTTTCTTTCTCCATGTCCGCAACATTACAGATAATAATTTATAATAATAAAAACAGGGAGGCTGAGGTGGGAGGATCACCTGAGCCCAGGAGGTCAAGCCTGCAGTCAGCTGAGATCACACCACTGCACTCCAGCCTGAGCAAGACGGAGACTTTGAATCAAAAAAATAAATAAATAAATAAATAATAAAAATAAACAATTTTCTGAGCATTTATGGTTTGCCAAGCTCTGTTGTAAGCCCATTATGAAAATATACTCATTTAATTCTCAAATAACTTAGACTGTTTTTCTCCCTGCTACAGATAAGGAAACTGAGGCACAGAAAAGTTAAGCAACAGTTCATAGGTTTACATGCCTAGAAGGATAACTAGTCTCTCTCTCTTTTTTTTTTTTTTTTTTTTTTTTTTGAGACAGAGTCTCACTCTGTTTCCCAGGCTGGAGTACAGTGGCACAGTCTCAGCTCACTGCAACTTCCACCTTCTGGGCTCAAGCAATCCTCCCACCTCAGCCACCTGAGTAGCTAGGATTACAGGCACGTGCCACCATGCTCTGCCCATTTTTTTTTTTTTTTTTTTTTTTTTTTTGTAGATGGAGGTCTTAGTACATTGCCTAGGCTGGTCTTGAATTCCTAGCCTCAAGTAATCCTCCTACCTCAGCCTCCCAAAGTGCTGGGATTATATGTGTGAGCCACTGCACCCAACCCGGGATATCTGATCTTTAAGTCAGCCCTCATCTGGTGTTCTGCTCTGTCACCAGCCTTTTGTTGCTTTGTTTGGTCTGATCACCTGCTTGGGCAGAACACACACTAGTTCTTAGATTTGGTGAGGGACAGGGAGAGGCATAGTTTCATGTGTCTTCACAGAACAGTCTGCAGACCTGCAGCCTGGTGAGCTGGGTTCCTCAGCCATTCCCCAAAAAGTCTTCAGAAGTATATCAGAGTAAGGAGGGACTCTGGGAGCAAAGGGTGGGACAGTGAACTTGAAGGACAACCCCCAAAAATGGAGGAGCCAAGGGGAAGCAGTAAAGTGCAGGAGACAGTTTAAGTGTTTTTCACAACCCTCATCTCAACCAGAGCTCCATAGCTAGAAAAAAGTTGGGGAAGTGTTGTGGTACATTAGCCCCTTCTCAGTGATTCACAGCATACAATGCACCATAAAGGCTCCAAGAATTCGGACATGGTGGCCTACACCTGTGGTCCCAGCTACTCAGGAAACTGAGGCAGGAGGATCACTTGAGCATAGGAATTCTGGGCTATAGTGTGCTATGCCTGTAGGGTGTCCACACTAAGTTTGGCATCAATATGGTGGCCTCCCGGGAGAGAGGAACCACCAGGTTACATAAGGAGGGGCTAACAGGCCCAAGTTGGAAACAGAGCAGGTCAAAACTCCCATGCTGATGAGTAGTGGGATCGCACCTGTGAATAGCCACTGCACTTCAGCCTGGTGACATAGCAAGACCCCATCTCTAAAAAAAGAAAAGGAAAGAAAAAAAGAGGGTGCCAAGAAGACTTGCAGTAAAGGTAACTGTTTAAATAGCATTTACTGAAGGACATTTCTCCAAAGAAAATATACAAATGGCCAACAGGTGGTCCACATCACTAATCATCAGGAAAATGAAAATCAAAACCACAGTGAGCTGTCACCTCACACCTGTTAGGATGGCCATTCTCAAGAAGAGAAAAGATAACAAGCGTTGGCAAGGATGTGGAGAAAAGGGAACCCTCAGACACTATTGGCGGGAATGTAAGTTGGTAGAGCTATTTTGGAATAACCAAAAGTATGGAGGTTCCTCAAAAAGTTAAAAATTTTTTGGTGCTACTAATATATGATCCAGTATCCCTCTTCTGGATATATTTTCAAAGGAACTGAAATAAATATGTCAAAGAGATATCTGTTCTCTCTTGTTCATTCAGTATTATTCACAATAGTCAAGATAGAGAACCAACCTAAGTGCACATCTACAGATGGATGAAGAAATTGTGAGAGATATATGTGTGTGTGTGTGTGTGTGTGTGTGTGTGTATACTACAGTGGAAAACTATTCTGCCTTAAAACAACAAAAACCAAAATCTTGCCATCTTGCCATTTGCAATAACATGGATGAACCTGGAGGACATTACGCTAAGTGAAATAAGCCAGACACAGGAAGGCAAATACTGCATGGTTTCACTAGTATATGGGATCTAAAAAAAGTGAAACTCATAGAAACAGAGTAGAAAGGGGCTTACTAGGGGCTACTGGATGGGAAAAATGGAGAGATGTTGGTCCAAAGGGTACAAAATTTCAGTTTTGTAGTACGAAGCAGTTCTAGAGATGGAATGTACAACATGATGGCTATAATGAATAACACTTGAAAGGTACTAGGAGCGTAGATCTTAATTGTTCTCACTAGCACCACCACAACAAAAAAGGTAAGTAGGTGACAAGATTGATATGTTAGTTGACTTGACTCTAGTAATCAGTTCACTATGTGTTTGTATATCAAGACATCATATTATATACCTTAAACATAAACAATTTTTATTAAAAAATTAAAAGTAAAATAAAATAAATAGCATTTGCCATGCTTATTTTTCCACAAAGCCTTTTTTCTTCTAACACCTAATTAAAATCCTGTGAAACTCATTTGGAAACCCCTGGCAAAGTGGTTTTGGGCAAAGATTTTGGGGTTAGAGAGCTCTTGTTTTAAATTCTATTCCTGCCACTTAATAACTGTGTGTCCCTGGGTAAGTTGTTACAATGTTATGAGTCTTGGTTTTCTTGTCTGTCAAATGGCAAAGTAATACCTACTTCATCCAGTTGTTACTGGGATTTAAGGAGATAATAAATGCAAAATGTTTAAACACTGTGGTTGGCATATACCATTAATTTTTCAGAATAAGCAGCTCTCATAGTTATTTTAGTCTAATTTTAAGCATAACATAAAATTTGCTATTATAGCCACTTTTAAGTATACAGTTTAGTAATGTTGTACATATTCATATTGTTGTCCAACGTATCTCTAAAACTTTTTTTCCCCAAAACTAAAACTCTACACCCATTGAACAGCGCCTCCCCACTTCTCCCTTTTCTCAATCCCTGGTACCACCTTTCTCCTTCCTGTGTCTGAATTTGACCACTGTAGGTACCTCACATAAGTAGTATAGTTGCTTTTATTACATAAAGCAGGAGATGAGAGATTGCTTCACTTTTACATTTTTTCCAGTGGGCAGGCCCCAGTTTCAGTCATCACCAGTACCCTGTTGTGTTGTAGGCATCCCTAAAACTTCATCCAAAGGCAATGGGGTCTGCATTATAGAGACTTAATAGCACAAGAGAAAAGGAAAAAGGAAATTGTGTTTACTTGTCTTTTGATCATCAAGATAAATGCTTGGCACATGGTAGATTCAAAGAATGAAAGAAATTTGTTTCCTCTGAACCACAGTCCTCGGGAGGTGGGATGGCAGTGAATGGTGTGAGGATCCCACAATGCCCAGGTGTATCACCATCTAGCCGGGGAGCTGCCTTCCCTTATTCTGCAGCTGCTAGGCCATCAACACTTTGTGGGGACTGCCCAAGCCCTAAGGGGAATTGCATGTGGCAGTTTCAGCAGGTGGAGCTGATTCTCCTCATCCAGGTATAATGAATTGGTGGAGATTTAGACAAGAAAAAGTAGCAGTCAGCAGTAGAAAATGTACTACTCCTAGCTCTGCTATTGAGTCATTTAGTCAAATTACTTCATCTCTTTGGGTATCAATTTTCTCATCTGTAAAATGGGCAGTTCAACTAGATTATTAGTTGTTTTTTTTTTTTAATATTGAAAGCATTTATTTAAGCAACACAATTCTTTTTTTTTTTTTTTTTCTTTAAGCAAGAAGTAGATGTGGGGAGGGGTTGTTGCATTTTTAAAGATTCCCGTATTAGGCTGGGCACAGTGGCTCACGCCTGTAATCCCAGCATTTTGGGAGGCAGCAGATCACCTGAGGTCGCGAGTTCAAGACCAGCCTGACCAACATGGAGAAACCCCGTCTCTACTAAAAATACAAAATTAGCCAGGCATGGTGGTTCATGCCTGTAATCCCAGTTACTAGAGAGGCTGAGGCAAGAGAATCTCTTGAACCTGGAAGGCGGAGATCGCGGTGAGCCAAGATTGCGCCATTGCACTCCAGCCTGAACAAGAGTGAAACTCTGTCTCAAAAAAAAAAAAAAAAAGATTCCTGTGTTAGTCTGTTTTCACACTGCTGATAAAGATATACCCGAGACTGGGCAATTTACAAAAGAAAGAGGTTTAATTGGACTTATAGTTCACGTGGCTGGGGAAGCCTCACAATCATGGTGGAAGGCAAGAAGGAGCAAGTCATGTCTTGCATGAATGGCAGCAGGCAAAAGAGAGAAATTGTGCAGGGAAACTCCTGTTTTTAAAACCATTAGATTTCATGAGACCCTTTCACTATCATGAGAACAGCACAGAGAAGACCCACCCCCATGATTCAATCATCTCCCACTGGGTCTCTCCCACAACACTTGGGAATTATGGGAGCTACAAGATGAGATTTGAGTGGGGACACAGAGCCAAACCATAGCAACCCCATTGGGTACAGTGTGGGAAAGAAAGTGGAAGATATACAAGTGGATGTGGAGGCACTCAGTGCTCCAGGTAAGAGAGAGGATATTGACTTGGCAAGAGTTACAGCCGGAGAGTGGAGAGAAAAGGGGGCCGTGGAGAGAGATTTAGCGGAGAAAAGTCACTTAGGCCTGCTCATGGACTGAGCATGGGGAAAATGCAGAGGAAGATGTCAGGAGCAACTCCTACTTGTTCACTTTACATGAAAGACAGTAGTGTTGATCCACTGAAATAGAAACTGCTGGAACTAGGTATTGGGGGATATAACATGTGTTTGTTTTTGGACTTCTGGAGTTTGAGGAGCCTTGGAGACCTGGAAGTGGGCAGTCAGACATATGCTTTTGGAGCTAAGCATCTGTGTTTAGAGGAAGTGATGGAAAAGCTTCTCTCTATGTCTTCCTCAGGTCATGTTGGCCCCCCTTATTTCCATTGCTCTCAAAGTGTCCCAGCTGCAGGAGAGGACGGGACGCAGTGCACCCACCGTCATCACCTAAGAAGACAGGCCAGATGTGGTACGTCCCTCCACCCCCGGACCCATCCAAGTCATCTGATTGAAGAGCATGACAGAAACAAAATGTATTCACCAAGCTTTTTAGGATTTGACTTTTCCACTAACCAGTTGACGAGCAGTGCATTTGCAAGGCACTGCCAAAGAAGATGCCCTTGGGAGCTATGAGGGAAAGAGGACCTGCTGGCTTAGATCAATCTCAATTCCTTTTCATGCCCTTCTGCATTGCTGCTGTGTGGGTATTTGTCTCCTTAGCATCAGGTACAGTTTACACTACAATGTAAGGTGCAGATGGAGCATCAGCAGCGAGCAAGGCCATTCTTCATCCTTAGGATGTGGCAATGAAATGACGGTACAAATTCCTTTCTCTTTCGTGAATCTTTCCCCCCATTTCCTGTTTACATGTAACCCAACAAAATGCAATTTCTGGTGCCTTCTGTCCAATCAGTTTTTTCTTCTGAGTGAGACGTACTTGGCTACAGATTTCTGCCTTGTTTTGCGACATTGTCCCATTCGCACAGATATTTTGGGATAATAAAGGAAAATAAGCTACAATTGCTTGTCGTCTTTTTTTCTTAACTGCAAAGTACTTTTTTGATTTTAGGAAGAAAAACGATTTTTTTTTTTTAGAAGGAGGGGAGTATTGTATTTTGTTTTCATGTCCTAGCCAGAAAATGAAACGGTCTCTGGGCTAGGTTGCAAATCCTTAGACTCAAGAATTGTAATTTTTTTTATTGTCCTGAATATTCTAAAAAGTAACATAAATTTTAAGAGAATTGTAATTTAAAATCTTAGCAGGGTCACCTGAGCTCTGGATTCTTCCAAGGTAGACAAATCAAGCTTGACATGGTTAACTTGGAACAAGGGAAAGGAAGAGTGATTTTCCTCTTCCTAGTGCTTCAGTAGCAAAGCACTGGTACGTGCTCTGCAGTACTGAGATGCCTTGATGCTTATTGAAGGGAGGCAGAACCCTCAGAATCTGAGAGCAGAGTTACTGGCATGTGGCCAAAAATCTGAGCCCACTGGCATCTTATTCAGCTCAGAACACTTATATTCCATCCACAAATATATTATAGTTAAAAGCATAGACTTGAGAGCCAACAGACCCAAGTTTGAATCCCACTTGAGACCTTGAGTGACTTTTGAATATCATTATCCTTAAAGTGGGGAAGAAGATAGTTCTACCTTTATGAATTGTTGAGTACCTTAAGTGAGTACATCTGTGTAAAGCAGTGAGCACAGTATCTAGTGCATGGTATGTTGTTAAATAAGTGAAAACTAGGATTATGTTTATGATCCCATTTTTAGATTTTAAAGTACTGTATATACAGGAAAAACGAAAACTATAACACTAATATTTGTAACACATTTTACATTTCCAAGGTACTTCCACAAAGTCACCTTGCCGTATGGGCTATTCCAGAAAGTCAGCCCAGCTCTGTACCCTTCCCCTACACAGTGTGGACTCCCTGGCACAGGTGGCAGGATCTTTATCTGGGGTAAGATTTCCATTGTTGCCAGCTCAGCAAACTGTGCTTTGACAATGATGACAATGATGGGTGTGGTGGTGATGAGTTTGTCTGGAACGTTAACCCCATGCCAGGCACAATTCTGAGTGCTTTCCGTATACTCTTTATCTTCCCGACAACTCTGAGGTAGTACCCTGAATATTCCCATTTTACAGATGAGGTTCAGTTACTCACTCAAGATCACACTGCTGGGGAGTGGTAGATGCCCCCAGACAGTGCAGCACCAGCCCTACACAGTTCAAACCACTTCAGATTTCTTCTACGGACTGGCTACTTCTAGGCTACACCTAACATGTGGAAGAAAGGTGTGCAAATGCCGCCGTGCTTAACGCATTAAAGGGGGATACTATCTGCTCTGAATGCCAAAGACTTTGTTATTTTGGCATTAGATTAGCTCCTGCAGAGATCTGGATATCTGGATATCTGGATGTATCAGTCAGCCTGGAAATATGTATTGACCCACATTAAGTGTGAGGTGCTTGGGAAGAAGAACTGTATAACAGAGTCCGTGCCGTCAAGCTGCCTGTAAGACTAGCTGGGGGAATCAAGTCTAGCACAAGTAGAAACTGTATGGGATAAATGTTATGAGTTGTATAGGCAATACCTACATATTCTCCAAGCACCTATTCTATCTCAGATGTTGGGCTAGATGCTTTCCAGTAACCCTTGAAGCGAGACATTATTCTTCTCGTTTTCGAGTTGAGGCAACTGAAGCTCAACAGAAGCTTATTAATTTGCCCCAGGTTCTCAGCTACCATGTAGTGGAACTAGAATTCTGACCCTAAGACTTGTTCATATTTCCTGACCCTTTTCTGCCTCCTCATCTGTTGAATCAGCTGCGGACGCTCCCAGTTCTGTGGCCCCTGGAATGGCTTCAAAAATTTCCTCCTCCTCCTCCCTGATCATATTTCAACTGCTTTCCCTGCCTCCACTTGGCAACAGCTTGGAAGTTAAAAGCTCAGGGGAGGAAGAAGGAGGTGGCTGGAGCCATGGGGCAGTGGAGGTGGGTGTGGGTAATAAGGATCACTGTCTCTCCGCGTGTGCCCCAGGGAGCGCGGGAGAGGAGTCCTGAGAGGCAGGCAGCAGCACCCAGCCAGGCTTCCCCGCCTTCCAGCGTTGATGTGGTCTGTGAGTCAGGCTTGTTTTCTTTGGGGTGTGGTGAGAATTTCAGTGAGAAAATTGGGTTGGAACTATTTGGGGCCCAATTCTGAAATTCCACTTTTCCTCTCCCTCTTGACATTCAGCTGTTCTCTCAGAGAAGCAGTTTCCTGTTCAGCGATATACCCCAGGCCTACACAATGGCCAGGCTCCCAGTGGCTGGGCTCTGCCTCAAAGGGAGTGAAAGCAGAGGCCAAGCTCACTGTGGTTCTGGGGAGTGTCATCTCCTTGGCCCTTCGAGACCAGGCTTGGGGACAGGGTACTTCTGCCTCTTCTGCCATGCTGCTTTCTTCCACGTTTCTTGTTGACTCATTAGAAGCTGGCCTTGCTTATAAGAATTATCCAGAAAACATATTACCATGAGTAAGAGGCGCCTTCCTTGTGTTTCTGCATTCCGAACCCCTCAGCAGAAGGGGTTGGATATGAGTATAATAGCCTTCATGCAGGACTCACTGCATGGCCCCTGGGCTTTGGCGGTGGCACCCCATGGCCTTCTGGCCTTCCTACTTGCCCCTTCTGATCCATTCTCCACACCACCAGCTAAGTGCTTTTTCAAATGTTGAAGTGCAGAGGCCTTTGTGTAGCCTCCAGGCCCGTGTGACTCGCCTGCCTGTCGCTTACCTGCCCGCTCACCTACCCGCTCCTCTCCCTTTACTCTCAGCCTTGCATTCCAAGCTTCAGTCATGGGGAACCACAGCAGCTCCCTCCTGCCTCCAGGCCTTGGAAGCTCCTCTTCTTTCCACCTGAATCACCTTTCCCCTCCATCCCACCCTCCACTACATTCTCCACCTTTCTCCGCCTTTCCCCTCTATCCCACCCTCCAAAACACTCTCTGCCTTTCCCCTCCATTCCACCATCTGCCGTATTCTCCCAACTCCTACTTGTTCTTCAGGTCTCAATTTAAACATCGTTTCCTCCAAGAAGCGCTTTCTGAGCCTCCGGTGTCTGGTTTGGGAGCTTTTTCTGGTTTTCCTATCACCTCTATTTCCCCCTTCGAGGTGCCTATCCCACTCTATGTTCCTAACCTGTTTACTTCCATTTCTTCTACTGCCCTGGGAACTCCTAGATGGCAGAGACTGCTTTTTTCACCAGTGTTTACCCAGGATCTAGGCCTGTGTCTGGCACATAGCAAAAGCCTCATTAAATATTTTCAGAATGAGTGAATGAAATCCACTAGTTGCACAGCAGAGTGTTTCATTATGTGGGATCTCCCTGACCTATGAGGCAGGATTATCTCAATTTTACAGGTGACAAGTGATTTGAGCAACTTCCATAGCTAGTCACTGGCTAACCAAGAACTCTTTCAAGAAGTGTTAAAGGTTGTAAGTGAGAAAACACCCAGGAGAGGGGGGCAGGAGGGTACTGGCAACAGATGGGAGTTATGTGTCATGGTCACTTTGAAGAACATGTTTAATTATTTCCCACTGCTACAAAATCAATTGGGGTGTATACTTGGGGAAGAGTTCTACTGAATACAGAAATGAATTCTTTAAGGAATAGAATCAATAAAACCAGCCTCAATCCCCAAAGCCCCCCTCTGAGCAGATTCATAGAAAGGAACCCACGATGGGTAAAGTGGGTACCCTGGCACTGGGTGTCATGCTGGCAGGGCACACAGCATCTATTTCTGGAAGACTGAGAGGCTCTTCCCAGTTCTCATTATCAGAACAAGAAGCATTCCCACAAGTCGGTGTGTCATTATCCAAAACAAGTGAGGTCACTGGCGGGAGCATGTCTCATGTCTGTCTGATCATCCTATGGAAACTGTGGAGGGCTTTGGTTTGGTTTTCACCAAATGTGAAAGCTCCACCTACATCCAGTAAGTTGTCATTGTGGGTTTGGGTTAATAACTATTTTCCAGAAAGCGTGTCTTATGTGATTCACTGAGTGCAGCTCTCCAATTAACAGAAAGGCTAGTTATGAGTAGCAATCTCTTTGCTTCTCTTGATGGTGTCATTTCATAAAAGCTTCATCTTCATTGGTTTCTGACTTCATTTTTACGTGATGGTAGGAGGGCTATTATTATCCCAGATAAAGAAATGGAAGTTTTGAGAATTTATGTGATTTGTGCGGAGTCCCGTGAATGATGAAGGAGAAAGCTGACCAACCACCTCCAATCACCCTTGGAGGTTTGGATTTTTTTTTTTTTTTTCTGTTCAACCTTTGCTGTATAACAAAGTACCCCAAAATCTAATGGTATTAAACTTTTGCATGATTTTATGATGCTCACAGATTCTGTAGGTCAAGAAACCAGTCAGGGCACAGTGGAGATACAAGCTTGTCTTTGCTCCACGATGTCTGAGGCCTCAACTGGTATCTTTGTCTGTTTGGGCTGCTATAACAAAATGCTATAGACTGGTTGTTTTGTAAACAGTAGAAATTTATTTCTTACAGTGCTGGAGGCTGGGAAGTCCAAGATCAAGGCACCAGCAGATTTAGTGTCTGGTAGGGGCCCACTTTCTAGCTCATATATGGTGACTTCTTGCTGTGTCCTCCTATGGTGGACGGGGCAACAGGTCTCTCTCCGGCCTCCTTTAAAAAAGACACTAATCCCCTTCATGAGGGCTCCACCCTCATGACCTAATCACCTTCCAGAGGCCCTGCCTCCCACTGCCATCACCTTGGGGATTAAGATTTCAACATGAATTTTGGGAGGACACAAACATTCAGACCATAGGCTTTGGTCCTATGTCCCCAAATTTCATGTTCTTCTTACATGCAAAATATACTCATTCCAACCCAACAGCCTCAAAACTCTTAATTTATTCTGTCATCAACTCAAAAGTCTGAAGTCCAGAGTCTTCTCTAAATATCAGCTAAATTAGATATGGGTGAGGCTGAAGGTACAACTCATCCTGAGGCAAATTTGCTCTCCAGCTATAAACCTATGAAATCAAACATGTTATGTGTTTTCAAAATACTGTGGTGGCACAGGCATGGTATAGACATTCCCATTGTAAAAGGGAGATACAGGAAAGAAGAGGGGTTACAGGTCTCAGGACCCAGGTCTGAAAGCTAACCGGGCCAACGATGTTAAATCTTAAGACTGAGAATAATCTTTGGTTTGCTATCCAACCTGCTGGGCTCACTGGGGCAGGGAATGGGACCTCAGGCTCCAGAATATCCTACCTCCATGACTCTGCTAGGTGCAGCTCATGCTGCAGCTCTCATGGGTTTTAGTCAAGTGCCTACCCTTCTCCTAGGCTGAAATCACACATAGGTGACTCTACTGATCTGACAGCAGCTCTACTAGACATTGACCTAGTGGGGACTGTGGTGGCCCAGCCTTCTTGGCAGCCCTCTGCCTGGGTCACACACCTGAGGCTCTGGGTAGCACCATCCTTTGAAATCTTGATGGAGGGAGTAATGCCTCCTTGGCTTGTATACTCTGTGTGCTGGTGGAGGTGGCATCTTGTGGACACTCCCAAAGTTTACGCTCTGTGCCCTCTGGAGGAGCAGCTACAGAGTACCACTATGCACTTGAACTCACTAGACCTGAACTTGGGGCAGCCAAAGAGCTTGGCAAAGAGCAGAGCCTTGAAATTGTTCTGTTCCCCCAGTCCCTTGCAGTCTGGACCTGTGAAGTAAGGAGCAGCCTTGATGATCTCCAAAATGCCTTCAGGATTATTCCATTGTCTTGCACAATAGGTCCTGGCTTCTGTTTAGATGGGAGTCTAATCTCCCTATTGTCTGGATGAATAGCTCCTAGCTTTGATTGAGATGGCCCATCTGAACTAACTTGGCCACACCCTTCATGTTCTTTCTCAAACAAGCTTTCTGATTTTTTTTTTAATATGGGTAGGCTGAGAATTTTCCAAATTTTTATGTTCTGCTTCCCTTTTGATTAACAGTTTCATTAACTTTAAATCATTTCTCTCTTCTCATATTTCACTATAAGCACTCAAGAGAAGCCAAACAGCACATTTATACATTGCTTGGAATTTTTTCAGTCAAATATCCAATTTCATTGCTCACAAGCTCTACCTTCTACAAAACACTAGAACATGAACATAATTCAGACAAGTTCTTTGCCACTTTATAAGAAGCATGGCCTTTCCTCCACTGTCCCATAACATGTTCTTCATTTCTGTGTGAGATCTTATTAGAATGGTCTTCACTGTCTGTATTTCTGTAACTGCCCGATGGGTTCAGTTTGCCCCTGCCTAGACAGAGCCAATTTCTCAAGACAGGGGAATTGCAATAGAGAAAGAATAATTCTTTCAGAGCTGGCCGTGTGGGAGATCAGAGTTTTATTATTACTCAAATCAGTCTCCCCAAGCATTTGGGGATCAGAGTTTTTAAGGACAACTTGGTGAGTGGGAGAAGCCAGTGAGCCAGGAGTACTGATTGGTCAAGTAAGAGATGAAATCATAGGGAATTGAAACTCTCCTCTTGTGCTGAGTCAGTTGCTGGGTGGGGGCCACAAGATCAGATGAGCCAGTTTATCGATCTGGGTGGTGCCAGCCAATACATCAAGTGCAGGGTCTGCAAAATGTCTCAAGCACTGATCTTAGGAGCAGTTTAGGGAAGGTCAGAATCTTCTGTCCTCCAGCTGCATGACTCCTTAACATGATTTCTAATCTTGTGGCTAATTTGTTAGTCCTACAAAGGCAGTCTGGTCCCCAGGCAAGGAGGTTTGTTTTGGGAAAGGGCTGTTGTCATCTTTGTTTAAAACTATAACTATAAACTAAGTTCCTCCCAAAGTTACTTCAGCCTATGCCCAGGAAGGAACAAGGACAGCTTAAAGGTAGGAAGCAAGACAGAGTCGGTTAGGTTAGATCTCTTTCACTGTCTCAGTTATAATTTTGCGGAGGCAGTTTCTTTTCTACCAATGTTCTGCCCACATCCATATAGGTATTCTGTAAGAAGACTGAAGCTCTCTCTACAGCTCTGCTTTTTTTTTTTTTTTTTTGAGAGTTTTGCTCTTGTTGCCCAGGCTGGAGTGCAATGGTGTGATATTGGCTCACTACAACCTCTGCCTCCCAGGTTCAAGCAATTCTTCTGCCTCAGCCTCCCAAGTAGCTGGGATTATAGGTCTATGCCACCACACCCAGTTAATTTTGTATTTTTAGTGGAGACAGGGTTTCTCCATGTTGGTCAGGCTGGTCTCGAACTCCCAACTTCAGGTGATCCACCTGCCTCGGCCTCCCAAAGTGCCGGGATTACAGGCATGAGCCACTGTCCCGGCCCAGCTCTCCTCTTTTTCTAAGCCCTTACCAGAATTGCCTTTTATAGTTAATTCGTGGTAATGTAAGTATTTTCTGGCATGCAACTCAGAATTCTTTCAGCTTCTGTTCATTACCCAGTTCCAAAGCCACTTCCATATCTCAGGTATTTTTTACAGTAGCACTCCTACTTCTCAGTACCAATTTCCAATCTTGGTCTGCCTGTCTGCTATAACAAAACATCATAAACTAGGTAACTGACACAACAGAAATTTATTTCTCACAGTTATGGAACTGGGAAATGTAAGATCAAGGCAGATTTGGTCTCGTGAGGACCCATTCTCTGGCTCTGGTAGTGCTGTCTTGCTACCTGTCCTCACATGGTGGAAGGTGTGAGGGGTCTTTCTTGGGCCTCTTTCATAAGAGCACTCGTCCCATTCATGAAGGCTCTGCCTTCATAACCTTATCACCTCCCAATAGGCTACAGGTCCTAATACCACCACCTTGGGGCTTAGGATTTCTTTTTTCTTTGTTTTTGAAATGGAGTTTTGCTCTTGTCACCCAGGTTGGAGTGCAGTGGCACGATATTGGCTCACTGCAACCTCTGCCTCCTGAGTTCAAGCAGTTCTCCTGCCTCAGCCTCCTGAGTAGCTGGGATTACAGGTGCCCACAACCACGCCTGGCTAATTTTTGTATTTTTAGTAGAGATGGGGTTTCACCATGTTGGCCAGGCTGGTCTCGAACTCCTGACCTCAGGTGATCTGCCTGCCTTGGCCTCCCAAAGTGCTGGAATTACAGGTGTGAGCCACCATGCCAGGCCAGGATTTCAACATATGAAATTCAGGGAGACACTCATTCAGACCATAGCACCTGGAAACACTGAAACATCTGGGAATAACTCAAATAGCTAGTGCTAGAATCATCTGGAGGCTTCTTCACTCATGTCTAGTATGACTCAATGTCTTGGGTCAGCTGGGATTGTCAAATCTCACACCTGCACATAACCTCTTCTTGTTGTTTGGGTGTCTCACAGCTTGGTGCTGGCTTCCAAGTGAGTATCCCAAGAGCAAGTACACCAAGAGGGTCCAGTGGCAGCTGTATTTTCCTTTCCTTCCTTTGGAAGTCATGCAGCATCACTTCAGCCATATCCAATTGATTACCATCAAGTCGTTCAGCCCAGTCCAGATTCAAGAGGAGGGGAATTACCCTCTACCTCTTGTTGGGAGTGTGGCAAGGTCATATTGCAGAACAGTATGTGAGATGGGGGCTAGTGTAGCCATTTTTGGAAAATACAGTGTCACAACAGGATTCCTATTCTAAGCATTTCATCTCATTGGAACTGTGTGATATATGGCCTTTTGTGTCTGTGGAGCTCTTATTTTAATACAAGGCAAATGCCCCTAAACTAAGTGCTTTGCTCACTATACCTTCATGAGATGAGTACTGTAATATCCCCATTTTACAGATGGGAAACACAGAAAGGTTCGATAACTTGCTCCAAGTCCCAGCTAGTGAGTGGTGGAGCCAGACTTTGAACCCTTGTCCCTGGCACTGCTAAACTGTATGCAAATGAATGTCTTTTAGTGATAGGGTTTAATCTCCTCTATCTACAGTAAGAAAATGGAAGTCTATGATGCATTCATAGCTATTTATTGAGCCCCTACAATGTGCCAGACACTGCTACATCAGAGGCCACAGATTAGGCAAGAAGAAAGGTAATTAAACCAATAATGGGAATTCCCGGCACCAGGCATTGGGATGGAGGTCTCTGTGCATTGAGAGCTGTGGGAATAGAGGGGTGAAGGCATCTGTTCAGGGCACACAGCCCAGGGCCTGAGCCAACCTTTCTGTCTCTGCCATTAGCAAACACACCCCCAGATGTGAGCTCTTAGGGTTCATTGCCACCCTCCTTCAATGCCCCTAGGGCCTGCCTGGGAAAGGTGCCTCGCTTCATCTGGCCTGTCAGGGTCCAGGCAGAGAATCCTGCCCTGGCAGTGGCTGTCAAGGCCCTGCCTTAATCTCTCAGGTAGGCAAGCAGCTGCTTCCTCCGACTGCAGGGCAGGGCAGAGCTGCCAGCCCAGTGCTTCTGGCACACTCAGGGCCTTTCTCTTCTCACAAAGACTGCTGTGTTGGATCTGTTTTTCTAAGTCAGATAGTTATTTGATTTCCACCTCAGATCTCAGTGCCAGCATTTAGCGTTGCCAGCCTCACCGCCACCGGCCATGGTGCGAGAAGGAATTCGGGTTCCTGGAACATGGTCAGAGAATGCACTCCTTCATGCAGGTGGGTGGAGGTCAGGAGTGGCTTCCCACACCAGCGGTCTAACACCTGCCTGACTTGAAGGGGTTCTGGTGTCAGGAGGAGCTCAGGCTGTACTCGGCCATGTCACCTCTGTAAGTTGCCACAGACTGTAATGAAGACCAACCCAGAACATGCTTCTCATTTGTCTGTTCCCTCTGTCTGGGTCTAGTAAGCCGAGCCAGGGCAAACAGAGAGGGCCATCATCCGTGTGGGGTCATGCCTGGATGTGAGGTCATTCCTGGATGTGGGGTTATACCAGGATGTAGAATCCCAAGGCCAGGCTGGGCCTAAGTGGTGGAGAAATATTGTTAGTGGGGGCAGCCAGAGCGTCATAACCAAAGGGGACCCAAAACTAGGTTGAGAGGGAGGCAGGAGATCTGAGCCAGACAATGAGACAAATATGAGGGCTCTGGCTGGCTCAATTCAGGCCACAGGCAGGAAGGAGAATCATGAGGACAGAAACCAGGAGGGTCAGAAACAGGTTGGGAGGGGGCCAGGAATGGCCAGGTAACTGGCGGCCAGCTAAAGGTGAAGGGCTGGCTAAAAACACCAGCTTGGGATTGTGGGCATGCGCTCAGTGAGCATTTTCTGTGGGGGCTTGTGCATCCTAGGCGGAGGGTCTCTCTCCGGAGAATTTGTATGTGTGTTTCTCGCAGATGCCTCAAGGGTATAGCTAGCCTGGAACCCTTTTTAAAGTTAATTTATCAGCTTAGGGATTACAGGACCCTGCAAGTGGAAAGAAATGTAATCCCAAACCCATGAGAATATTCATGTTTAGAAAGTCCCAAAGGAGATGACTATTCTACCCAGAGCCCAGGCCAAGACACAAATGATCTCTCCATGGTGATGGGTACATTCTTCCCCCTGGTCCATCATTTCATCATTTGCTGAGATGCTCAGCTCTAGGTGGGATTTGGGTAGTGGAGAGAAAGGATGTCAGATCTAAAACCCATGTTATTTAGGCCCAAGACCTTGTCTTGTTTCCCCATGCAACTTAAAATCCAAATCTCTTGGTTACCTAAGAACTTTCTTTTTTTTTTGAGACGGAGTTTTGCTCTTGTTGCCCAAGCTTGAGTGCAGTTGTGTGATCTCGGCTTGAGAGAAGAGAGACAGACCCTCTCATATTGTTTTATATTGTTTTATACTCAGAAAAAGAAAGAGAAGCGAAACTAAAGGCAGATAGCCCGGTGCCTAGGAAACAGACCTGAAACCAAGGAACCAGACCTGAAACCAGTCCTGGGCCTGCCTGACCTAAGCCTGGTAGTTAAAGATTGACCCCTAATCTATAGATAAGATAACCTAACTGGTTATGTTATCTATAGATTCCAGACATTGTATGGAAAGGCATTGTAAAAATCCCTGTCCTGTTCTGTTTTGTTCTGATTACCAGTGCATGCAGCTCCCAGTACGTACCCTCTGTTTGCTCAAATTGATCAAATTGACCCTCTCACATGGACCCCCTTAGAGTTGTGAGCTCTTAAAAGGGACTGGAATTGCTCACTTGGAGAGCTTGGCTCTTGAGACAGGAGTCTTGCTGATGCTCCCAGCTGAATAAACCACTTCCTTCTCTAACTTGGTGTCTGAGGAGTTTTGTCTGAGCTCGTCCTGCTACAGGTTCACTGCAACCTCTGCTTCCCGGGTTCAAGTGATTCCCCTGCCTCAGCCTCCCAAGTAGCTGGGATTACGGGCTTGCGTCACCATGCCTGGCTAATTTTTATATTTTTAGTAGAGATGGGTTTCTCCATGTTGGTCAGGCTGGTCTTGAACTCCTGACCTCAGGTGATCCAGCTGCCTTGGCCTCCCAAAGTGCTGGGACTACAGGTGTGAGCCACCATGCCCGACCTACCTAAGAACTTTCTAAGGGAGCTACAGCTTTAGCTTCTCACTCAACCTTGTTTTCCTGTTTCCACATTATCTTTGGCACATGAGGATTTCTCATACTTTCTTACAAATTCTATTGTGCATTTACAAGGGCCTTTGCTGTGGTGCATGGAATATTTCTGGGTAACTCATAGATAGCTGGGAGGTGTTTCAGTGTGCCCAGAATCTGAAGTCCTTTTTCTTCCACTCATGCCCCTCCATTCCACCCTTACAATAGCCAGTATCATCTTAAAAAATAATAATAGTTTGTTTATAGTTTTTCACTTGCAACTTTTCAGTAGTTTCTCGTAGCTTTTTGTTCATTATAATATTGTTTTGTCAGTGTTTTTGGAGATCCCACAATCTTCCTCATTTCTCTTCTATAATCAGCACTCCGTTCCTTGAGCGAAACTCCTCTCAGATTCCATGTGGCCCCAGGGCTGTCAGTCACAGTACCTTCCGCTTCCTTTCCTTTCCACCCCCATTCCTGCTACAGGGGCGGGAACGTGGCCCAGGGTAGCCTAATCATTGGACCACATCCCTGTGCACATAGTGATTGGGCCAGTGAGTAGGCATGTGAACCAAGATGGACCAATCAGAGCCTTTCCATGATGTTTTTTCCAAATGGAAGGTAAAGGGGTAACCTTTTTGAATCATAGGTTACAAGGATATAGGCCTGATGAGTATCAGTGACTCTTTTCCTACCAGATTGACAGATCCTGTCAGTGTAGGAGAGAATGAGGTAAACTAATAAATTCAGAAACAAGCAGAGATAATAATAACTTAGTGGAAAAGAAAGTCTTTTTACATTTTTTCATTTCTTTAGAAGATGGGATCTCACTTTGTCACCCAGGCACCATCATAGCCCACAGTAGCCTCAAACTCCTAGCCTCAAGCGATCCTCCTGCCTCAGACTTCTGAGTACTTGGGACCATAGGCGCATGCCACCACATCTGGCTGGAAAATAAAATCTTTTTTTCTTTTTTTTTTTAGACAGAATTTCGCTTTTGTCGCCTAGGCTGGAGTGCAATGATGTGAGCTCGGCTGACTGCAATCTCTGCTTCCTGGGTTCAAGCAATTCTCCTGCCTCAGCCTCCATAGTAGCTAGGATTATAGGCGTGTGCCACCACACCCAGGTAATTTTTTTTTTTTTTTTTTTTTTTTTTTTAGCAGAGACGAGGTTTCACCATGTTTGCCAGGCTGGTCTTGAACTCCTGACCTCAGGTGATCCACCCACCTTGGCTCCCCAAAGTGCTGGTGAAACGTCGTTGTTGTCTGGGGTAAATACCTGAGGTTCATTGTCTTGTGCCAAGACAATTCAGGACATGGACACATGCAAGGAGTGAGTTGAGGAGCAGAGGTTTAACAGGCAAAAGAAAGAGAAAAGAGAACAGTTCTCTGTCTTGTGAGCGAGATGGGCGCCCAAATGGGAATTCTGGCCTGTGGCAGACTGCACCAGATTTTATAGACTGGCTTGAGGAGGTGGTGTCTGATTTATGTAGGGGCCACAGATTAGTTGGACTGGGCATGACGTTTACATAGCGAGGGGGGAAGGCTGGCCACCCCATCCTAATCTTATTATGCAAATGGCCTTTCCACTTGGCCGGCGCCATGTTGTCTGCTTTTTACTGTAAACGTGGCCGGCTAAAAGAAGAGAACATGAAGCTGCCATTTTGAATATGCCTAGTCCCAGGTAGCCTTTTCCTATTGGCACAACTGCCGATATTCACCCTTGCAATCTTCCAGCTTGCTTGTCTATGTCTGAAGCTCAATTTTACAAGCTGCTCTTTGTTAGAAAAGAAAATGATTTGGGGGCTGCTTTTCGTTAAAAGGAAAACCTTGCCAAGAACTTCCTTACCATCACTATCTGCCCAAATAATTTCTTCTTAACTCCTATATCCCTGGGATTACAGGTGAGCCACCATGTGAGCCACTGTGCCCCGCCACGAAAACCCTGGGCTCCTGGATCCAGCCATATCTGGAGCTTCAATTACATGAACCAGTAAATTGCCTTTTTACTTAAATGAGTTTCCATGTAACAAAAAGAGTCTTGACCAATGTAGAGCCACATCCTTCACTTGACACTCGAAGACAAGGCCTTGTGTGATCTCCACCCTCACCTCACACTACTGTTTTCCTCCTCCCAGTGATCCATCAGTACAGAACTTCTTTCAGTTTTTTTGGTTTTTTTTTTTTTTTTTTTTTTTTTTTGAGATGGAGTCTCACTCGGGCCCAGGGTGGAGTGCAGTGGCACAATCTTGGCTCACTGCAACCTCCGCCTCCCAGGTTCAAGCAACTCTCTGTCTCAGCCTCCCGAATAACTGGGATTGCAGGTCCCCACCACCACTCCCAGTTAATTTTTGTATTTTCAGTAGAGACAGGGTTTCACCATCTCAGCTAGACTGGTGTTGAACTTCTGACTTCATGATCCACCTGCCTCAGCCTCCCAAAGTGCTGGGATTACAGGCATGAGCCACCGTGCCCAGCGCTCTTTTAGTTCTTCAAGCGGGCCAGGCTCCTTCTTATCTCATGGCCTCCTCACATGTTGTTCTTAACTAATTCCTATACATCCTTCAGGTGTCTGCTTGTAGGTCATGTCTTTAGAAAAGGCTTCCCTGACTGCCTGACTAGGCCAGGGTCCCCCTACAATCCTCCTCTACATTATAAACTCCTGCAGCACTCATGCTTTTCCCTCTCAGCACTCGTTGCAGTAGTAATGAATACATTCTTTGTTCACGAGATAATTCCTTGTTTACAGTCCATCTTCACCACTGGACTATAAGCTTCATGAAGTTAAGGACCATTTGTCTTTTTTAAATTGTTATTCTTTTTTTTTTTCCAGAGTTTCGTTCTTGTTGCCCAGGCTGGAGAGCAATGGCATGATCTCAGCTCACTGCAACCTTCACCTCCCGGGTTCAAGCGATTCTCTTGCCTCAGCCTCCCAAGTGGCTGGGATTACAGGCATGTGCCACCACGCCTAGCTAATTTTGTATTTTTAGTGGAGACGGGGTTTCTTCATGTTGATCAGGCTAGTCTCGAACTCCTGACCTCAGGTGATCTGCCCGCCTCGGGCTCCCAAAGTGCTGGGATTACAGGTGTGAGCCACTGCGCCTGACCTAAAATTGTTCTTTCTTTTGAGGCAGAGTCTCACTCTATTGTTCAGGCTGGAGTTCAGGGGTGCAATCATGACTCACTGCAGCCTCTACCTCCTGGGCTCAAGCAATCCTCCTGCCTCAGCCTCCTGAGTAGCTGGGGCTACAGGTGTGCACTACCACATCTGGCTAGTTTTATTTTTTGTAGAGATAGAGTCTCACTATGTTTCCCAGGCTGATCGTAAACTTCTAGGCTCAAGTGATCCTCCTGCCTCCGTCTCCCAAAGTGCTGGGATTACCAGCGTGAGAGACCACTCCCAGCCACGCCCATTTATATTGATCATCCTTGTGTACTCAGTGCCTAGCACAGTGCTTGGCACAAAGTAGATGCTCAGTAAACATTTGTCAAATAAAAAAAAAAGAATAATTGAACGTTTGACGTGGAAACCCATGCTTTCGATCTCCACAGGCTTTGTAATCTAATACACAAACCTAGGCAATCCTGATTCATAACGTGACCACAGAAGGTTCCCTGGGGTGATAGAGAGCCTCATGCATGATTTAGTCAGGTATTTTGAGCTGGGATTCTGTCTGACCAGGCCAGAGTGGACCTTGCTCCCAGGAGATGGCAGTGTTGTGCAGTCTCTGACTCGTCAAGGCTCCCACACTGACTTCCCTGAGACCCTGGAAGCTGTAGAGCAGGACCTTGACTTCTCAAGCCATGGACGCCATGTCCCAGGGTCAGCTTTTTAAAGGAGCTGCGTGGGTTCAGAGCAACTGAGAAGCAGGGCCTTTGTTCCAGAGGCTGGCAGTCCCCCAATCCAAGATAAACAACCCTCCTCCCCAGTTCGAATGACGGATCTGGTTTGGTCTTCTGTTCAAGAACTCTCTTTCCAAGAGTGGCTGAGAGGCTCCTTTGCAGTTTTAAACTTTACAATCTCTTAGGAGAGAAGACCCAGGCCACAGAGTTGCTGCCTCCTGGTGCTTTGGAAGATTCTCCCTATTCATACTTTCTGTCAAATCCCACAGCTGTTCCTTGCTGTGAGTGCAGACTAGCCAACCACCAACACAGACCCACAGGTCCTGTCCTGTTCGGATCCTTGCTCTGTCACTTACCGTGTGACTCAGGACAAAGCCCTTACCTTTTCTCAATAAAAGGAATAGTCATACCTATTTCTCAGGCTTGTGCTGAATGATTAAGCCAACAGTGCCTGGCACCTGCACCTGGCACTGTGCCTGGAGCATAGTGGGTGCTTAGTAAACATGGGTTCCCTTCCCTCTCCTCCTCCCACACTGTGCTTCGGAGGGGGTTGGGGGAAGGAATGTGAGAAAGGCTCCGAGCAGGATTTCACTAGCAAATGTCTAAAAACAACAACCGTCTTCACTTCCCTGGAGCACCTTCCTATCCCCAGTGTGACTGGAAAGCCAGATTAAAAAGCGCCCATGGTCATTGGAACTCACCCCAGTCAAATAATCCACGTTACCAGTCCAGTCCATGTGAGCCCGGCTCCTGCTGCTCCCCACTGTGGGGAGCCACGTGCTCCTGGGAATCCTGAGGTTCACCCTGGCCCAGAGGCCTTGGCTCCCTTTCAGTTCGTTGCTTTCTTTTGTGGTGGAGCATCTGGGCTGTAGCACTGGAAGCGTTTTGGCCCTGCTGCTGGGGCCTTTATCTCTGTGCTGTGTGAGCCCCATTCCTGCCATGTCAGAACCCATTAGGGACCAATCTGCTGAGGCTTTTGAAGGAGTAATCAGTTTGTAGAGGGAAGGGGCCGTGCCAAGCCAGGCCAGATGGAGTAAGTAATGAAGGCCCCAGATTAATCTCGCCTGTCTCTTTTTTCCAATATGAAGGCTCAACCCAAGAGCTTGGCAGTCTCAAGACAAATTATACTTGTCAGCTTCAAAGCATAAGTTCCCTTCCAAGCCAGAATGCACTTTCTCTCTTTCTCTCCCCATCTCCTTCTCCCTCTCTCCTGAAATACAAAACTGGAGTAAAAAACGGGGTGCATATGAGATGTTGTGACATTTTTGCATCATCGTAATAATAAGAGCCTCCACTGGGCATTTACGATGTACTAGACAACACACTGAGTCCTCTACATGCATTCAGCTTATTTATTTCTCACCATAATTCTACAAGATCTATACTAGTATCCCCATTTTATGGATTAGGAAATCAATGTTCAGAGAGGATGATTAATTCACGGTCACATAGTAAGTTGTGAAGCAAGGATTCAAACCTAGGTTTGTGTTACTCCAACCGCTACAGTATACACACCCTGTAGTTAATCTCTCTGATTTAAGTCTTCGCCTGAAGGGAGAGTCCATCTCCGAAGCCAAGAATACAGTATCCTGCTCCTTTCCATTGTTAAAAGTTTTCCCTGCAGTCTTGGGGTGAGAGCAAGGGATAAGGGTTGGGTTCTCAGAAAAACATTTCCGGAGGTTACTTTTGAAAAATCCTAGTCTTTGAGATACAGATACATGGGAACAAAGATCTGTGGTTAAATAAATTTGGGAACCCCTACATATAATTGTTTCTCCTGGAGTCACAAGACATGTAAGCAGGCAAGAAGTCTTAAGAGGTCCTCAAAGTAAAGAAGCCCAGTGAACTTAGTCGTATCCACTGTTTCCCCAAATTATTTGGTCCACTTATGTTTTTCAAGGCACAGCTAGAAGCCCCCATGTCTGTACTATAGCCTTGCTACTTCAAGTACTGTGCTCAGATCAGCACAGCAGCATCGCCTGGGAGCTGGCTAGGAATGCAGAATCTCAGGTCGCACCCCAGACCCACTAACAGTTTCCTTCCTTGACAACAGGGCTGTAGCAGGGAACAAAGGGGATCTGGTAGAGGGAGGACAAGAACATTAATGGATAGAGAGAAACCATAGGTGAAGAATGGACCTTCCCAGTGTTGCAGTGCTTCAGTGTTGCTCGGAACCAAGCTTGACTCTGCTCTTTGCCTTTAATGCTTCCAGCTCATCCAGCTATTGTAGTGCCAGTAGCTCCTGTATGCCCCATTGCGAGCAGTCTCCAGTGTCCATTCAGATCAGCTCCCCTGCACTCACATGCAGCACCCCTCCATTGTTCTCTTCCTGGCTTTCTGACTCTCTTGGTTCCAGAGGCCGCCTCTGCTGACACCCACTTCAGGCCACTCTTGTTAAGGAGCTTTAGGACACTTCTCTTTGGTTTTGCCCCCAGGCCCTCTCCTGGACCTGGTTGCAAAGTCTTCCATTACTCATTTCCCCAAAGGCTTATGCAAGATGCTGCCAAGAGGAGGATCAGAATTTTAGGACGATCTGCAAAACACTCTTTTTGGGGAATTTTAACTCAATGTCTCACATGGAGACCTAGGCATTCTAATTATCTTAACTGGCAGGATAAAGTAACAAGCAATTCTTGAATGGCTACTGTGTGCTTATTGCTGTATTTGGGATCGTGTGGAAGGCATACTGGTCACTGGACAAGGATGCCAGTGGATTACCCTTTTTTCATTGGACAACGATTACCCTTTTTTTCTAGGTAATCCTTTCTCAAAGAAATTAACTGCCTGCATGCCTGCCTTCCTTTCTTCCCTCCTCCCTTCATCAAATATTTATATGCCAACTGGGGAATGCAATGGTGAACAGGACATAGTCTCTGCCCTTAAGGAGCCTCAGTCTGGTGAGGGAAAGAAAATACAATTATAGTTCAATGAAAGAGGTGCACACAGATGGCTGTGGAAGCACTGAAAAGGGGCTTCTAATCCAGCCTCGGGGAAGGGGAAATAGGGCTGTCAGGGAAGGTATGGAGGCAGTGATACCTGGCAGGGTCTAGGGCAAAAGCAGGAGTTGATAAGGTTAAAATAAAGTTGCAGGCCGGGCACAGTAACTTGATCCTGTAATCCCAGCACTTTGGGAGGCGAGAAGTGGGCAGGTTGCTTGAGGCCGGGTGTTCAAGACCAGCCTGGCTAACACGGTGAAAACCCATCTCTACTAAAAATACAAAAATTAGCCGGGCATGGTGGTGCATGCCTGTGATCCCTGCTACTCGGGAGACTGAGGCAGGAGAATGGCTTGAACTCAGGAGAGGGAGGTTGCAGTGAGCCGAGATTGTACCACAGCACTCCAGCCTGGGCAACAGAGCAAGTGAGTCTCTGTCTCTAAATAAATAAATAAATAAAATTTAAAAATAAATAAAATAAAATAGGGTTGCTAAATTTTTCAAATACAGATACAGAATGCCCAGTTATACTTGTATTTCAGATAAATAACAAATAATTTTTTTAACATAAGGATGTCCCAAATAATGCTAAAAATATTTCCATTATTTAAATTTAACTGGATGTCCTGGATTTTACCTGGCACCATTAGAACTGTTAAGAGATGTGGAAAAAGAGTTCCAGGCAGAGGGAGGAGCTTATTAAATACTGGGAATTAAGAAGACTGTGAGTCAGGGAAACCACAAGATGTTCAGTGTCTGGGAAGAGATGCTCCTATTTCCCAGCCTACAATAAAGGGATCTAATAGCTCCTCGAGAAAAGAGCTCAAATCTTGCCTTTTTTGTCTGTGCCTTCCTATAGCATCTACATAGACACCTATGGGCATAAGGAGTCCTTCCAACTTCCACTGCCCTTGCCCACCTTCAGGCCCATCCCATTACGTATCTCCCAGCAGATGCTCTGCTTTAAACTTCTCTACCAGCATCCATTCCTGTCATGTAAGACTGAAGCTTCCAGGGTCACCTTATCATCATAGATGGCTGGAACTGGAAGGGCATTTGCATTTCAAAGATGAGGCAAGAGTGGTTCAAAAAGAGAAAGTGGGTTGTACCAAGGACACCCTTGATATAATCAAGGTTAGTGGCAGAGCAAGCATGAGAACTCACATCTGTGACGCCATCCAGGCTTCCTTCTTCTGTACCTCTCAGCACTCTTCCTGCAGTCTTGCTGCTATGACCCCTCCAAGCCTCACAATGAAATTTGGTCCCCAGTGTTGGAAGTGGGGCCTAATGGAAGGTATTTGGGTCATGGGGGCAGATCCCTCATGACTGGCTGATGCTGTTCTCACGCTGATGAGTGAGTTCTCAGTCTGTTAGTTAGTAGAGAAATCTGGTTGCTAAAAAGAGGCTGCCCCCTCCTTTCTCTTTTTGCTTCTCCTCTCACCATGTGATCTCTGCACACACTGGCTATCCTTAATCTTCCACTGGTGAGGCTGGCAAGCAGCCTGAAGCCCTCACCAGAAGCAAATGCTGACACTGTGCTTCCTGTACAGCCTGCAGAACTGACAGTCAAATAACCCTCTTTAAAAAAATAAATTGCCCAGCCTCAGGGATACCTTTATAGCAACACAAATGGAATAAAACAACAGCTTTACCCATTTTGTCCAAATCTTTCTTATTTCTTCATTATCTCAGGAGACAATTAGACCATCCACTCAAACTTTGTCTTATTCATTATGAATGATTGTGTTTTCTCACCTTGAGTAGGTTGCTAACTCTCTGAGAACGAATTAAGTATGTTTGGTGCTTGGGCGTCATGCCCTTCCCATGGGAACTTGTGAAGCCCAGGTGAGTTGATGTTAAGTTTTGGGTCCCAGAAGTCAGAATTGGGCACAGAACTCTTACCCCAATCAGCAGGAGTACAAACCACTAGAACAAAGGCTGAGCCAGAGTTCTTGGAATTATCCAAAGATCAAACTGCAGAACTATTATGTTGGTGCACAAGTAATTGCATTTTTCATAATTAATTGTGGTTTTTGCAATTAAAAGTAATTGCAAAGGCTGCAATTACTTTTGTACCAACCTAATATCTCCATGGGTGCCCTGAACAGGAGCATGTGGGGCCAGGATCTGGACAGAAATGGAATGAAATGGATGTAAGTCCAGAACAGAGAGAAGAGGCAGCAGAGTATGCATGGCGTGGGATGAATTATATCCTCCACAAAGAAGGTTTTGAAGTGCTAACTTCCGGTACCTTAGAATGTGACCTAATTTGGAAATGGAATCTTTAGAGAAGTAGAGTTAAAATGAGGTCGTCAAAGTGGTCCCAATCCAATATGAATGGTGTCCTTCTAAAAAGGGGAGATTTGGACACAGGGACAGACATGCACACAAGAACAACACATGGACATGAAAGTGGAGATTGAGGTGCTGCATCTATAAGTCAAGGAATACTGAAGGTTGCCAGCCAACCCCCAGGAGCTAGGAGAGAGGCATGCAACAGATTCTCCCTCACAGCCTCAGAAGGAACCAACCATGCCGATACCTGAATCTCACACTTCTGGCCTCCAGAACTGTGGGACAATAAGCTTCTGTTGTCCTAAGCCATCCAGTTTGTCCTGCTTTCTTATGGCAGCCCTAGCAAATGAATATACACGGAGTACCTTGGAGTGCCCCAGGGTTCTGCCATGGACCCTTGCTGTCCTCTAGGTGGCATCATCCAGTTCCTTGGCTTCAAAGCCATACCTAAATCAGTAAATTCCTAATTTAGATCTCCAGCCATGGGCTCATCCCAGAACTTGAAGTTTCTATATCCCACGGTCCATTTGTCACTTTTTGGGATGTCTTTTAGGCACCTCAAATTCATGGGGCTCAAACAGAAATCTTGATCCCTTGCATGATCATAATCATCTTATTCTTTCCCTGGTGTGATGGTTAATTTTAGGTGTCAACTTGGCTGGTCCAGAAGGTACCCTGATATTTGGTGAAGCATTATCTCTGGGTGTGTCTGGGAGGGTGTTTCTGGGTGAGATGAACATTTGTGTTTGTGGACTGAGGGAAAGTTGATTGTCTTCCCCCTAAAGTGAATGGACTTTATTCAGTCGAGGCCTGAATAGAATAAGAGGCTGAGTAGAAATAATTCTCTCTATATATCTGACTGTCTTTGAGCTGCAACATCATTCCTCTCTTACCTTCAGCCTTGGGCTGGAACTTACCCCATGGGCTCTTCTGGTTCTCAGGCCTTCAGACTTGGACTGGAGCTCTACCATCAGCTTGCCTTAGTCTCTAGTTGCCACATGCAGATGTCAGACTTCTCAGCCTCCATAATCACATGAGCCAATTCCTTACTGTCTCTCTCTCTCTCCGGGGTGTGTGTGTGTGTGTGTGTGTGTGTGTGTGTGTTCTGTTTCTCTGGAGAACCTGGACTAATATATGTAGTTTTTCCCGTCTCAACAAATAATCCCCAGGCATCCAGATGCTCAGGCCAAAAATCTAGGAGCTATCCTTCAGTTTTTTCAGTTCAGTGTACCTGACAGTGCCATCAACTTGACCTCAGAAATATGCTCTGAAACTCTCCACTTTTCTCTGCTGGTGCCACACAGTTCAAGGCACCCGGATTACAGCAATGGGTAATCCACAGCTTCTGCTCCTGCCTCACCCCCATTCTCCACATGGCAGCCAAAATGAACTCTTACAAACAAAACCACAGCATGCCACTCTCCTTTTAAGACCCTCTAATGACTTCACAACACACTTAGAATAAAAACCAAACATCTAGCCCCAGCTCATAAACATAGCAGGATCTCGCCCTGACAACCTTTTCAACCTCCTCGCCTGGTGCCCTGGATACCCTGGCCTGTCATGGGTTCCTCACACACTTCGAGCTTCTTTTTATTGAGACAAGGTCTCACTCTGTCACCCAGGATGGAGTGCAGTGGCACGATCTCGGCTCACTGCAACCTCCACCTCCCCGGTTCAAATGATTCTCATGCCTCAGCCTCCTGAGTAGCTGGGATGACAGGCATCGCCACCACACCCAGCTAATTTTGTATTTCTAGTAGAGACGGGGTTTCACCATGTTGCCCAGGCTGGTCTCAAACTCCTGAGCTCAAGGGATCTGCCCGCCTTGGCCCCTCGAAGTGCTGGGATTACAGGTGTAAGCCACCGCTCCCGCCTCAAGATCCTTTTTGATGGACTCTGCACTAGCTGCTTCCTTTTTGCAGAATCCTCTTCATCCCCCGCCCCGTCAATATCCTTATGATGTCCCCATGACCTTCTGATCTCTGCAAATGCCACCTCCTCAGAGAAGTCTTCCCTGACCAGCCATCCTGAAGCAGTTGCTTCCTCATTTACAACCCCACAGTACAATTGTCAGCATGAGTGGTATCTAATGCTATCAAACAAGTTGTCTATGTTTTTGTGTGTTCATTTCTTTATTTATTGTCTCCCCCTCACAAGAGTATACAGTTCAAGAGAGGGACAAGGTCTGCCTTGTTCACCATTCTTTATTCAGTTCCTAAAACAATACCAGGGCCATGGTGAGTGCCTGACAGGCATTTGTTGAATGATTGCCATGTGGCTTTGAGATGTGTATTTATGGCTCTTTGGACTATGCAGGTAGATCAGCCTGGTTTAAAAATAGAGGATTAGATGGACATCGGCTCCTGGTACATGGTTGATATTTGTGGCAAGCATTCCTGAGGGCCCATGCCACAGCCCCGAAGCCCACCTCTGATTTCAGCTGAAGCTGTGGTGGGCAGTTCTATGCTTCCTGCTCCCTAAGCTCCTTCCTTCCTCCCTTCCTTCCTTCCTTCCTTCCTTCCTTCCTTCCTTCCTTCCTTCCTTCCTTCCTTCCTTCCTTCCTTCCTTTCTTCCTCCCTCCCTCCCTCCCTCCCTCTTTCTGTCTGTCTGTCTGTCTGTCTGTCTGTCTGTCTGTCTCACTCTGGAGTCTCACTCTGTTGCCCAGGCTGGAGTGCAGTGGTGTGATCTCAGTTCACTACAACCTCCTTCTCCCGGGTTCAAGCGATTCTCCTGCCTCAGCCTCCAAAGTAGCTGGGATTACAGGCGCCTGCCAGCACGCCTGGCTAATTTTTGTATTTTTAGCAGAGATGGGGTTTTGCCATGTTGGCCCAAGCTGGTCTCGAACTCCCGACCTCAAGTGATCCTCCCACCTTGGCCTCCCAAAGTGTTGGAATTACACATGTGAGCCACCACGTCTGGCTCCTAAACTTTTCTTAGGGTTTTTGAAGAGGCAAGGCAAGGAAAAGCAAAAAGAAAAAGGCACAGTCCAAAAGAGCTACAGAGTTCATGCCCCCAGGATAATCTTCAACAAATGAGAGGTGGGAGTTTATGGATAAAAAGCCTCCAGTCTTACAAGGAACTACCCAAGGTGTATGCTTCACAATTTCTCGTGAGGGCTCCTGCAGAAGTGAACCATAGTTGCCCATAGTAGTAACTTGCTCACACTCTCCTATTGGCTGTTCCTCCTCCTCTGTCTTCCTCTCCCTGCCCCCTCCTTTCTGTTTTCTGGCTCACCTCCTGAGTAAACTACCTGTGTCCAAATCTTTGTCCTGGGCTCTGCTTTCAGGGGATAAGATAATGCTTAATAGTTTTTGGATGCGTGAATGATTCAATTGTAGAAGACAGTTTCAAAGCAATTTAAGAAGTGTTCTTTGCCGTATACTTGGAAAATATTATTAAAAGCTATTCTCAACTGCTTGTCTAGCCTATAGATTAATATGTTTTTGTTATGCTGTTCCTTTTTTTAAAATAGATTTTTATTTGTATGGATAATATCGATTTACAAAAGGATAATTTAGGTTTACAAGCTTGAAGTTTCCAAGGTACCTTCTTTCCCATGGAATTCATTTGCCTGTTAGGCTCTAATTATTCCAGTCTGTATGACCTTGACCTAAACACTTCACTTCTCGTTCTCCCTGCATATAAAATGAGTGAGCTAGATAGATACTTTCTGCGGTATATTTAGGTACTGAGGTTCTGTAGGTCTATATGCAAGACCAGATTGTGTTTATTGAAGGCAAAACAGTCCTATTTCAAGGCAGGGGCTGCTTCCTATGACCAAAGGTGGATATATCATGAAGCTAGTGAAGCCTAAGCTTCAGGATCCTGCCCTTGCTCTGGCTCCGTGCAAGGCCCCACTGGGAAGCACCCTAGCAATGCGCTCATGTGGTCATATGCTTTGGTAAAATGTGCAATCACACTATTGTTTCTTGTTTTTCTCGATGAAGGTCTCCCTTTTTTATTTTTGGAAACGGAGATTCAGTCTTATTGCCCAGGCTGGAGTGCAATGGCACAATCTCGGCTCACTGCAACCTCCGCCTCCTGGGTTCAAGCGATTCTCTGGCCTCAGTCTCCGGAGTAGCTGGGATTACAGGCATGTGCCACCACGCCCGGCTAATTTTTGTATTTTTAGTAGACATGGGGTTTCTCCATGTTGGTCAGGCTGGTCTTGAACTCCCGACCTCAGGTGATTCGCCCGCCTTGGCCTTCCGAAGTGTTAGGATTATAGGCTTGAGCCACTGCGCCCAGCCAGGTCTCCTATTTCTCTCCTTCTCTCCCTCTCTCCCTCCCTTCCTCTCTCCTTCCTTCCTTCCTTCCTTCCTTCCCTCCCTCCCTCCCTCCCTCCCTCCTTCCCTCCCTCCCTCCTTCCTTCCTTCCTTCCATTTTTTAGACAGAGTCTTGCTCTGTCACCCCAGGCTGGAGTGCAGTGATGTGATCTCAGCTCACTGCAACTTCTGCCTCCCAGGTTCAAGCGATTCTCCTGCCTCAGCCTACCGAGTAGCTGGGACTACAGACAGCTGCCACCACGCCCGGCTAATTTTTGTATTTTTAGTAGAGACGGGGTTTCACCATATTGGCCAGGCTGGTCTTGAACTCCTGACCTTGTGATCCACCCACCTCAGCCTCCCAAAGTGCTAGGATTACAGGTGTCAGCCAATGCGCCCCGCCAGATCTCCCATCTCTTATAAGCTCTGCAAGCCTGGATCTGCCCTGTGGCCTCTTCCTGTGCCCTGGTTAAAGTCTGTCATAACTTCCTGCTGTGGCCGCAGTCTAGCTGCAATGACCGCAGCCTGAGGGGTCCACGTGGAGAGATGCAGTCCACTCTTATTTGCTGTGTAAGTAAACCGTGGGTGCATTGAGATTTCAAAATGACTCTATCTTCAAAGTCCCTGAATTGAAATCCTTGCGCTGCTGATCTATCTTTTGGATTTTAGAATCTGGGTGGTTCCAAGCCTTAATTAGCACACTTTAGTCTAGACTACTTCTGTCTCCCTGAAAATGGTTTTAACAAATGATAGGTCATGCTTGTTAGGTAGACTCTTGGCCACAAAAAGGCCTCAAATTAATCTGCTCCACAGTATTTATTTATATGTAAAGTTTACTTGTCATTATTGAGTGTTAGGCACTGTGCGTTAAGAGCTTTACAAGCATTGGTTCTCCTCCAAAGAATGTTGTAAAGCATTATCCCCAATATATCGATGAAGAAACCTAGGCCCAGAGAGGTTAAGAAAATTCCCCAAAATCACACAGCTTAGAAATGGGAAAGTAAAAAAATTTTTTTTTTTTTTTTTAATTTTAGACAGATCTCTCTCTGTCACCCCAGCTGGAGTGCAGTGGTGCGATCTCGGATCACTGCAACCTCTGCCTCCCAAGTTCAAGCGATTTTCCTGCCTCAGCCCAGCCCAAAGTACAAATTTAACATAAAGTTTTAAAATCCTCCGGGCAAAATATCCATAGACTCTTGGAGATGACACATTTGAGGGACAACATTGGTTTTCAAGTTAACATCTTGATATACTTTTAAAAAATCACTACTTTTTCTTTTCTTTTCTTTTTCTTTTCTTTCTTTCTTTTTTTTTTTTTTTTTTTTTTGAGACAGAGTCTCGCTCTGCCACCCAGACTGGAGTGCAGTGGCATGATCTCGGCTCACTGAAACCTCTGTCTCCCGGGTTCAAGTGATTCTCCTGTCTCAGCCTCTCAAATAGCTGGGACTACAGGTGCACACCGCCACACCCGGTTAATTTTGTATTTTTAGTAGAGGTGGGGTTTCGCTGTGTTGGCCAGGCTGGTCTCAAACTCCTGATCTCGAGTGATCCACCCACCTCGGCCTCCCAGTGTGCTGGGAATACAGGTGTGAGCCACCGTGCCCAGCCAAAAATCACTACTATTTTTGTACTTATGTTTTGTAAGTGACTATTATGCCATATATGCAGTGACATCATCATTCATTCCTTCATTTATACATCCACCCCTCCATCCATTCATCTACTCATCCATCCATCCATCCATCCATCCATCCATCCATCCATCCATCTGCTCATCTGTCCATCCATCTATCCATCCATCCATCCATCCATCCATCCATCCATCCACCCACCCACCCACTCACTCATTCATTGGTCCACTCATCACATTATCCACACATCTATCTATCTACTCATCCACCCACCCCTCCATCCATCTATCCCCCATCCATTCGTCCATTCACCATCCATCCTTCCATCCGTCCATCCTTCCATCCACTTGTTCATCCATCTCTCCACCCATCCACCCATCGTTCATCTATCCATCCTACAATCTTCCCTGCACTGGGTCCTATTCTAGGTGCCAGACATCACACATCCATTTCCATGACACATTGCCTTTCATATTATTTCTCAAACTCAGAGCAGCATCCCTTCTCGTCTCTGTCCAGCCAGATATTACCAGCTCTCACATGCAATTCAGATTCCTCATCTGCATTGAAATTTTCTCTTCCTACATTAAACCAAATAATTTCAGTCAAAATCTGGATTTGGTGTAATATTAAGACCACAAGGCTGGGTGTGGTGGCTTACATCTGTGTGAGGCATTTTGGGAGGCCGAGGTGGAAGTGAGGATTGCTTGAGCCCAGGAATTTGAGACTAACCTGGGCAATATAGTGAGACTCTGTCTTTACAAAAAAAAAAAAAAAATCAGCTGGTTGTGGTGGCATGTGCCTGTGGTCCTAGCTACTGGGGAGGCTAAGGTGGGAGGATTGCTTGAGCCCAGGAGGTCAAGGCAGCAGTGAGGGAAAAAAAAAATCCACAAGACTTAGAATTTGGCAGATTTGGCTTAAAATCCCAGCTCTGTCCCTTCAATGGCTGTGTAACCAAATTGTTTTATTCTGTCTCTAGTTTCCTCATTTGTTAAATGGAAATAATAATAATAATTAGAATAATAATAATGGTAATATCTATCTTAAAGGTGATTGGAAGATTCAATGAGCAGTTGAATGTGAAATACATGGCAGGAAGTAGATGTTTAATAAAAGTCATTTTCTCTGTCTCCCTGTTGCTCCTTTCTTCTCCAAAAAACTGACCCAGTGGTCTGTACTGCAGCTGACTCAGATTCAGGTTGTTAATCAGTTAATGTGTTTAAATCATTTCTCTAATAAGAAGCCTATTAATTCCTCAAATGCATAGACTACATCTTATGAATCTGAAGCATCTTTCTCCCTGCATGGGGATCCATATGGTGCTAGGGATATAGGAGATGCCCCCTAAGTAGTTGTCAGTTCAAACTGGATTCAGCGTTTCACTCACTTCCTTCAGTTGCCATGAAAAAAAGGAGTGAGGAAGCTCTGCAGGAGGTTCTGGAGGCCCCGAACCGGCCAGGGGTCCCGCATGCCTGCTTGCTCCTAGTCCCCAGCAAGGCTGCTCATGTCTTGAGGGTTTCTATATCAAGACTCTTGTTCTCCCACCCAGAGTCTGGGGAAGGGATGAGGGTCAGGTGGAGAGGCAGGCAGTTGCAGAAGTCATGTCCTGAGTCTGAGTCATGTGCAAGGCTCAGCTTGGCATCTGGCCGTGGAGCCCCACGGCTCTTGTCTGTCAGGGTCTCTTAATGCTGAAGGGAAGGCAGCCCAGACAGCACCAAGAGGGCAGGTGAAGATGAATGCAGGGACAGCCAGGCGGCGGCCAGCCAGGATGCTGAGTTACACAGGGGACCGAGACATCATGGGATTAAATTGGCAAGACGTAAACTAGTTCTCCTCCCGCCGAGGGAGATGGCGACCGTCAGTGGGAATGGAATGAAGCACACTTGCTGGCCCAGGCTAATCTCTGCTGAGTTTTTGTGAAACCCAAAAATTCTTTATGTGTGGGACTCATACATAATCTGCTGAAGTTCTAAAAACCACAGGATGAATGCATAGTTCATGCTGTTTGCCGGGAAATTTCTAATTTTCAAAACCTTTTAAAGTGTCTCTTTAAGAAGTCCACTTTAGGAAGTCAGCAAGGAAAACCCAAGAGGGAACCAGAACTCCAGAAAGGGTGGAAATATTGTCGAATTTTCCTGAGCACATATTCTGCTTTAGCCAGTAAACAAGAAGTTGTAATTAGATTGTTTCTGTAAATATATTTATTCATAGGAAATCAGCATTTACTTATGACATTTGTCCATAGGACATCCCCAGCCCCACTTAATAGCTGTTGAATAAATAATTTGAGAATAATAGCTGATAGCACAGCAAATGATTGGCGCCAGGGTGTGCCTCTGAGGACACAGATGTAGCTCATCTTGAGGGGGGTTTCCTCACACACAGTCTCCAAGACTAAGATTCTAGTGCAAATGGTTTATTTAGGAAGTGTTCTCCAGCAACTCTTGTAGGGGAGTAGGGAGGCAAGGCAGGGAAGGGAAGGAGGCCAGTGAAGAATGAAGTTTTTTGATCACCTTACCATCTGGGAAGCTGGAGCTTAACCCCAGTGGGGACACACTGGGAGCTAATGTCAAATACCTGCCTTAGACTTTACCTGCCTGAGGAGTGGGGGAGCTAGAGCTGCCCTGGGGCTGTTAATTCTAAGACTTGTCTGTCCTGTCTTGTACATGGATACAGCAGGTTTCCTCCATTTTAAAAAAGAAAGGCCTTAAAGGAAAGACATATGGATGCTGAGAGTCTGTTGGGCCAGTTTACCCCAAAATGAGAAGACCTTAGGGGACATAGCAGTTCTGCCACCCTGCAGTATCACCAGCCCCTAGCACGGTGCCTGGCCACAACAGGCAGCCTGTGTTTTTCCACTAAATGAATGAATCCACAACAGCACCCATTTTATTTATTTTTATTTATTTATTTAACTTTTTTTAACTTTTTAAAAAATTATACTTTAAGTTCTAGGGTACATGTGCACAACGTGCAGGTTTGTTACGTATGTATACATGTGCCATGTTGGTGTGCTGCACCCATTAACTCATCATTTACATTAGGTATATCTCCTAATGCTATCCCTCCCCCCTTCCCCCACCCCACAACAGGCCCCGGTGTGTGATGTTCCCCTTCCTATGTCCAAGTGTTCTCATTGTTCAATTCCCACCTATGAGTGAGAACATATGGTGTTTGGTTTCTGTTCTTGCGATAGTTTGCTGAGAATGATGGTTTCCATCTTCATCCACGTCCCTGCAAAGGACATGAACTCATCCTTTTTTATGGCTGCATAGTATTCTATGGTGTATATGTGCCACATTTTCTTAATCCAGTCTGTCATTGATGGACATTTGGGTTGGTTCCAAGTCTTTGCTATTGTGAATAGTGCCGCAATAAACATCCGTGTGCATGTGTCTTTATAGCAGCATGATTTATAATCCTTTGTGTATATACCCAGTAATGGGATGGCTGGGTCATATGGTACATCTAGTTCTAGATCCTTGAGGAATCGCCATACTGTTTTCCATAATGGTTGAACTAGTTTACAATCCTACCAACAGTGTAAAAGTGTTCCTATTTCTCCACATCCTCTCCAGAGCCTGTTGTTTCCTGACTTTTTAATGATCGCCATTCTAACTGGTGTGAGATGGTATCTCATTGTGGTTTTGATTTGCATTTCTCTGATGGTCAGTGATGATGAGCATTTTTTCATGTGTCTGTTGGCTGCATAAATGTCTTCTTTTGAGAAGTGTCTGTTCATATCCTTCAGCCACTTTTTGATGGGGTTGTTTGTTTTTTTCTTGTACATTTGTTTGAGTTCTTTGTAGATTCTGGATATTAGCCCTTTGTCAGATGAGTAGATTGCAAAAATTTTCTCCCATTCTGTAGGTTGCCTGTTCACTCTAATGGTAGTTTCTTTTGCTGTGCAGAAGCTCTTTAGTTTTATTAGATCCCATTTGTCAATTTTGGCTTTTGTTGCCATTGCTTTTGGTGTTTTAGACATGAAGTCCTTGCCCATGCCTATGTCCTGAATGGTATTGCCTAGGTTTTCTTCAAGAGTTTTTATGGTTTTAGGTCTAACATTTAAGTCTTTAATCCATCTTGAATTAAATTTTGTATAAGATGTAAGGAAGGGATCCAGTTTCAGCTTTCTACTTATGGCTAGCCAGTTTTCCCAGCACCATTTATTAAATAGGGAATCCTTTCCCCATTTCTTGTTTTTGTCAGGTTTGTCAAAGATCAGATGGTTATAGATGTGTGGTATTATTTCTGAGGGCTCTGTTCTGTTCCATTGGTCTATATCTCTGTTTTGGTACCAGTACCATGAACAGCACCCATTTTAGAATGGCCACAGTGAAGGCTGGAGAGGTAACCCAACACGCAATGGCAGGGCACCCAAGGGCAGGCATTTCTCCACATCCCAGGCTTTTGGATACAACGGTAAGGCAACTTTGACTTGGGGGTCTTGGGTCTCTATTGTGATGGAGATGAAGAAAAGACTTAAAATTGATAAAACCAGCTAAAGCTGGAGAGTAAACAAGATACTCGCCCAAGTCTAGAACGCTTCCTACAGATGTCCAGGAAATGCTGCCCTAGACTGATACTGTGTTTGCATCTTAGACCAGAATTAAAAGCAGTCCCTCATTTAGGAACCAAGCCAGCTGGTGTGGGAGGCAACATTTTATCGTATTAGAATTGGATATCGGAATAGGTGAGGTTGAGGATGCAGCCAGAAGAGGCAGGGGATTGAGAAGAAGACCACACCCAAACTCTTTGGCTTCAGGAAGCTTCCAGGCCACAGTGGGGACATATTTTGGCAACTGGGCACACTGATTAGCTAACCTTGTCTGGATTGTAAATCTAGTTTCATCATCTATTAGCTGCTGGCTATGGACATTTTCTAGACTCAGCCTTAGTTCTCTTATTTACTCAGGGGGCTAATGCTCATTTCAAGGCTTTGTGAGAATAAAATGAAAGAATGGATGGATAACTCTGTTATCCATCCATAATGTCTGCAAGGAACAGTGCTGAACACACGGCTGATGTTATTCTCTCCCAGAGACTCTGATCTGTTGGGCTGCCGTCAGGATCCTCAACATCTAGCACAGTAACTGGCGTAGAGCAGATCGTGAGAAAGAATGTGGAACTGGGTGAAGTCATTTGTATTCTCCTATATCAATGAACTCATCACCTTCTCACCTTCCATCCAATAATTGGAGTTTACTTCCAATGTCCTGAACAAGTGAAACTTGAACTGAAAGTTTACATGAAGAAAACTTCATGTACCAAGTACCAAGGCTGGGGACAGATTTACCGATTTTACCTTTGTGCCAGGCACTGTGATAATCACTTTCTATGGAAAGTTTGATTGAATCCTAAAAACAAGTAGTAGGTTAGAATAGGCCAAAATGGTTTAATATTTACAATTTCATATGCTTGTACTGTATACATGGATTAGGTCTTATTATTTTTTACATTGTACACATGAAAACTGTGAGACATGAGAAAGAAAGCAACGTAACCATGGTGTTATGGACGGTGTTTCTCAAACTGTAATGTGCACTGAGGACCTTGTGTAAGCGCACATTCTGATTCAGTCAGTCTGGGAACCATCTGAGATTCTGCATTTCTCCAAGTTCCCAGGTGGTTCCTGCTGGATGGACCACATGCTTTGAGTAGGGGATTTGAATTTTTCTGACTCCCAAAGAGACTCTAGAGCTGAGATGGGGATCGGGTAAGGAGACTACCAAACAAGTATCCTGTAATATGTTAATTTTTTTCATAGAGGAACTTTTCTTTGATCCAACTTTATTGCCTACTATACATTGAGCATATGATAGGCACACATTTGCCAACCAGAAGACTCCAGGATCTTTCTCTCTTCCTTCCCGCCCTCCCCTCCTCTCCCCTCCCTCCCTCCCTCCCTTCCTTCCTTCCTTCATTTTTTCATGCTTTTTCTCTCTCTTTTTTTGACTTCTCTTTTCCCTTTGCTTGTTATAAATTCATTAAATTTTTTTCAGATGCAAGTAATGCAAGTAGCAGAAACTGATTTTGGTTTAGTTGAGTCAAAAGGGGAATTAACTGGAAAGTCTTCCAATGTGGGCTCACAAAATTTCCAGAAAGTCTGGAAGACCATGTTTGGAACAGAGGCTAGAGCCAAGATGTATTAGTCAGGGTTCTCTAGAGGAACAGAATTAGTAGGATAGATGTATATATAAAGGGGAGTTTATTAAGGAGTATTGACTCACACCATCACAAAGTGAGGTCTCACAATAGACCATCTGCAGGCGGAGGAGCAAGGAAGCCAGTCCGAGTCCCAAAAGTGAAGAATTTGGAGTCCAATGTTCGAAGGCAGGAAGCATTCAGCGCTGGAGAAAGATGTAGGCCAGGAGACTAAAGCAGTCTAATCTTTCCACGTTTTTCTGCCTGCTTTTATTCTGGCTGTGCTGGCAACTGATTAGATTGTGCCCATCCAGATTAAGGTGGCTCTGACCTTCACAGTCCACTGACTCAAATGTTAATCTCCTTTGGCAACACCCTCACAGATGCACCCAGGAACAATACTTTGCATCCTTCAATCCAATCAAGTTGACACTCAATATTGTCCATTACACAAGACAACTCCAGAGGGTCAAGAAGCTGGAGCCCCAACTTTCACTGTCTGGAAGGTGCTATGTCTGGGGCATGGCCTCCTGATGGAAGCATGGAATCTCCAGGCAAGCTTACCCCTGGGTCTGTGCCCTTCACCCCCAAAACTACTACTATAAAATAACTCTAATGACCTTCCAAGTTTCACCATCCCCCCATGAGTCAAAGAGTATTCAATTGGCTGATGTTGGCTTACATGCCAGGTCGGTGGCTGCCAGGTGACCAGGAGAAGGAGGCAGGGCACTGTCCCCTTTGTTCCCCTAATGGAAAGGAAGATTGATGCTAGACAGCACAACCTGCAAATGTCCATCACAGCTATGCATGACTAGTTTCTTTGATTCTGCCTTCTAGAAAAAAAAAAAACTCAGCTGCCCTGCAGTTACCAAGAACCTCAAAGAAAAGAGTGAAAAGCACAGCCTGAGAGTCTGAGAGCCTAATCACCTTGATTTAAACGACATCAGACATTCAATTCTGCTCAGCTACAAGAAAAAGAGGAAAAGGGAAAAAATAGTTTTTTCTCTGGTTTTAGAATCTGCTGATGAAAATTCGGAAGCACTTCTTGGTGATGAAACCAAACATGGCTTTCTGCAGCTTGCCACGAGCTGAGAGACATAGAAAATCTTCCTCTCTTGGCCAGGCGGGGTGGTTCATGCCTGTAATCCTAGCAGTTTATTTGGGAGGCCAAGGTGGACGGATTGCTTGAGCTCAGGAGTTTGAGACCAGCTTGGGCAACCTAGTGAGACTTCGTCTCAAAAAAAAAAAAAAAAAAAAAAAAAAAAATTAAAATCTCCCTTGGGAGCTCCCTTCCTTCCTTCCTTTCACGCTTTAATTAATTTCCATGTACGTGTATTCAATGAACATTTATTGTGTAACTACTCTGTCTCCAGACCTGTGCTAGGTGCATAGGAAACAATGATGAAAAATAGAATTCCTTAGGAGAAGCTCTGATGCAGTGAAATTGTAGGATATGAATATGATACAATGAAAGTAAGAGTTGCCATAAAATTAGTCCTGGAGGGCTCTGAGCATTGGGGAAAGGTTTTTATTCAGGTGAGTAAACTGAGCCTGCCACTGGCTGGCAGATTTACTGTTGAAAACAAAATGTTCTTAGCTACAAAAGCAACTGAATATTTTCAAGGCAAAAAGCCTCCACGCCCTTGCCTTATAGAACAAGTCACCTTCCGTTTGTCACCAGTAGACGGCGACAACACGACGGATTAAAGCTGGTCCTTAGTGAAGGAAACCAGCAGGCAACATCTAACTTCCTATGTAAGAGCTGGAAAAATAGTCTGGCAGTAAATTCTTTTCTTTCTTTCTTTCTTTCTTTTTTTTTCCTTGTACAAAGCTATTTCAAAACTTTACAATCTGTTCTCAGGGAGTAGGCCCTTACGTTAGTGAGGAAGGAAATTCACATAAAGAAATCAGGACCAGTGTAAAATCAATGGGACTTAGGCTGTAATAAAAGTCTAGAGGACCAAAAACCTAACAAAAATATTCCTCATTGTTAAGATATAATGTGTCTCTATGCACCAATTGATTAACGGTATTTATAGAGCAACTACTTAGTGGCGTTCTAGGGACTCAGAGGTGTTCAAAAAAGGTAACCCTTCAAGAGAAATATGAATTTCAAGGTTTTTTTTTTTCTTTTAAGCACATGACATTTTTATTTTGGGCTGTACTTTATAAGGTATGAAAAGTAAATGGGATTTGCAATCACCATTTCTGCAGTGTAACTTTGGGCTGCTGGTTGATACAAACACCTCCATACTCAAAAAAATGCAAAATTATTTCTGTAGTTGAGTCATCTTGTTAGTCAACCATTTAATCAATACAGCATAAGCACTCATGTGTTGGGATACTGAGGTTTCGAAGGCACATTTTCTGTCCAGAAGGAAATTGCGATCCAGCTAGAGAAGAAAAACATGGGAACAAACATATTATTTAATAACAAGTAAAGGGCCTGGTGTGGTGGTTCACACCTGTAATCCCAGCACTTCGGAAGTCCGAGGTGGGCGGATCACACAAGGTCAGGAGTTTGAGATCAGCCTGGCCAATATGGTGATGGACTGAGACTGACTCAAAAAAAAAAAAAAAAAAAAAAAGAGAGAGAGAAATAATATGAGGATTGCCACTTAAAAGGCACTCCAACATATTGCAAACCCTGTGAGACCAGAGACCATTTTGACTTGTTCATCAAACACATTTCGAAGAGCTGACATTTAGCATAAGTTCTAAGCATATTTACAGAGTCAATGAATCAACACACGAATGAATACCATCTAAAGGGTAAAGAATAATTCATTAATGAAATAATATGAGGGCCAGTCTTGGTGGCTTACACCTGTAATCCCAGCACTTTGGGAGGCTGATGCAGGTGGATCACTTGAGGTCTGGAGTTCGAGACCAGCCTCGCCAACATGGCAAAGCCCCATCTCTACTAAAAATATAAAAATTAGCCAGGCGTGGTGGTGGGTGCCTGGAATCCCAGCTACTCTGGATACTGAGGCAGGAGAATTGCTTGAACCTGGGAGGCAGAGGTTGCAGTGAGCAGAGATCGTGCTACTGCCCTCCAGCCTGAGCGACACAGCGAGACTCTGCCTCAAAACAAAAACAAAAACAAACCAAGAAAAAGAATCAAGTGAGTGGTGGTTTGGATGGACAGTTGGGTGATGGAAGGCTGTCTAGGGCAGGGGGTGAAGCATGGGCTTTCAGATCAGGGGGTACCTGGCTCCACCCGTGCTTGGGGATGACCCTGGGCAAGTCATCATCCTCACTGAGAAGCCAGCGGGGCTGGGTTTGATCCTGGATGCATGACGTAATCTCTATGAGAATTTGAATCAGTTCACCATTCTGAGCCTCAGGTTTCTGGTCAGTTCAGTTAAAATGATAGTAACAGTACCAACTTAATGGGGTTGCTGTGGGGATAATCTAGATAATCCATGGAAAGAATTTAACCCACTGTCTAGTACACGATTAGCTCTTATGTTGATGGGGATTTCATTCCTTCTTCTGAAAACTGGAGATAACAATAGCCCACATTTAATAGGCCTCTTGTAAAGGTTAAGTAATAAATGTAAACATATTTTACGTGTATTACATGTGTTACATATAAATAATGCATGAATGTAAATTGCCAAGCACAGTTCTTAGCATACAATAAGTATTCAAGAACTGCTGCTAGTGAAAGTAAAGACCGCTTATGCCAGGGTAGTCCGGGGAGGCTTCTTGGAGGAAAAGAGGCTTGAAGGATGAATCATCTTTGGAAAGAATACAGAAGCAGGCATTCTAGCGGGGGCCCAGGCATATAAGCAAGTCATGGAGATAGAAATATGAAAGATGTGTGCTCGAGAAAAAACAGAATCCCTAAAGGAAGCACCTGATCAAATCAGAAACTTAGAAAGGTCGTTAGACTCAAGGATGGTCATGCTTGCAGCAGCCAAAATTGAGACTGGGTCATGAGATGAATCACTTCAACAAGCCACTTCCTTCTCTGGGCCTCGGCTTCTGGGTTGGTAGGGTTAGACAGGAGTGGTTCCTCGTCAGGGACTCTTTCAGTGCTAACATTCTGTAAATACAAGTTTGATCCCACAGTGCAGTGTGAGCACACATGTTTATGCAGCCCCGGAGGACTTTAAAATTGATGTGTGAATGTCTTCAGTGCTTACACCACGGAGGCTAGGTTTCCTTCAAGCCATTCATTCATTCATTCATTTTTCTAAATATTTACTAAGCTCTGACTATGTGCAAAACACTATTCTACATGCCAGGGCTTGCTTTCTAAAACCAAGATCTGACTGCATCCCAGCCCTGCTTACTTACTTTCAATGACTTCTGGTTGACAAGCGCAAACTCCAGGCCACATAAACTATGTCCTTCCCTATTGCCATGCCTTGCTTTTGTTCCTGCAGTTTCCCCTCTCTAGATTGTCCCTCCAAGTCGTCTAGACTGGCCAGCATCTAACGATCCAGACTCCTTTAAAATTTCCCTTCCCTTCTGAAGCCATCACCAAATCTGCTTGTCCCTTGTCCCTAACCCACACTGGTGTAACGCTTTCTTCTCTGTGCTCACACAGCACTTTGTATCACCTCTGGTTACTGTGCTTGTCACTTTTTCAGTTCATTGTTTTTGTGGCTTTCTTTCCTGCTAGATTTTCAACACAATAAGGCAGGAACAGTGTTTTATTCATCTTTGAAACCTCAGCACCTGGTGTACTGCTTGGCACATGAGCAATAATTAAACATTTGATGAATGAGTTTGTTGAAGCTTTGGAAGTGGATGAGAATGGTGATATGAATAATATGACAATAATAGTGACTATTTTATATCATGTACTTCTTACACACCAAATTCTGAGCCAAGTGCTCTACATTCATGATCTGTTTAGTTTTAATCCTCACAACATGCTGTGAGGTAGGGCATAGCGGGTTGGTGAGACATCTGTCTCTGAAGTTACAGAGGCCAGAGTTTGAATTCTGGTTCCATGAGTTCCTTGTACACTCTTGTACTTTGTGCCTTGCAGTAGGGGATTTGGTTAAGGAGACGAGTGGGGCTAAATGCTCCCTCTGCTTACCAAACCAAGTACTCTGAAATGGGGTTGCACCTGCCCAGAGGAAAGTTAGTGCCTGCCCATAGGCTGCCCTTTTTGGAAGTGGATGAGAATGGTGATTTCATATTTGAAAAAGGGCACCCTATGGGCAGCACTGGTCTTGTCTAGCTCCAACCCATGCCAGCTGTGTGGCATTGTACAACTTACTTAACCCTGCTTTTTGCCTAGCCTTTCTCGTCTTTATAATGAGATTAAGACACCACTAACCTCGTCAAGTTTTTGTTAGGGTTAGGCAGGATAATGCATGTGGTATGCTTGGCACTTGTCTCAGATACATATCCCATAGATGTTAGTTTTTATTATTAGTAGCAATAATAGCCCTATTTGCCAAATAAGCACATTTAGAGAGAAAAGAGTTGGCTGAGAGCAGAATTTGGGGGCACTCCTCCATTTAGAGGCAGCAAAAAGAACCAGGGGAGAGAAGGGCTGAAAACATTGTGCTAGGGTAAGTTAGAGGAGAGGCCGGTCAGGTATCAGGAACTTCTGAAAGATTAAGCTGGAAAAAGCCTGCGAACAGTCCCCTGGACTTAAAGTTAGAGATCACTAATGATCTTTGAATGAGAAGTGTCATGACAGCAGTGGGAGAGGAAGCCAGATTGCTGTAGGCTAAGGTGTCAATGAGTGGTAAGGCAGAAATAGTAACTCTGACCTATTCTTCAGAAATTAACTTGTGAAATGCTTGTTTCTGTGCCCCCAAATTCATATGTTGACATCCCCAACCCTAAGGTGATGGTATTAGGAGGTGGGACATTTGGGAGGTGATTAGATCATGAGGTTGGAGCCCTCATGGATGAAATTAGTGCCCTTATAAAAGAAGCCTGAGGCTGGACGCAGTAGCTCACACCTGTAATCCCAGCTACTCAGGAGGCTGAAGCAGGAGAATCACTTGAACCCGGGGGAGTAGAGGTTGCAGTGAGTCAAGATAGCACCACTTCACTCCAGTGTGGGTGAAAGAGCGAAACTCCATCTTAAAAAAAAAAAAGAAGCCTGACTGAGACAGACCTCTTGCCCCTTCTGCCATGTGGAAGGTGCTGTCTATGAGCCAAAAACTGGGCCCCCACCAGACACTGAATCTGCCTTGATCTTGGACTTTTTCAGCCTCCAGAACTGTAAGAAATAAATTCTTGTTGTTTATAAGCTACTAGGTTATGATATTTTGTTATAGAAGCCCAACCAGACTAAGACATGAAGGGTCAGAGGCAAATAGGTCAGTTGCTTTAGGGGGATTCAAATTGATAAACACCTTCCACATACTTTATTTCTTTTTTTAAAATTTTATCCACATGCTTTGTTTTAGGTGATAGGTATCCGCTTCAAAGGACCAGATCAAGGGAGCTCTAGGGAAACATGGACCCCTGCCCAAACCCCATATCTATCTGGAGAATCTGGCCATCTCTCCATCTCTCCAGACTCCTGGGATGATAAGAAGGATGATTTATCTCAACTACTGAAATACTGAATGGGACTCTCTTGTATTTAAGGAGAGAAGAGAGCTGAATGTATTTTTTTTTTTTTTTTTTTTTTTTTAGGCAGAGTACAGTCAACAGAATACAAAGCGATAGAAGGATGATGTCAATGACCCAGGTGGATGGATTCATCCTGATGGGTGGTGGGGATGGAGAATGCAAGGGAGAAGACAAATAGACAAGTCAAGGATGCAGCAGAAGGAAGATGAAGGACTCTCTGATGGTCTGTCTTTCTTGGAACAGAAAAAGGTAAGGTCTGCAGAGAGTTCAGGGAGCAAAAGGTAAAGGGCCATACACTGGTCAGGACAGGTTAAATGCTGCAACAAACAATCCCCAAGTTTTAGTGGCTTACTATAATGAAAGTTTATTTCTCTTCATATCAAGTCCAGACAACATGGGGTTGGCAGGAGCCTCTGCTCCATGCAGTGATCAAGGATCCAGGATCCATCCATTTTATGGCTCCCTCATTTTGTGGAGCCTCAAAGTCCTTTTCTGAACCTTCTTCATCTGCTGGCAAAAGCAGGAAGAAAGAAAACGTGGAGGATGGTGTAGGAGATTTTATAGGCCACTCCTGGAGGTGTCGCACATCACTTTTGCTTATGTTTTATTGGCTAAGCTTCAGTCACATGATGAATCTTAACTGCAAGGGAGGCTAGGAAGCATCATCAAACAGTGTGCACAATACCATCTTGTCTGTGTCCTCAGTGCCCAGTGCCTTGCACAATGTCTGTGCAATAGTGGATACTCAGAAACATCACTGAATAAGTACATAGGTGAACATGATCTCATTTGGTCCTCACTATTCTCTCTACTGGTACCCTGCTTGAGGTTCAAAGACAACATAGACCTAATGTCCTGGATATGATCTAAAGGTTGGGCTTATGCTTAGAGCTGGTCTTCCTATGATGCTGATGTACTGCAGGGATCCATTCATACTCTTTGCACTGGTATGTTTGCTAGCTGGGGTGGGACCTGAAGTCTGTAGTTAGTGAATCTGGCAGAATTATACTGCCTTCCTCTCAGGGAAAGAAATATCAGATCTTTTCTTTCAAAGCGCAGCACTATAACAAGTTGAGCGAATGTTTCTACAAGTACATTAACCAACTACAATTTCCAGTCCAAATATGAGATAACCAGCCCATGATTTGGCTAACCAGATCCTACCTAAGCCATCCAGCCCCTTGCTAAACTAGCAAGTCCCAAGATGAATGGACATGTTACTGACTGAACTAACAAGTCCCCATTTAAGCTAACTAGTTCCCGCGGCCACAAGGTACCACTGATTCGACCGTGTCCTACAGAGAAAGTTTAAAACCCAGGACTGGGGTTAATCTTCTCCATGACCTTTATACTGACGCTTTTTATGGATAACATGCACTCTAGAAGGGGAAGGAAAGCTGGTGATGTGAGTCATAACTTTTCTAAAGGTCAAATAAAGGGCTCTTTATCAGGCTGGCGAAGCTTGCCGACAAGTGCAGCATGATGCGGAACCGCGTCGGGCAGGGAATGCCAAGGATATTTTTATAAACAACTCCAGAGCCATCAACAATGTGGGTCTGGTGCAGAGATTCCCATATTTGCAGATGATATTTCATGAGCCAGGGTGCCTGTGAATGAGAGTGAGTGCCAACAAGCCCAAGAAGGAGAAGGAAGCAGAGGCAGGCAGTTCTAAAACAAGTCGGTGTTTCAGGCCTGTGGAGACACAGGGGCTGAGGCTGACATCTCTAACTCACTCAGCCTGGTGTGGGGCAGTAGAGGCAGCGCTAGGTAGCAGGGTGTTGGGTGGATGGGAAGTGGGTAGGGTGTCCTAGTGCTAGGAGTCCTGCCCAGACAGTAGAAAGCAGCTGAGCCCTTAAGGATAAGAGTTCTGATGGCAAGGAGATAGGCATCCCATTCAAAGGGCAGCTCCGTGGAGCCCTCAGGGAACATGGACCACCCCCTGCCTAAACCCCAAGTCATCTGGAAAATCTGGCCATCTCTCCAGCCTCCTGAGATGACAAGGAGGATGAATTTCCTCAACCACCCAACTCCAAACAGGATTGTGTCCCGTCTCATGATAAGGCAACTCACTTCAAAGCAATTTAAGGTCCAGGCTTTGGAGTCAGTGGGTTCTAAGTCCCCAGTTACCACCTAGTAGCTATGTGGCCGTGGGCAATTCATTCAACCTCTCTGGGCTTCAGTTTCCTCTTCTATAGAATAGTGATACTATTTTGCAGGTTAGTGAAGATTTATTTAACAAGATTGTGCATGAAAAAAGCGTAACCAACTGCCCAGAAAGCAGTAGGTACGTAATATTCAAGTTTGATTTCCTTCCCCTCAAGCCTGGCTTAGCGCTCTCTGGACCAGGTTTAGGCCTTCCCTTGTCACAGTGGAGCCTTGGATAGGCATGTGGCATCACTTCTACAGTGCCCACTTTGACTGCCTGCCCAGCAGACATGGGATCCTGCCTTGCTTCCCTGGCCCATGTGGGCCTGCTGATGGCTCCAACCTCCCTGGCAGGAGTTCTCAGGCTATGATCATTCTGAGATCATTCAGGCTTGTAGAGACACAGCAGGTAAGGCCTCATTCTCAGGCTATGATCAGGACTCATGCCCAGCATACTTATTCTTGGAAATAGCACAGTACAGGCAGGCAAGGTACTGGCAGGTATGGATCAAGGCTGGGAACCTCTGCCAGACTTCACGTAAAGAATTAAATCTTGCTCATGAATGAAGGCAGTTGTGGCTGGGCTGACCTCTCCCCCACGTCTCTTTCTAACAATGTCCAAATTAATGTTCTCCAGCTCTGCAGAGAAAATATTCTAAAGCATAGTAGTTTGACCTAAAGAAGGACTAAAAGTCAGGCAAAAGTTCTACCATGTAATTTATATGTGCTGAGCTGATGTGGATGGGAATATGTTGGTGGTCAACCAGGGAGCCTTCTACATTCTTGAGTCAAATTGGAGTGGTATTTATTGTGGTCTAGGGAACTCTTTGGACAGGCAAGACTCCAGGCCAGTGTTTATGATAATGGGGGATCTCTAGATCACCTTTCCCAGGACATCCAGGGATGCTTGTGCACATGTGCACACTACATTTTAGGAACTCTATCCTTCCTTCTTTTTTTTTTTTTTTTTTGGTTATTTTTTGTTTCTTGAGATGGAGTCTCGCTCTGTTGCCCAGGCTGGAGTGCAGCAGTGTGATCTCAGCTCACTGCAACCTCCACCTCCTGAGCTCAAGCGATTCTCCTGCCTTAGTCTCCCGAGTAGCTGGGATTATAGGCACGTGCCAGCACACCTGGCTGATTTTTGTATTTTTAGTAGAGATGGGGTTCCACCATGTTGGCCAGGCTGGTCTTGAACTCCTGACCTCAAATGATCTGCCTGCTTTGGCCTCCCAAAATGCTGGGATTACAGGTGTGAGCCACCGCGCCCGGCCCATCCATCGTTCTTGACTCCATCTCCATCCTTCTCCACTCACTCTGCACCAGCCACCATGGTCTTCCCAACTTGAACACTCTAATCATTACCCTTGGAGCCTTTGTTTTCACTCCTCCTCTTGTCTGGGAACTCTTTCTTCCCTCATCTCCTTCAGGACTCATCAGAGAGCGTCTCACTGACCATCCTTTATAAAATGGCACCCCCGCAAACTACTATTCCCTTATCATGGTGATGTTTCTTCTTACAACTTAGCTTCAGACCTATTACTACTTATTTTTTGTTTACTGTCTATCTGTCTCCTACAAAATCAAGCTCCATGAAGACAGGTTTTCATTTTCATTTTGTTCACTGCCGTTTGCTCAGTTCTTAAAACAACCAGGCCCCTAGTAGGCCTTTAATACTTGGTCAATAGATGTGGGACTTGACCTTCAATTCGGCCTGTTGTCCATATATAGTGAATTAGGTAGAAAGCTATCATTAATCTCTTTACACAGATGAGGAAACTGAAGTTCAGAGAGGTTAAGTGACTTGCCCAGAGTCAGTAACTAGTTAGAGAGAAGGTCATAACCAGAACCCAGATATCTTGAATCTCAATATTATGCAAATGATGTGAGTCATTTGTGCCTCCTTAATTCTTCAGCGCATTTCCCAAAGGACATCATATTGTGTTGCCTTAAAGACTGCCTTTAAATGGAGCACTGACATTTAAGCTTGATTGATTCTGCTCACAGACTTCTCAGAAATTGGAATTTAGAGGTAATAGGCAGAGACTAGTGCTTTTCAGTACAAACCACTTTTCAGTTTGTCCAGCATCTACTCTGAACTCTGTTTATTCCAGGTCTAATGCAGAAAATACATGCACTAAAAAACAAATTAAAAATAAATGGTAAGTGAGTTAGAAACTGCCTGGGGCTGCCAGGAACTTATGCACCGTGCTCTGTGGGTTTTGAGTAAATATTTGCTTTGCAAGTCAGGAAGCAGTATGTATTTATCGAGGCAGTCTCCGGCTGAAGGGCACACATGCTACTTCTGGGGCTTAGCGCAATCTTTCCAGAGAAGTGTGCACGCGGGCCTAAGTACCACGGCCTTCTGCAGAGAGGAGGCAGCTTGGCATCAGAGACCCGGGTTCTCGTTTGAATTCTGCCCCTCTCTTGTTGGGCAAATTTGGGCAACTTACTGCTCTCTCTGGACCTTTTTGCCCTTAGCATCCCATGACTTTAATACAGGCCTGAAAGACTTTTATCAAAATAAAAATAGTTAGAAAGAATAATAAGACCTAGTATTTGATAGCACAACAGGGTGACTGTAGTCAATAATAATTTCATTGAACATTTAGAAATAATAAAAAGAGTATAATTAGATTGTATAATTTTGCAATTATACAATACAATTACACAGATGAGGAAACTGCAGTTCAGAGAGGTTAAGTGACTTGCCCAGGGTCCCCAACTAGTTAGACAGGAGGTCATAAGCAGAACCCAGACATCTTAACACAAGACGTAAATACTTGAAGGGATGGATACCCCCTTTTCCATGATGTGATTATTAAACATTGCATGCCTATATTGAAGTATCTCATGTACCTCATAAATATATACACCTACTATGTACCCACAAAAAAAAGAAATAATAAAATAATTAAAAGTAAAAATTAAGAAATCGTTTTGTGGTCAGGAAATGGTTCAGATGTGAGGGGTGGGGAAGAGGTTGTGAGTGCTTTTCTGTGTCTTTCTTCTTCTATCTTTTCCATTGCGTTAACTCTTTTCTTTCTTGTTTTTACTCTCAATTCAAGCATCTCTTTCTCTAAGCACTTGTAACCAATGCCAGAACTTCCTGAGGGCCTTTGCTGTGTTCTTAAACAACAGCTAGTACCTGTGCCAGAAACAATCTGTGCTTGCAGGATAAGTGTTCGGCTATGTGGGGTGATGCGGTGGGCAGCGCCTAGAGTTTCCTCTGTCTAAAACATCACTCATCAGATCACACAGTGGGAAAGATGCTCACTGAACACGTTCACTCGGCAGCTGCATATTGAGCTCCTTCCAGAGGGATATGTCAGCCAACAGAGCTCAGCCTGGCCCTAGCGAAGCATAAGGTCTGGCAATGGAGAGATGGTTAGGGAATCAGCCCTAGTTCATGCTCCCGTGAAACTACTACAGGGAGCTGTAGACACAGGAGGGGCAACTCCTTCCAGCCTCAGTCTTGGCAAAAACCCTGGCGAACCTTTCCAAGGTATAATATGTGGCCTCTAAAACAAGATCTGAAATTATTCCGATAATTTCAGATAGTAACTTCAGAAAGCTGAAGTTATTCAGGTAAAGGTGAGGAGGGAGAAAGTGTTCCGGGCTGAAGGTTTATGTGTGTGTAAATGCAGAGGCCAGGCTGGGGGTGGATGAATTCAAAGAAGGCAGAGAGCAGGGGGCTGGAGTGGGAGAGCAGGGCAGGAGATGAAATTAGAGAAGAAAGGGGATGGGCTGGGTCTTGCCTAGAGCCGTGTGAGCACTTGAAACAGTTTGGGCTGGCCGGGCACAGTGGCTCACGCCTATAATCCCAGCACTTTGGGAGGCTGAGGCAGGTGGATCACCTGAGGTCAGGAGTTCAAGACCAGCCTGACCCACATGGTTAAATCCAGTCTCTACTAAAAAAAAACCAAAAACCAAAAATTAGCTGAGTGTGGTGACAGATACCACACCCTACTCGGGAGCTACTCGGGAGGCTGAGGCAGGAGAATCTGGGAGGCAGAGGTTGCAGTGAGCCGAGATCGTGCCACTGCACTCCAGTCTGGGCTACAGAGCCAAACTCCGTCTCAAAAAAAGAAAAGTTTGGGCTCTGTGCCCAGGGCAGTGGGCAGTTCCTGCAGCTTGGGAATGTCACATTCAGATTTGTACTTTAACAAGGTCACTCCCCACCTCTTCAGAGTGTACAGCCTCTCTCTGGAGGGAGGCAAGGCTGGAAAACCAGAGACTGGGTGACCGGGTAAGAGAAATCATAGAGCAGAGGAATCTTTTGACTCCAAGAGCAGGTCCAGGCTGTGGAGCTTCCAGAACAGGTTTTGTCTGCTGTTCTTTCTCAAACCCCTGTGGTTCCTTTTCTCCATGTGGCCACAGCATTCTCAAACTTGATTTTAATACATTCTGGGGTTTTGTCACATTAGAACAATGGGATACAACCCGTTTGAGCATGAGAACTGTTTCTTAACGTAAAAGACTTCACCCCCACGTCACCGTTCTGGTGCTTTTAGTGTCTGTTAATTGAGAAAATAACTAAGGAACAAAGCCTCCAGGAGATGGAGGCACACTTGAGAATTACGCCCACATCTGTATGGGAGCCAGGATTTAACCAGTCTGTTGACATGGCTGTTGTAATGTACGCATCCCTGGAGCCATCTGAAAGAACTCTGCATCCCCCGCCCCCAAGGGATTGGGAACCATTTTGCTGGAACATGTGTGTTAAGAAGCCACATAGACATCTGTCCCCAGAGTGCAGTGCATGGCTGCCTTCTCTGTAAACCGTGGGGTGCATAAACTCAGCTGGTTCTAATTGCACAGGGCATGCCATATTGTTGCCCGATGTAATGTCAATTTTTATTTATTTGTGTTTGTGAAAAGCAGGGCTGATTAGACCACTTAAAACTACACAGGCTGGTTAGAGCCAGGCTGGCGTTAGTGATTTCAGCTGCCCTCCCCAAAGTCATCAGTGCTCCCAGCTCTCAGCCTCCCTCTGAGAATGTAAACTAGGGGCCTTGTGCTATCATGATTTCTATTTCATCCTGACTCTTATAAACTACCATATAAAAAGCAGCCGCTGATGGTTTTTTTACATTTCAATTTCATTTTGAGGCTTGGAAAATCACAAAATAAAAATAGCCCTGAGAATGGAAAGTTTGGGGGAGTTTGTTTAGCTTTCTTTGAAATATACTTTGTGAAGAAATGTCAGTCTTGAGATCTCTCTTGGTGGAGTGCTTTACTGTTGGTGTACTTTTTTTACATCGCTTTCTCCTGTGTAATCCTAAGGGAGAGGCTGTGAGGTGTGAATGATTACTATCCTCATTCTGCAAATGAGACAGAAGCTCAGAGAGATGAAAACTCTGGCCTGGGACAAGATGGCATGACCGGGAATGGCAGAGTCAGTCCAGGTAAATCCTTACCCCAAATCCTGGTCTCCCCTTACAATCTTACGTCTCTCCATGCCTGGTTCCCACCTTCCTCCTTCCTCAGGTGTCCAGACCATGTCTGGACAAGCATAGGCTCTGGCTTAGTCACCGGGCAACTTCCTCCCTGCCAAGAAACCTACTGCTCGGTATAAGACTATTTACTTACAGACCCTCTGGGTCCCCTTGCAGGTGGCCAGCTCCTTGAGGACAGGGCATTTGACTTTTGTCACCCCTGTGTCCTTAGGACCCAGAACAGGGTTTAGTACATAGTAGATACTTGGTAAATGTCCTCCAAATGGAAGCATCATTGAATAAGGAAGGGTTTTTTTTTTTTTTTTTAATCCTTCTATTTCATTCCATTTTGGTCCTGATTATAAATTGGCCATTAAGAGATTGATTAAAGTCTTGAGGTTATTACTGGGCTTATCATTTTCCAAACTGTGTTTTGAAGAATGTTCTGAGACATGTCAATAGGCATTCCCCTAAAATTAAAATTTTCATGGTCATAGAAGTTTGGGGAATGCTGATTAAATTCAGCAGGTTTTTTAAATTGCAGATGTTCTCAAAGCATAGATCCTTCTCCAGGTCTGGTTCCCTTCGAGATCTCTCCATCTGTATGAGTTGGAGGCATACTTCTCCATTCTCACGGTTGTTTAATGAGTAACTTTTAAACACACACATCTGTACTTGTACACGGAACTCTTGTCCTGAGTGGCCCATCGTTTTCAGGGCTGCTTCTCTCACGGTATCACCAGTTCTCAGCAAAGCTGCGAGTGTGTATGTTTCTCTTCTTTATCGCCTTCTCTGCCTCCACGCATAGCCAGGCCATAGACCTCCTAGTGCCTGAAAAACTCCCTTCCCTTTTGCCTAAAAAGTACTAAAGTCTCCTTCATTTAAATAAATATTTCCTTGTTCATACTGCTTCCTCAGGCTGTGGCTCCCTTTTACTTCTGCTCTTTGACTTCAAACTTTCTTGAGGAGTTGAGCACATCCAAAGTCACAATGCCTTCCTGAGGGCGGTCTGCCTCCAATGAGTAGTGAATGCAGAGGAGTCAAGCCAGCCTCTTTGCCCCAAGTCAGGATTACTCTGCAGGTCCATCCAAGCTCCAGAGCTCCACCTGGGATTAGCTGAGACCTTTGCTTCAACATGCCAACTTCTTCCCCTGGCCAATTCTGTTCCTTCATGTCTGTCAAGGTATTTATTCCAAGAACGCTCCCCAATTCCGATATGCTTATGTCCATCTCCAAGTCTGCTTCTCGGGAAACCCACCCTGCAGCAGATGGTTCTCAGAGTAGCCAAGAATGTAAATATTAGTGGGAAAATTTTAAGCTGCATTTTGAGTTGGCAATAAGAACACCATCATTGGTGGTAGATGGAATAGAGATGGCTCCTGGCACGAAATAGCAGTTCAGTTGTGAAAATTGTCATCATGGTGAACTGGAAAGGTATATACATTTAAGGAATCTTGTGGTGGGTCAGGTGTTTGGGTAATATGGAGTCATAAAGAGAATGAAGTTGGATGGGTATATCTGAGAGTTAGTTATTGATGCTTTTGAGAAAGATAATGAAAGGCTGAGAGTAAATATTTAGCAGCATAGAAAGAAATTCTCATCTCCTGAGATCTGGAATAGAAAGAGCTGAGGATCAGGCCCAGGATTTAATTATAAGAGAAGTAGAGCTTCTAGACCCAGACGGGGCTATTCCACCAAGGTTGAGTCCCAACCAGGAAGAAACAGAACCCTGTGTTACGGCAGGAGCACATCTGGGTTGATGCGCTTCAAAATCTTGAGTGTCCACATTCCCCTGAATTCTTCAGGCTGGCAGAAGTAGCCCCCCACTCCCTCTTAGAGGCCAGTGCTTCCCCCTTGCTTGTAGACAATGTAGAGACCATTACGCTGCAAGTGAACACATGACCTCTCTCTTTACCCACCTTTTGGCCACAAGACAAAAAAAGATAGAATTAAATCAAAACATATCCTTGCAGGAAAGTACTGAGCCTATTCAGGAAAGAAAGAAACTAGATTTCAGAGAAGCTGTAGGACCTAACCCACAAGTACAGAAGCTGGGAGAGTATGTGTGGGCCTGGACTCTGTGAGTGCTGGATCAAGGGGAGACCGACCATACAACTGGATGAGGGAGAGTTTATAGGTGTGGCAGCAATCTCCCCGCCTAGGACCCTGGGAGGCAGTGTTAGCACACCTCCAGGTGACTCTTAGAAGGTTGGAGAGGGCTTTAAGCTGCAGAAGTGAAGTGGAAACACCAGAGTCACTATGGAAGACATTGAAAGGAGAGACTGAATGGCTCAGAGAACTGTGCATACCAGAATGAATAAACTGTGTAAGACTGGTAAATCCACCAGAAGACTCTGTTCCACAGATGGGCTCCGAAAACACTTCGTTTGCCAAAGCAATAGGCAACACACTGACAAAAAGACCATCATCATGGAGAAGCTCAGTGATGGCTGCTGTCTATAGACCAGAGTTAATGCTGGGAGATTTGGGATCCTAATAACATTAGATATCAAAAATAGAGGCCAGGTTTCAGCATTTAACTGTGAGAAGCAAAGGAGGTGCAATTATCATAGTAACAATAGGAATGATAAGATCTCAATAAGAATAGGGACGATAAAATCTCAGAAATAGAGGCCAGGTTTCAAGATTTAACTGTGAAAAGCAAGGCTGGCACAATTATTATAGTAAATTATTATTATATGGCACAAGGTTCCATTTCTTCCTGGTTGGAACTCAACCTTGGTGGAATAGCCCCGTCTGGGTCTAGAAAAGCCCAATCTGCTATGGAGATGGTGTAATGTCCCCAGTAGGTCAAATACGCAGGTCAAGGAACCCAGGGGTTTGTGTAGGAATAGCCCCTTTATCATCACTCTCAGTTATTCACTTGGGGAATTGTGCTTCATTTTCATAGCCCTGGTTTCTAGAGGTTTAGCAGTGTTGGCTCACAGGGAGAAAATGCTTCAACCAAGGGACACAGCAAGAATCCCATTAAATGTTAAAGCCACATCTTTCTCTGTAGTCCTTTCAGGCTCCTGGCAGGAGAAATTGATCCTGACCATCAGGAAGAGGTAGCACTGGTGTTACACAGTGGGGGCAGGGAAGAATATGTTTGGCACCCAGGTGATCCATTTGAGTGTTTCTTGATACTTTTTGCCCAGTTTTGATGGTAAGTAGGTAAGTGTAGCAGTCACTGCCTGAGAAGGGCAGAGGAACAAGAGTTCAAATCCCTCAGATATGAAGGTCTGGGTCACCCTCACCAGGTAAGCTATCTGAATCTGCAGAGGCAGTAGCTGAGACTGAGGGGAGTGATAGGAGATGAAGAAGATGCTGAGTATCTGGTTTGTCCTTGGGACCAGGTGCAGCAGGTAACACATTAGTTTACAGCATTAACCTTCCTCTTTTAAGTTTCTCTAGAAAAAGAGGTCCACTAGAATCCTGAAAGATCTGCTTTCAGGACACACACCAAAGGATTGGATCTGAGCCACATGAGGTATGGACTGGTGTGGATGCTGTGGTGCCCCAGCCAAATTCTGTCTCCCCACTCCCAGGACCAAAGCACTCATTCCCCCAGCTACTAAGAGTGTTGGCAATTGACAGCGTATGGCTGAGTCCAGTCCCAGAGGCTGCCCTCAGCTGAAGAGAGTTGCCTTGCTCAATGCCACACACCTTCCTTAAGGGCAGCCCTGAGCCTAATGGGTCATTGCTGCGCGGTCATAAAAGCTCAGCCCCATTGCCCCAGTTAGGAACAATGCTTTAGGGCCCTTCGAACACCAGAGCTCTCTATGGAATGGGATGAGGGCTTTTTTGTGACTGCATCACAGCCCAGCTCCACTCTGTGCCCAGTCCTATTCCTTTGCTTCCTCCATAGATCCCAGTTCTGAGAGCCCTCCCGAGTGAGTTTTCGGCATGCTAATCTTTTCCTCAGAGTCTGTGTTCCGGAGAACAGGGAGGCAATACAAAGCAACGCTCAGTTCCAAACAACAGTAAATTCCAAGCTGGATAATAAAAAAATAGGTATATGTATGTATGTGTATATATTAATATATGTGGAGATATATATATATATATATATAGGCAAATCATGGCAAAACTTCAGAAAATCAAAAAGATATTTAGAGATGGGAGGAAGGAGAAGATAGCGTCAGAAAGACATAACTTTTCTCAAAAGAGCAGCAATTTTTCTGAGGGCTGACTTATCTAGAGAAAATATTGAAGCCAGAAAAGGGTAAAATGAAATTGTCAATGCAGTGACATAAAACAAGCTAGAATCTCATACCCAGGAAAAGAACCAGTCAAAAATAAGGGCAAAATACAGAAATTTTCAGAAAAAACAAAAATGCAGTAAGTTTACAAACAGCAGACACTTAATAAAATGTTTGTTAAGGATCATATCTCAGACAGAATAGACGGAGGGTGCAAGGACCTATGGTGAATGTGTATTTTGGTAAATTTGCAGATAAAACTTAAGAAAACATTTAATTAATGAAATAATAATAATGTCTAATATCTGTTCGGGGCAAAGAGCCTAGAATAGACAAAAGTAGCATGTGAATTTAGAAGAGTGGGAGATCAGATTTAAGGCATTCTGAAGTCATAGCATATTTGGAGAAAAAAATACTATTTAAACTTTGTTCAAAAGAATGAAGCACTTTAATTAATAAATTCCAAACATGTAGGGGGAGAATTAGGACAGGGAAGAGAAAAAATGCAGTCAATCTAAAGGAGGGAGGAAGGGTGGGTGTAAAACAGGAAAGGCAGAATGAATAGAAGGATAAACAGTAATAAGAGAGTAGAGTTAAATCCAAACAAGTCAGTAATCAAAATAAGGGAAAAAATTCTGGGCATAGTGGTGCACCCTTGTAATTCTGACTACTTGGGAGGCTGACGTGGAAGAATTGCCATAGCTCAGGAATTCAAGATCAACCTGGTCAATATAGCAAGACCCCATCTTGAAAGAAAAAGAAAGCAAGAAGGAGGGAAGGAAGGAAGGAAGGAAGGAAGGAAGGAAGGAAGGAAGGAAGGAAGGAAAGAAGGGGGGGGAGGAGAAGAAAGGAATAAAGAAAGTGGGGGAGGGGAGAGACAGAAAAAGAGAAAGGAAGGGGGGAGGGAGAGAGAAGAAAGAAAGAAAGAGAGAGAGAGAGAAAGGAAGGAAGGAAGGAGAAAAGAAAGGAAAGGAAAGGAAAGGAGAGGAGAGGAGAGCAAAGGAGAAAGGAACATGGTGGCTCACACCTGTAATCCCAGCCCTTTAGAGGCCAAGGTGGGCAGATCACGAGGTCAAGAGATTGAGACCATCCTGGCCAACATGGTGAAACCCCGTCTCTACTGAAAATACAAAAATAATAATAATATTAATAATAAGCTGGGTGTGGTGGTGTGCATCTATAGTCCCAGCTACTTGGGAAGCTGAGGCAGGAGGATTGCTTGAATCCGGGAGGTGGAGGTTGCAGTGGGCCAAGATTGCGCCACTGCACTCCAGCCTGGGGGCAGAGTGAGACTCTGTCCCAAAAAAAAAAAGAAAAAAGAAAAAAAGATAAAGAGATAAGAAAGAAAGAAAGAAAATAAAGCAAGCAAGAAAGAAACAGAAGGAAAATGGATTAAGCTGTCCTGTTAAAGCACAAAGACCCTCATACCGCATAGAACAAACTCCAGCTATGTCCTTTCTACAAGAGACTGACTAAATAAAACACAAGGAAAAAAAAAATTTGAATGTCAAAACCTAGAAAAAATATGTCAGGAAAATATTAACCAAAAGAAAGCAGGCCTATAAAACAAAACAGACTTTGAGGAAAAAAGCATTTAAAAAGATAAAGAAAATCACTACATAATGCTAAGAGGTTTGATTTGTTAGGAACATAACAATTGAAAACTTATATTTACCTAATAGTACACCTTCAAAATATAGAAACAAAAACAGTTTGATCTATGAAGAGGCATTAACAAATCCCTCACTGTTTTAATACAGCTTTCTTGGTTATTGGTAGATCAAGTAGAAAACAATGTTGGCAAGGATATTTGAGATTTGAACAGCATCATTTAAAAGCTTTCAGGACACTGCTTTGGTTTACCATCTCCCCCAGGTCTCCACTTCACCCCATATACACTCCCATCACTCTTGTCCTGACTTTTTCATTCACGCATCTCAGGGTAATCCTTGATTTGTGTCTGCACCACCAGTTTTATTATCTGCCTCTGGTTTGTGGCTTTCCTCATATTCTCAATTTTGTCTTCATAGTTTCTTAAGCAAGATTTCTCTCTTCCAGTATCTTAGCCAAAGAGAAGCCTAAGCAGGTCTAGACTTAAACCCCCTTGTCTTCTTCATATTACAAAAGGAGTTGGGGGACAGGTTCAGACATCATATAAATGTTAGTGCTTGGCACATGTTAGGTAAGTGCTCATAAATGTATATAGAACAAAAGCAATAAATATTAACTTATTTGAAGGATTTTTCTCCCAGTATCATTTATTTCTAGATCAAAGTGCTTAGTCGTATCAGACCCTAATCCCTAAATGCAGACAGCTTTATCCATTTTCCTTCTCCCAGCCCTGCATCCCTACACATTCCAGGTCTTTATCTTTCTTCTCTAGTCCCTATCTCCTACCACTTAGTGCCAGCCACAGAATGAGAGAGGCTGGGAATGGTTCTTCCACTAGAGCTCATGGCAGAGACAGCAGTGGTATATGGAAACTACCTCATATGCAGCGCTCTCCCAGCTGATAGCCTTCTTAGAAAATGAGAATTCATCTGGCAATAAATAATAAGGGCTACAGAGTTGTTCCTACTCTTTGACCTAGTAATTCCACTTCTGGGAATTTTGTCTAAGGAAATAACTTAAGGGAGAAAAAATCCATCTGTCTAAAGATGTTCACAGCAGATCAATGCATAAGAAAGGAAAACTGGAAACAATCCAGATTCCCAGTATTGGGGAAATGGCAGGCAGATTGCGACACAGTATCACAATGGAATACACTATAGCTATTACAAAGGACAGTAATATGCACTAGGCCAATTCTTGGAAGTGTAGTTGTGAAGTTACATTCTGAGAGAGCAGCCTACCAGAAAACTCACCATTTATTGTCTATTGCTTGTAAGACACTCCAAACCTGGTTGTAAGGATGAGGAAGATGAGGAAACTGAGGCTCAAGGTGTTTATTGACCTGCCTGGAAAGAAACTGGAATTCAAGACTGGATCTCTCTGATCCCACTGTCCGTGTCCTCCTGTACATGTAGCTCCCAGCTGGTCTAATTTTCCAGCAAAATAGAAAGGGAACAGAGAGTGATCCAAGCAGATTAGAGTTCTGTTTTTTGATTTTTTTTTTTGAGACAGAGTCTTGCTCTGTCACCAGGCTGGAGTGCAATGGCGCGATCTTGGCTCACTGCAACCTCTGCCTGCCGAGTTCAAGATTCTCCTGCCTCAGCCCGCTGAGTAGCTGGGAACACAGGCGCCTGCCACCACGCCCAGCTAATTTTTGTATTTTTAGTAGAGACGGGGTTTCAACATGTTGGCCAGGATGGTCTCGAGCTCTTGACCTCGTTATCTGCCCACCTTGGCCTCCCAAAGTGCTGGGATTACAGGTGTGAGCCACCACACCCCGACTAGAGTTTATTTTTAATTGTCTTAATAATGAGAAATGTTTAAATTTTTTTAAAAAAGAGGAATAAAACAGATCTGTCTCATGAAGACCAGGCCCGACAATAGCTCGATCCAAGGGTCTGTGCCATGTAGACACCCACATTAACTATCTCTCCATTATGTACCCAAATAACCTAAGGGGCTTGTTCAGTGCACACATGCTTTCTTCCCTGAACCCCTACTCTGCATTGAAACTTTATGTCTATGACACAGTGAGCTACTGCTCGTGGCAGAAATATGGATATTTATTTTTGGTTTGGAGCCAGAAAGAAAGATTGAAAATCACTGATTAAAGCATTGTCCTCAAAAGGTCCCTGTGAAAACCCAGGAGCTTGTGACACAAATGAGAAGAATGAATGTTTTCCAGTTTTCGACATATGACTTGATATAGGCACATTGGGTAAAATGGAGGATGCTTGGGTGTTGTGTGAATTTTGGAGTAAGAGGGATTTAGGTTCAAGTCTTGGCCCAGTTGTAATTGTGGGTAAGATCTATTTTATTTTATTTTTTAAAATACTTATTTATTTATTTTGAGATGGTGTTTCACTCTTGTTGCCCAGGCTGGAGTGCAAGGTGTGATCTTGGCTCACTGCAAACTCTGCCTCCCGGGTTCAAGCGATTCTCCTGCCTCAGCCTCCCAAGTAACTGGGATTACAGGCATGCGCCACCACCCCTGGCTAATTTTGTATTTTTAGTAAAGATGGGGTTTCTCCATGTTGGTCAGGCTGGTCTCGAACTCTTGACCTCAGGTGATCCACCCGCCTTGGCCTCCCAAAGTGCTGGGATTACAGGTGTGAGCCACCGCGTCCAGTCAAGATCTATTTTAAACACACACACACACACACACACACACACACACACACACACACACCCCTGGCATTTGCCCTTAGAAACAGTTAGAACAGCATGTCTACCTTGCCCTTTACTCTGATATCATTGAATTTTGCCACTGAGAAAATGTCATGGTTCTTGGGCTAATGATGTCTCAATGAAATGTAAGGATTAGAAATACTTTGTTTCTAAAGATCTTCTGTTCTTTAGCTGATGCCTGCGTTTCTGTTCCTTGTCCTTCCCTAGTACATTCACCAACCAAAGTTGCAATGGCAGGAGCCTTTCTGGCTTCTCTTAGGGCCACCTGCGCCTCCCTGCAGTCTGGATGGCTGACTTCCCCACTTCCTCCTTCATTACCTCTCATTAGAGAAGCAATTGGATCACAGGTTTGGACTGACCAATGAATAAAGGGCAAGGGGCCACTTCGAGGTATTTTTAGTCTTAAAGAAACTATAAAACCAACCCAGACACAGCAATGGGAGGACTCCAGGCTCAAAGGCAGTAGGCCCAGAGGACGGCTTGGCATGAGTGCATCAGCTTCAGAGTTGTGCTTCTTGGCTGTTCTTCGGAGTGAGCAGTTGTTCCCTCAATGACTTCGCAGAAGTGGCAAGATGAGGTTGGTGGGGAAAGACAAGTGGCATGGGTTTGTAAGACCCTTGCTGTCAACTGACCCACCCGCCCTGCTAGGTTCCTGCTGCCATGACCACATCCTTCTAGTTAAAAGTAATACTTTTCTTCATATTTTATGGCAGATAGTTGGGATTTTTACTTTGCCATTTCAAATACACAGAAAGGAAACCATAACCCCAGGGGTGAGGAGCGGGCAGAATAATTCAAGATATTAAAGTCAGAACTGGGTCACTGGGCAGGAATTACAAGAGGGAGCTTGTGCTGTACAGACCTCTAGGAACTACCAGCAAATACAGTGCTTACTTGCACTGTGACTTTGAGCCAGGTGCTTAACCTCTCTGACCTTGAGATTCCTTATCTGTAGAATGGGCTAATCCTTCCCATGATGCAGAGTTGTTATAAATATTAGAGAAAATGTGTCCAACATACCTGGCTATTAGTGCCCAGAGTGACCTTAATATGGAAATAGCATCTGGTCAGAACGAAGGGTCACACCCTCCATGTGCCCTGAACACATAGATAGTGTAACTACAACCATGCACTATCCCAGCATATTTTAATGGCATGCCGCCTTTCTCACTGGTGTGTAAACTGTGAGGAGAGACTGAGTCAGATTCATCTCTGTGTCCTCAGGGTGTGGCTGGTACCTGGCACCATGCCAGGCTCCGAGTGGATACTTTTGTATTTTGAAATTGTAAATTAGTATTTGGATGATGAAAACACCTCACTGTTTTTCTCTTTCCTCTGCATTTGCCTCTTTTGTTTCTTAAATGCAAAGGAATTTAAACCAAATAGGCTTTTTGTGATCAGATTGTGCTAGGCTGTGTTTCAGTAACAGCCCACTCTGAAATCTCAGTGACTTAACTTAACAAAAGTTTATTTCTGACTCATGCAAAGTCCCCTGTGGTTATGGGCAACTCTCCAGGACAGCTGTTCTCCATACAGTGGCTCAGAAACTCCAGGCGCCTTTGATTTGGTGGCTCCATCATCTCAGCACAAGGCAAAGCAAGAGCCCATGGAGAGCTGCACCCTCCAGGTTGTGCTTCAGCCCAGAAGTGCTACCTGTCACTTCCCTGCAGAGGCCCTTGGCCAGACGTAGTCATGTGGCCACATCTAACTGCAAGATAGCTGGGAAGAGTAGTTTTCAGTGTGCCCAGGACGGAGAGGTGAGCTGGGAAGTGAGCTGGAAGTTTCCGTTTGGTTAGAGAGGGTCAATGAAGATGTTATACAGGAGGTGACTTAATAGTCTAAAGTAGAAATTAAGAAAGTCAGCGATTAAGATAAAAATGTTGTATGTATTATCTATTGCTTTATAACACAATACCCCCAAATTGTGGCATAATCCATATTTTTTTATTTCTCATGATTCTGTGGATTGGCTGGGCTCTGCTAGACAGTTCTTCTGGCACATCTGGCATTAACCAGGTCACTTGTGTGGATACATTCAGCTAGGAATCTGGAAGGGCTGAATATCCAAGATGGCTTTATTCCCATGTCTGGTGCCTCACTGGGGGTGGCTGGAACATCTGGGGGACGACTGGGCCTCTCTCCCTCCCTGTGTGAGATCTCTCCTCTAGTCTAACTTGAACTTCTTTACATGGTAGCTGAATCCCAAGAGAATGCACAAAGGCTGCAAGGTTTCTTAAGAACTGGAAGTTGGCCAGGTGAGGTGGCTCACGCCTGTAAGCCCAGCACTTAGGCAGGCTGAGGCAGATGGATCACCTGAGGTCGGGAGTTCCAGACTAGGCTGACCAACGTGGAGAAACCCCATCTCTACTAAAAATACAAAATTAGCTGGGCATGGTGGCACATATCTGTAATCCCAGCTACTCGAGAGGCTGAGACAGGAGAATTGCTTGAACCCGGAGATGGAGGTTGTGGTGAACCAAGATCGCACCATTGCACTCCAGCCTGGGCAACAAGAGTGAAACTCCAATGAGATACCATCTCACACCAGTTAGAATGACAGTCATTAAAAAGTCAGGAAACGACAGGTGCTGGAGAGGATGTGGAGAAATAGGAACACTTTTACACTGTTGGTGGGACTGAAAAATAGTTCAACCATTGTGGAAAACAGTGTGGCAATTCCTCAAGGATCTAGAACTAGAAATACCATTTGACCCAGCCATCCCTTTACTGGGTATATATGCAAAGGATCATAAGTCATGCTGCTATAAAGACACATGCGCATGTATGTTTATTGTAGCACTATTCACAACAGCAAAGATTTGGAATCAACCCAAATGTCCATCAGTGACAGACTGGATTAAGAAAATGTGGCACATATACACCATGGAATACTACACAGCCATAATAAAGGATGAGTTCATGTCCTTTGTAGGGACATGGATGCAGCTGGAAACCATCATTCTCAGCAAACTATCGCAAGAACAGAAAACCAAACACCGCATGTTCTCACTCATAGGTGGGAACAGAATAATGAGATCACTTGGACACAGGAAGGGGAACATCACACACCGGGGCCTATTGTGGGGAGCGGGGAGGGATAACATTAGGAGATATACCTAATGTAAATGATGAGTTAATGGGTGCAGCACACCAACGTGGCACATGTATACATATGTAACAAATCTGCATGTTGTACACATGTACCCTAGAACATAAAGTTGAATAAAAAATAAATAAATACATAAATAAAAAAGATTATAAGTAGCACAAAAAAATAAATAGTATGCTATAAAAAAAAAAAAGAGTGAAACTCCATCTTAAAAAAAAAAAAGAAAAAAAGAACTGGAAGTCACAGGATTATTTCCACTGCATTTTATTGGTCAAAGCCAATCAAAAAGGCAGCCCAAGGCTGGGAGCAGAGGCTCATGCCTGTAATCCTAGCACTTTGGGAGGCTGAGGTGGGAGGATCACTTGAGCCCAGGAATCTGAGACCAGCCTGGGCAAGATGATGAGACCCTGTCTCTACAAAAAACAAAACAAAACAGAAAAACGGAGCATTGTGGTGTGCATCTGTAGTCCTAGCTACTTGGGAGGCTGAGGCAGGAGGATCCCTTGAGCCCAGGAGTTTGAGGTTGCAGTGAGATTCAAGAGGAGGGGAAACAGACTGAACCTGCAAGTCTGTCCTGGCTGGGAGGAATTTTTGGAGGCCATGTTTTCAGATGATCTATTAATGCCCTGAACATTAACAGTACAGTAAAGCAGGTGTGTCTGTATGCTTCCATGCTACCTTCTCCCCACCATATGTGCCTGTGCAGAAATCACTAACTGATTTCAGCACACTTACCTGCTGAGCCTAGGCTCTTTCTCAAGTCAGTACCTCAGGTAGATTGGCCAGAGTTGGGGCAAGAGATGAAACTCATTTGCCATCCCAACCAGAAAGAAATATAGAAACCACCAAAATTGTATCTCTGGTATGATTATACTGACTATAGCTCTTGGGTCTGCAAATGAAGAAGGATGGGGACAAGCAATAAGATTGTGAGTCATGCTTTTTGTCATATTTTTGTAATAAGTAGGCAGTTTTAGATGCCCAGGGGATATAAACATTAAAAATATTATATTATAGGGCAAAGATATAAAAAAGAGAAAAAAGCTCTCAACAAGGGGATTGAGTGGAACCAGCATGGTTGGCCCACAGAGAAAGGAATTTTGAGGGACCCAGAAAGGGGAGCAGGTGACACAGGCTTTTCAAGGGGTTCTGGAGTGAGCAACTTTGGTCTGAACAGGAAACTGTACTTGGTTTCCAGCCAGAATGAGCTTGGCACTCCCAAGCTCTGAGGTTTGGGTAACTAGTCTAGTTGGGCTTAGAGATATAACGGGTTGGAAAGTCAGGGCAGCTTTATGTGTCCAACTGTGCTAGTTGAATTCTACAGCAAGGTTCAGTGCCTGCATTTGACCTGTTCCCATGGGGTTGGAATCCCCAGATGTGTCATAACGTGTTAAAATCAGTTTTGTGCTCTAAACTGCTGAGAGTGTTATATTTCAGGTACCTCATCATAAAAGAAGATTACAGAAGTTAGGGCTGCACCTGTAAGGACAGAGGTAACATAGAAGAAGTCTATGTTATTGCTTTTGGTGGTGGCGGCAGCTGAATTAACTAAGCTCCAAAGCAAGGGGCAAGGCGTCTTCTGAGAGATTGGACATATGGCATCTCCTGAGCCTTAAAATCATAGATTATTTTAGCCCTACCTCTTCAGCAAAGCAAAATCCTCATGTAGAGGGACCATGTGTGATATAAGGCAAAATGTCTTTCCCTTTCCCCCAGTCAGGGGTGATGTGGTGGGAGGTATGTTGGATTTGGACTCAGGAGGGGGATTACCTAAACAGCAACTGTAGTGCATAGTGGGTTTTGGTGTCATCTAGACCTGGACTTGAAGCTAGGTCTGCCATTTCCCAGCTGGATAACTGGCATGCCTTAGTTAGCAAGTTTGTAAAGTGATGGTAATGATACCTAGTTTTCAGAGTTGTTGTGAAGATAAATATCTTCAAAGTACTAGTGATAAAGGAATAGTATTTGCAGAACTCTTGTCGTCTGGTACCGTCTCTCATCATTTTATTAGTGCTTATCAGCCTGCAGGCCTTCAGATGAATGACTTTCTTTCTTAGCTAAAGCATTTGTATTCAGCTGCAACTTAGAGGGAGCTAATCCAGTTGCCAAATGGTCCCAGAAGTAGTGGTCCAGATCCTCTCCCTAACAAGCAGAGGAAGATGCTTTTGTGTAGTGGTTGCAAATCAGACTATTTGTGAGGCCAGGTCACTGTAAGTTCTGGAATTCAGGGAAAAACTTTTCCCCAGATAAAATAGAAAATTGCATTTCCTGACATCTCAGCAACCATCTGGGTTTCTTTCTACATCAAATATCATATTTTGGCTACTGTACCCTGTTAAAACATTTACCATAAACTCTCCCTCAGGATATTTCAAGGACCTCCCCCCACCATAAAACTTCCTAACCAGAAAAACCCCTTTGGAATACAAGGGATGGTCATGGATTAGGAGCGGGATCAAAACACTTCAATTCATCACATAGCAAATCTTCTCTGGTGAGGCCTTCACAAGGATATTTTATGGAGAGATTCCTTCTTTTGTTTATTGTCAATGTAATGTTGCTTAACACCAAAATATTTCTCTATTGCCATGTGCTACAGTGTTTGTCTGATTCCTATCTGGGTGAGGCTCAAGGCTTAGTTCAGATTCCCTCCTAAACATTCTAGAAATGCTCCCTGTGTTTCTGGTTTCAGGGTATTTGCCACTAAGTTTCCATCTTGCAGCTGCTCATGTGTTCTGGTGGCAGAGAGAAGCTGGGGGGTTATCACATTCAAGCAGGTACTGAGAATCGAATACAAGCCAGGCACTGTGCTAGACAGTGGAGTGAGGAAAGCCATGAGACAGGCTCAGCCCTGGGGTGTTCACAATCTGACCAAGGGCCTTTCCTGTTCTCAGTAAGCATGGGTAGCCTATGTGTAGTGTACCTTATTGGTTTAACTGACCATCTTTGAGGTGGAATGAATTATTCCACAACAACCCAGAACTTTGGCACTTTGGCCTCATCTGCCATATTTAGTTAAGATAGTGCTAGATGTCGCAATACACCCCCTAAATGTAGAATGAATCAACAGAGTAGAAGTTCATTTCTTGCTCACATTAAGCCCAAATGCATGTTTCCAATTGCCAAGCTGCTCTTCTCCAAGCAGAGATGCGGGGACCCGGCGACCGAAGGAGCCCTTGTTTTTCCCAGTTGTTGGGGAAAGTGGTTAAAGAAGGTGCCTCACTTCTGAAACACTCCAGCCCAGAAGCAACAGGCATCACTTCTGCTCACCTTCCACTGGTGAGAACAAGTTACATGGGCACACCAAGGTGCAAGGGGAAAGAGAGACCCTGGCCTGGCAGTGTCTTTCTGGTGACATCTCTCCACCGTGAAAGGGGAACATGAACCTCTGTCGGACGGCTGGCTGTCTTTATCACATCTGCCCCCCATTGGTAGATAAAAAACTTTGATTACTTCCCCACCAATTCACTTGTCTGCCTCCTTTTTGCATCTCTGGTCATGTATCTTACTCAAGGATCTTCTAATTCTCTTTCTAGTATGATGTGATTAAAAGAACACTGAGCTAGAATCAGAAGACCTGAGTTCTGGAATTATTCACACTTCCTCACAGGATGATCTTGAGCAAATCATTTTCCCTCATGTGTCTGTTTCCTTATCTGCAAAATAAAGGTATTAATAGCTGCTATACAGGGGCATTAGGAAGGTTAAATATGATTCACATCCAAAGTATGTAGTACAGTGCTTGACAAATAAGAGAAACTCAACGTGTATTTAGTTATGAATTGAGTGAATGATGAAAGAAACTTTTATCAGTCATTTTCCTACCACCTTCTACTGGTCCCTGTGGCTGTGTATATTGGCATTATTTAGGTATATGGGGGCATGAGGAGGTGATGGGAGGGGAACTGGAGTTTTCCCAGCTACTCAATAAAGTCACTGAAGGCAGGAACTGTGTATGAGCTCTCTTTTATAGGTCCCCCTTCAGGCACATGGAGCGGATGCCTAGTAAACTGGTGAATGCATTTTGTTGAATCATGGATAAGCGTTTACACCTTTGCCTCCAAGGGGCTGAATACTGAGGCAATCACAGTTATGAGTGTACCCTAAAACTGGAGCTGCCTCATCTCCAAGAATCAGACTATGTTTGTTCTTCTGGTTCCAGGGTGAAAGGCAATGTTTCCAAGGTGGGAAGGTCAGTCCTGGTCCTTTCCTGACTGAAAATTGAGAGGACCCTTCTGTTCACCAGGCAGACGGCTTCTGGCCTCCGAACTGACCTCAGCATTCAAATCGCCCACTTGGGTATTGAAAGCAATAAGTCCTTCTAGCAAACCATAGGCAACTGCGGTTAGGGTTGAGTTTGATATTCAAACTCAAGTCCTGAATGGGCCACTAACTTAACAGGGCTGAGTGGTCAAGTGAAAAGAGCAGGGTCTTTGCAGTTCCACAGCGCTGGCTTCAACTCTGGGCTTAGCAGGGAGGCTTTAGGTGACTTCTTCAGCCATCCCAAGACTCGGTTTCTTCATATGCAAAAGGAGCACCACCATCCCGCCACCCTCTCTTCCTTTCTCCTTCTTGTACAGGGTTGCTGAGAAGCAGATTCATATTAAGGTTGAGAGGTTAGGCTCTGGAGGCAGACTCCTAGTTCATGTGATTGTGGCACGTTACCTGACCTTTCTTTGCCTCAATTTCCTTGTATGTAAAATGGGTCAATAATACTTCCTACTATATATACTTGTGAGTTAATTTATGTGAAATGCCTAGAGTAGTGCCTGGCAATCAATAATAAACAATCAACTAAAATAAGTAATTAATAACTACTATTATTTTTAAATCATTTATTTTATTTTTTAATTGACAAGTAATTATTGTACATATTCATGGGGTACATAGTGATATTTTAATACATATAATGTGTTGTGATTAGATCAGGGTAATTAGCATAGACATCATCTCAAACATTTATCATCTCTTAATGTTTCAAATACTCGATATCCTCCTTCTAGCTATTTGAAACTAAATATATTATTGTTACCTATAGTCTTCCTACAGTGCTATAGAACACTAAAATTTATTCCTCTTATCTAGCTATAATTTTGTATCCTTTAACAAATCTTAGCTGGGTATGGTGGCACATGCCTATAATCCCAGCACTTTGGGAGGCCAAAGTGAGAGGATTGCTTGAGCCCAGAAGTTCAAGACCAGCCTGGACAACATAAGAAGATCCTATATCTACAAATAAATTTTTTAAAATTAGTGCATCTCTGTAGTTCCCCATCATGTTGGGAGGCTGGAGTGGGAGGATTACTTGAGCCCAGAAATTCAAGACCAGCTGGACAACATAAGAAGATCCTGTATCTGCAAATACATTTTTTTAAATTAGTATCTTCTGTTCAACTTTTTACTTCTGTGAGATTAACTTTTTTTTTTTTTTTTTTTTTTTTTTTTTTAGTTTTCACATATGAATAAGAATATGTGGTGTTTTCTCCTGGCTTATTTCACATAACATAATGTCCTCTAGTTTCATCCATGTTGCCTGGAATGACAGGATTTCATTCTTTTTTATGGCTGAATGGTATTCCATTGTGTATATGTACCACATTTTCTTTATTCATTCATCTCTTATTGGACATCTAGGCTGATTCCATATCTTGGCTATTGTGAATTGTACTGCAATAAACATGGGGGTGCAGATGTCTCTTAATTGCTCTTATTAGAACTATGATTACTATTAGGAGAATTCAGTGAATGTAGCATTGTTTGATAACTCTGAAGTCACAACCCTTAGATTTTATTACTAAAGCAATAGGTCTTCCCTGGTCCCCACTGAGTCATGCTGCTGCTCCAGCCCTATTTTCTGGTGTCTTTGCACTTGTGGGAAATTTCTCAGCACCAATGGGGGCACTTGCTTAACTTTTATGCTTCTCTTTGCTGTGGCTGAGAGCTGGTGGGCTTCTTCCACGTCTGGGCCTGTGCTCTAGTGTATTCTACCCTACAGTGCTTAGAATACATGTTCCCTTCAGTACAACTCCTAGTCGCACTCACTGAAGCATATCTGCGTGTTTATACTATCCCTGGAGTGAGAGGGAACTGGCCCCAGGCCAGTATCACAGACTACAGAGGGGAAACTGTGATGCCAGGGTCTCTTTTAGTGTGAACCATCTTCTGATACCCTACTCTGGGAAACTGGGACATGGGGTTAGTGGAGGGAAAGACCATACACCTGGAGGTTAAGAGGGTGGGGCTTGGGATCTAATGAATCTGCATTGGAATCTGTTTCACCTTTCCATAGTTGAGTTATGTTGGCTCATTGACTTCACCCTTCTGAGCCTCAATTTCTTAATCTAGAAACTGGGCATAATAATACCTACTCTATAGTGGTGTTGTGGATCAGATGATTCAGTAGCTGGCATGCAGCAAGTGTTCCACTAAAGCCAGTAGGCTTCGAGTCAGCAAAACTGGGTCCTAATAAATCAGCTACAAATGTTCTGCAAAGCACTGGGCAAGTCACTTAACATCTCTGGGTCTTCATTGTCTTCATCTTTATACCACGTCAGTTTAGCTAAGCTGGAATCATGTTTCTCAGAATTCCTTTTCCTGTGCGGATCTGATTTTAGAGTTGGCCACAACACAAATCTGTGCTAGATCTGGAAGGTGGAAGTGAAGCAGCAGCCATTGTTACGCTGTGGCAGCATACACACTGCTGCTAATCTGCTTGCTCAGCTTGGTGAGTGGCTGCCTGGGTCCCACAGCCCCTTCAGCTCCTGCAAGATCCTTTAGCTTTTTCAAGTCCCATGCCAGGGTGTATGCAGTTGCATGCTGTATTAGTCAAGGTTCTCTAGAAGGACAGAACTAATGGGATATATATATATATATCTATATATATATATATATCTATATATATATATATCTATATCTATATATATGAGTTTACTAAGTATTAAGTCACATGATCACAAGGTCGCACAATAGGCTGTCTGCAATCTGAGGAGCAAGGAGAGCCAGTCTGAGTCCCAAAACTGAAGAACTTGGAGTCCAATGTTTGAGGGCAGGAGGCATCCAGCGTGGGAGAAAGACGTAGGCTGGGAGGCTAGGCCAGGCTCATCTTTTCACATTTTTCTGCCTTCCTTGTATTCTAGCCATGCTGGCAGTTGATTAGATGGTTCCCATCTAGATTAAGGGTGGGTCTGCCTTTCCTAGCCCACTGACTCTGATGTTAGTCTCCTTTGGCATCACCCTCACAGACACACCAAGGATTAATACTTCGCATCCTTCAATCCAATCAAGTTGACACTCAGTATTAACCACTACACATGCAAAGGGCACAGCTTCTCCTGCAGGTCCTACACAACACTGAGGGTGGAGGTCATGGTAGACAGATGCAGCTTCCAGTTTACCTTCATGGGTTCCTCATTTTCCACTAAGTTCCAGTTCATTCTTGGTCTCCATCAGTTCATGTCCAGCTGTCCTTCCTGACTTCCAGCCTGGCTGACCTGTGTGAACTTTAGGCACAACACCCAACACAGACACTTCAGCAGCCAATGCAGTTGCGTAAGATCTAATTTCTTTTTTTTTTTTTTTTTTTTTTTTTTGAGACGGAGTCTCGCTCTGTCGCCCAGGCTGGGGTGCAGTGGCCAGATCTCAGCTCACTGCAAGCTCCGCCTCCCGGGTTCCCGCCATTCTCCTGCCTCAGCCTCCTGAGTAGCTGGGACTACAGGCGCCCGCCACCTCGCCCGGCTAGTTTTTTGTACTTTTTAGTAGAGACGGGGTTTCACCGTGTTAGCCAGGATGGTCTTGATCTCCTGACCTCGTGATCTGCCCGTCTCGGCCTCCCAAAGTGCTGGGATTACAGGCTTGAGCCACCGCGCCCGGCCAAGATCTAATTTCTAGAATACATTCCTTATGCTACGTCAGTCTTAGTGAATCTACTTCTCTGCTCAAACTCTTAACACATACAGTGGGGCTAGTAGCAGCAACCTCACAAGGTTACTTGAAGGATCAAATGAGATAATGGATGAGAAACTGCTTTGAAAAGTATAATGTGCTTTAGGTGTGCCTAAATTTAAAAAAATTGCATATAGAAAAATGTATTAATGAAACTCAAAAGTTTAATTCTTTCAGCTATTTTAAAAGCAAAACAAAACTGCAAGCAGAACTCCTGGTCTCCCTAAGCCCTGCTCCACTATCTTCTCTCCAGTTGCTCAAGCCACAGTTCCTAGATGACCTTTGACACCGTTCTCTCCTACACACCCTTGCTCATATTCAGAGCTTAGTCACATCTCATGGCCTACACTGCTAACACCCTGGCACAAGCCACCATGCCTCTTGTCAGGTTTATGGCAACAGTCTTCTCACTGGCCCCTTGCTTGTACTCTTGCCCTAAAATGATCTGGTAAAAACTCGAGTTAGATTATCTCATTCTCTGCTCAAAGCCAGTCAGTTTCTTCCCTCTTGGAGGAAAATCCAAATTCCTCTTGATGACCTGACGGGCGCTTGGCTCTTCCTGCGTCTCTCATCTCATTTCCTACCACCTTTTCCCTCGCTCACTCGGCTCACCATACTGGCTTCCTTGCTGCCCTTAAACAGGCCAAGTGTGTGCCACTTCTTAAAACCCTTTTTCCTGTTTTTCGGAGAGAAGGAATCATACCCTGAAATGATGTGTCTCTGGTGTGACTATTGGCTTAGACACATCTGGGAACTTTGCTTGCCACCCGTACACAAGTACTTACCAGTAAACTATGCAACCACAGACGAAAGCTGGATGTCATTCTGGAAAATGCTTTTTACCAGGAATTAAACGGGAAGTGAGGTTGCTGTTAGTCTTATGCTTTAGAGTGACAATTTAGATTTTAATTATTACTATCCACAACAACATCTTGCATCTCTGTAGCTATCCAGGGTTTTCAAAATGCTTTCACGTCTGTTATTTACTTTGGTCCTCACAACAGAATGAACAATTGGGTATTATTTTCCCCTGTTTTACAGATAGGAAAACTAAGGCTCGGAGGAATCAATTAACTCCAGAGTCAAAGAGATAGTGGTTGACAAGATTAACTTTCAGGCGGATTTGCTGATTCAAGGCTCTGTACTTTTTGTACTACAATTAGGAGCTTGCCAGAAGAACTTTATTTGTAAGTAGGGTCAGATACAATGCAAAGAAAGTTACTCTTGCCATTGCCACTGCCCATGATTCAAAATGCTCCCAGCATGCTGAAACTTTTGAAAATTTTACACTTCCTTTCCAATGCAAATATCCCTGGAATTTGTGTGCAGCGTCAACCATTTTGCTTTCCTCCTGATATACCGCCACAGCAGAAATGGCCTTATTTTTTAATTAGCTGGGTGTGGTCGTGGGCACCTGTAATCCCAGCTACTCAGGAGGCTGAGGCAGAAGAATCACTTCACCCAGGAAGGTGGAGGTTGCAATGAGCCAAGATTGCACCAATGCACTCCAGTCTGAGCAGCAGAGTGAGACTCTGTCTCAAAAAAAAAAAAAAAAAAAAAAAAAAGAAATGGCCTTTTTTGTTTTATGGGAAATTGAGGAAGAGAGAAAGGAGAAGTGTTAGGTGACAAAAATTATTTGCTTAATGAGACTTTAATCGTGCTCCTGAAACTTTTTCTAGGCCCATCTGTACACTTCCTTACAAAATACAGTTTTAACAAATACCCTGCTAAGTCATTTTAGCAAGAATGCCCCACCCTTTGTATATGATCAGGTTTCTCATCCTCCACCATCCCTCAGGTGACCTCAGACCACCCTGGCCTGCCTTCAGCAAGAATCCTGTTAGGTCTGTGTTTTAGTCAGTTCTTGCACTACTATATACAAGTACCTGAGAAGGGGGTATTTTTAAAGAAAAGAGGTTTAATTGGCTCACAGTTCTGCAGGCTGCACAGGAAGCATGATACTGGCATCTGCTTGGTTTCTGAGAAGGCCTCAGAAAACTTACAATCATGGCAGAAGCTAAAGTGGGAGCCGGCATATCACATGGCTGGAGCAGAAGGAAAGAGAGGGAGGGGAAGAGGTGCCACACATTTTTAAGCAACCAGGTCTTGTGATCACTCACTCACTATCCCAAGAACAGCACCAAACCAACAGGATGGTGCTAAACTATTCATGAAGGACCACCCCATGAGCCAATCACCTCCCACCAGACCCCACCTCCAATGTTGGGGATTACAATTTGACATGAGATTTGGTGGAAACATAGATCCAAGCAATAATAGTCAGTTTAGCCAGAATTCTCCTTACTAATTTCTTAGTAATTTTCCATCCACCCACTCCCATCCTGCTTCTTGGCTATAAATTCACACTTGCCCATGTTATATTCAGTGTTAAACCGAATCTCTCTCCCACTGTGCAAAATCCCATTACAGTGCTCCCTGTACCTATTGCAATGATCACGAATAAAGTCTTCCTTACTGTGCTTTAGCAAGTATTATTGAATACTCCCGTTTCTTTAGCATAGGAAATATATCATTCAGGTAAGTGGAGTAGGCATATTATCCTCACTTTTTGATTGGGCAATATGATTCAAAGTGCTCAAATCAAATTGTCAAAGGGCAAAATCATATCATGTTGTTTCCCTTGTAGAATGAAGGGTATTGGATTAAATACTGCTAAATTTGTTTCTGACATCCCATGAGCCCAACTTGCTGAACTTTTGCAGCAAAGTTGTGATGAGGGGGCTGCAGAGAAGTGTATCCTTTATAAAAAGTTAGAAAAGGTCATATTTCTCAGCACTACAGGCATGCCCTATAAAAGCAAACAAGTGTTTCAAAAAATATAGGATTTTCTATCACTCAAGTAAGAACTTTTGTTACACCACTGGGACATTTGTCGCAGACTCAGAAGTGCAATGTGCTTTGCAAAGTGGAAAAGATTCTGGAATTTGGAGCTAAGAAACCCTGAGTGCATGTGTCATGGTTCTCATAGTTATTGTTTATTACTAATACTATTGCTATTTTTTTGGACACCAATACCAGTATTTTGTATTTTCCCTGCATTTTCTCACTTAACTGATCCCACCCCCCAGCAATTCTGTTAGGGAGATGTTATTACCTCCATTTTATATATGAAGAAATGGAGGCTTAAGATCACAAAGCTGTTATGTGTAAGAGCTGGGATTTTTTTTCTTATTTTCTTTTTAGAGACAGAGTCTCATTTTGTCACCCAGGCTGCAGTGTAGTGGCATAATCATAGGTCACTGCAGCCTTGAACTCCTGGGTTGAAACCATCTTCCTGTCTCAGCCTCCCGAGTAGCTGGGACCACAGGCCTACATGACCATGCCAGCAAGGGCTGGGATTTTAACATGGGTCTCTCCCACTCTCAAATCGATGTTAGTCAGGAGTTTTGGGGAGGGCACAAAACTAGAGGTGATTGCTTTAATTGAATTTAAAAGATTTTAGGTAAAGTCCATTTGAATCCTAAAGGTTGCTTACTACTATGAGATACTGCCTCCTTTGCAGGATTGTTTTGAGATTAGAGAAACCCATTGATATGGTTTGGCTGTGTCCCCACTGAAATCTCATCTTAAATTACAGCTCCCATAGTCCCCATGTGTCATGGGAGGAACCTAGTGGGAGGTAATTAAATCATGGGGCTGGGCTTTCCCAGGCTGTTCTCATAAGAGTGAATAAGTCTCATGAGATCTGACGGTTTTATAAAGGGTTGGTGCCCTACACATGCTCTCTTGCCTGATGCCATGTAAGACATGCCTTTGCTCCTCCTTCACCTTCTGCCATGATTGTGAGGCCCTCCCAGCCATGTGGAACTGTGAGTCCATTAAACCTCTTTCCTTTATCAATTAGCCAGTCTCAGATATGTCCATATAGCAGCATGGAGAATGGACTAATACACCCATACAAAGGACCCAGCATAAGGCCTGGCACATAGTTGGTATTGAGTAAATGGAACAGGAGGTGGTATAGGATGGCAATTGGGAACCTTGCTCTGGAGTGAGACTTAGGGACTACAAATCACTTCTTCCACTTAGTAGCTGTGTGACCTTGGGAAAGTCATATAATCCCTCTAAGGCTAACATTTTTCACATATAAAATGGGGATGATAACCAATGTATTCCAAGGATTAAATGAATGAGCTGATATGCATGAAGAACCTAGAACTGTTCCTGGCTCATTGTTGTCATCAGGAAATTTTGACTGTTATTGTTATTAATATGATTATTTTTTTCAGTCTCCACCTGTGCTGCTCACTCCAAGAACAAGGATGGTGGCAGGAGTTGTGGTGAGTAGTGAATGGGGAGGGAGGTGGATATGGTTTGGATGTGTGTCCTCTGTAAATCTCATGCTGAAGTGTGATCCCCAGTATTGGAGGTGGGGCCTGATTGGAGGTGTTTGGGTCATGGAGAAGGTCCCTCATGAACATCTTGGTGAGGTCCTTGGGTAATGAGTGAGTTCTCACTCTATTAGTTACCGTGAGATCTCATTATTAAAAAGCGTCTGTGACCAGGTGCAGTGGCTCACACCTATAATCCCAGCACTTTGAGAAGCCAAGTAGGGAGGATTGCTTGAGCCCAGGAATTCAAGACCAGCCTGGGCAATGTGGCAAAACCCCATCTCTACAAAGAATAAAAAAATTTTCTCAAGTATGATGCATGTGCCTGCAGTCCTAGCTACTTGGGAGGCTGAGGTAGGAGGCTCACTTGAGCCCAGGAGGTTGAGGCTGCAGTGAGCCATGGTTGTACCACTGCACTCCAGCCTGGGTGATAGAACAAGACCTTCTCTCAAAAAATAAATGTATAAAAAGTAGAGTCTGGGGCCTTCCCACTCTCTCTTGCTTCCTGTCCTACCATATTCCATGCCTACTCCCCCCTTGCTTTCTGCCATGAGTAAAAGCTTCCTGAGGCCTCACCAGAAGCTGAGCAGATGCCGGTGCCATGCTAGTACAGCCTGCAGAACTGTGAGCCAAATAAACCTCTTTTCTTTATGTTACCCAGTCTCAGGAATTACTTCATAGCAATGCAAAATGGACGAACACAGAAGTGAACACCCCACATTTCTTTGGGGCCTCCTCTTCAGCAAGCTCCCTAGCATGATGAGAAGGCCTCCAACGGTCTGCTGGACCCATTTCTCCATCTTCTATCAGCTCAATTTCCCTTGAGAGGCTTGGATAGGGGGCACCAGTGAACCTGTGAGGAGAGCAGCTTAGGCCCTGCAGTAGGGGAGGGCAGAGAGTGAGGGGGTGGAGGCAAGCAGGAGAGGAAAGTGCTGGCATTCCTAGGAGGTAGGGCAGAGACACTGGGAACCCCAGGCTAGGTGTCAGATTCCCAAGATGTGGTGGTTTTGTATTTACATCCCTGTGTGGGCAGGGCAGGGGGCCAGGGACTCAGACAGTGAAACCTCAGGCTGACTGTCACAGGTGCAACACTGGCAAGCAGGGGCTGGTAGCTTGGTTTTTCCAAGGGATCAAGGGCACGATGGACTATCTAGAGGTTTTGTGCTCTTTTTTGTGACAAAGTGACTAAGACCTCCAGCCTGCCCAAGCCTCAGGTCAGCGAAGGTAAGAGTAGGTGTGGGGTGTGTGGTGTGGAAAGGCCTGCTCCTATCAGATGAGGATGCTTCTCCTGTTGAGAGGGCTTGTGTGTGACTGGGGCCATGGAGCTGCCCAGAGATGAGTGACCAGCACTGCTCTTCAAGCAGTTAAAGCAGCCTGCTCTCCCCAGCAGAAATGAACATGAAACCTCCAGACATCAGACCCTGCAGTACCTCCTGCCTCTGGGATATCCCAAGAGGCCCCGGGGGCATCACCTCTGGCCTCAAGAACAGAGTTTAATTTGGGGTGTTTTTCAGTTGTCTTTATCTTTTCTAATGCTGGAAATATAAGCTGTTCATACTATTTGGTGAAAATGGGGAAAAGATTGTGTCTACCACAATGACTACCACAGTGGAAAAGAGCACGGTGTCTGACTTGTAGTTGCTGCTCAACAAATATTTATTGAATGGCTGAATGAAGCTCAGACAGGGAAAAAGACTTGAAGGAAAAAAGCCCCTCTAAAACGTTGTTATTGGTTGGTGGTAGGATTAGTGGTGATTTTTTATATCTTCTCTAGTGTCTGGAGTTTTGTATTGTGGTAATAAGATTATTATAATAACAGGTAATTATGACCAAAAGGAAATTAGAGCCAAAATTAAGTGGTCATTTTCATATGAAGCACAGGCCTGCTTGCAGCATCAGCAGTTCAGCTGTGGGAACCAAGGCCTGTTGAGGGGACACATTTTTACATCTATTTCAGGTCATGTATTTCCACCTCTGCTCTTCCTCTTCAAAAAGAAGGAAATCTATCTCTACTCCAAGTGAACACATGCTGACCTTCTTCCTCCCTAAACTAGTGCCTCGTCTAAAATCCTGCCGAGATTCTAGAGCGGCAAGGTTTTATAGTGGTTAAGGGGCTTTAGGATAGACATATCATCTGGGTGCCTTATAATGTACTGCTAATTCTGAAAAAAAATTTCCTCATGGTATATATTTTTTTCAAAAAGCATTTTCTCCTTATTTTAACACCGCATTGCAACCTAGATAAAGTTGGCAGTAAACAGTCTGTCCCTTTACTGTGAACTAGCACAGTCCTAAAGATTGTTGTCCAACCAAGAACAGATTAGATTGGGGGAAACTCACTCCCAGGCCTCCCTGTTCTTTTATGAGGAGTTCATCCTAAAATATTTACCCATTGTCTTCCAACCCCATAACCCCCTAGGCTAAAGTGAAGCCTGCTAAGGGAACTGTGGCCATTTGAGGATTAGGCCAGAAGAGCTGGCTCCTGTGCTATCGGGTGACAAGATTCAGAGACAAGATAGAAGCACCTTCCTCATCTCCTGAGACCTAGTCGCCAACTCTACAGGAAAGTTACGGTTGCTATGGTGACAGGCTACATAAGGCACACTGTCAGCAGAAGTGCCATTTAAAAAATAACTCCACCTTTTCTTTCTGCTTTTCTTTCCTTTTCGTTTTGAGACAGGATCTAGCTCTGCCACCCAGGCTGGAGTACAGTGGCACCATCACAGCTCACTGCAGCCTTTACCAGGCTTAAGCGGTTCTCCCCACTCAGCCTCCCAAGTAGCTGGGACTATAGACATGCACTACCACGCCCAGCTAATTTATTTTTATTTTTTGTAGAGATGGAGCCTCATTATGTTGCCCAGGCTGGTCTCGAACTCCTGGGCTGGAGGGATTCTCCTGCCTCAGCCTCCCAAAATGCCTGGATTATAGGCATGAGCCACTGCACCTGGCCCTCCACCTTTCCTCAAACTTTTCAGAAACGCTCTTTGACAAAGGGTCAGGTTAAGATGCTTGAACTTTTGGATAAAGAACAAGGCCGGGAGCCGTGGCTCATTTCTGTAATCCTAGCACTTTGGGAGGCCAAGGTGGGTGGATCGTTTGACTTCAAGAGTTCGAGACCAGCCTAGGCAACATGGTGAAACCCAGTCTCTACAAAAAATACAAAAACAAATTAGCCAGGTGTAATGGTGTATGCCTGTAGTCCCAGCTACTTGGGAGGCTGAGTGGGGAGGATTGCTTGAACCCGGGAAGTTGAGGCTGCAGTGAGCCACGATGGAGCCACTGCATTCCAGCCTGGGTGATAGAGCCAGATCCTGTCTCAAAATAAATAAATAAACAAACAAACAAACAAACAAATAAATAAATAAATAAAATTTTAAAAATGAAGAAGAAAAGAAAAGAAAAACATCGTGTCTGAGAATTCCTAATAGAGATTTATAGAATGAATCCTGAGTTCCTAATCAAGATTCCTGGAATGCATCCTTCATACCAGGGAATTTCCATTCCTCTCTTACTGGGCAATTGTTATGGGGATCTGGATTTACTTCTGGCTCTGTCACTAACTTTTTGGGTAATTCTCATTCAAATCACTTTGCTTCTTGAGGCCTCAGTTTCCTCATCTGTAAAATGGGAACAATAATCCTCACCTCATAGGGTTGTTGTGCAGATGAAATGAGATGAAATATGTGAGAAGATTCCCTTCCCTCCTTTCTCTACAAAATGTCAGGACTGCGCCTATCACAGGAGAACAGTAATCTCCTCAGTGCAGATTGTCAACCGCTGTACCAACCTGTGCTAAGTCTGTCCACACAGACTACCTGAGTCAGAGCTTTTCATGAACGCCAGGGGAATTCCAGCTCAGCTCCGTCGTCAAGGAGTTCTGAGTCATGTTTCAATCAAGGATTTACTGCAGGAGTACTTCGGGAAAGAAGGACGCGTGCTCCTCTGAGGAATTGGGACCACACCCTGGTGCTTGGGAATTGGTAGCGGTGGTTGCATTTTGTTGTTGGCTTGTTTGTTTTAAAATATCCACATCCTGTCCCACAGCTGGAGCATAAAATCAAGCTTTAGTTGTGGGATTTTTGTTTACTTTATTCACTAGTTGGGCTGGTCAGGAGTTTAACGGAGGTCAATGCCTTTAACATTGCTTGGATTCTGTAAAGAGAATTCTAGCAGTTTTTGGCTACTAAATATCCAAGTGTAAAAGAGGAACTTAAAAAAATTGACCCACATGGTCTGGTTGCTTTTAGAAGAAATTAATTTCTGTGTTGCTTGCAAAAATAATAACAACTTCTGAATGTTTGTATGTTTTCATTTTGCACAGGAAGCTTTGGCAATAGAAAATGTTGGTAGAAAAAGTAATTAAAGAAATAAATGTGGCAACTCTCACAGCTGTAAATCATTGATTTAGCCCCATTTGTCCCACCCCCCCCACCCCCCTAAAAAAGAAAGAAGACAGAAAGAAAAGCGGGAGAGGGAGAAAGACAGAAAAAAAAAAAAGAAAAAGAAGGAAAGAAAGACAATTAGCCTTATTGCCAGAGGATGATTCCCTGTCAGTTTTCAAAAATCTTCCTCATGTCCCTTCTCACAGAGCATTTCAGAGATCTGGAAAGTATTTGATTTGTAAAGACTGAGAGTAGACAAAGTAGAGCTTCTTAAAAATATCTTTCAAAATTGAGTAACACCCTGTGCTGTTTTCATGATGAACATAATACTTGTTTATTCAAGAAAAATGAGAAAATATTGAAAAGCAGTAAGAGAAAGAATCCCTGTGCCCAACTGCAACTATGACTGACATTGGGTGTATTTTCCAGCAGTCTTTTTACTTTACCTGTGTCTCCTCACTTGTTTTTGATGGAGACAATGATGGGGCATATGTGCATTTGCACTCTGGGTCTTTCACGTAACAGCAGCATTTGCTGAAGGCTTGCCGAGTGTGGGTACTGTCTGCCTCTGCTCAGGCAGGGCCTTTAAGCCAGGCTGACAATCTCATATGTCCACTGGCTCATTATTCAGCAGCAGCAGCAGCAGAAGTTACATAACCATAACTCAGTTTCTCTCTGTTTCCTTGGCTCCACAACATGTGAAAACAGCTGGATAAATTTCATCCAGTTTGAAGGGTATTTGAAGGTGGTTTCACTTCAAATATGGGGTATATGACAACAATTTCACCACGGGAAGCCCAGGGTGAAGGGGAGCCTCGGTTTTTTATTTCCACCCAGAGGGAGGACTGTGACACTTCATTCTGAAGATTTCCCTCAGTTCAGACATTTACCTTATTTAATGTTTGCTATAATTCTATGAATGGGGAAGCTTCTCAGGTTCATTATATTTCCAAAACATTACTTTCCCTCAGTGGGTGCACATAAGAAATTATACCTTACTGAAACCCCTTTAAAGGCATTAATTCAATGTCAGGAAGAATTTTTTTCAGAAGAAAACGTTTTTAAAGAGTCTAAAATGTTAGAATGGGAAAGATGTTTGAGGCCCAAAGAAGAGACATGCAATGAGATTTCTTAGGGCAGCTGACCGAGAGAGACACACTTTTCCAAGGCACCTGGGGAAGATGTCTGACCCGGGCATGTTGAAACACCCAAGTCGATGGGTGTTCATCCTCTGCAGCACTGAAACTTACGCACAAAGAGGGGCCCTTATGATACCAATTGGGAGATACAGGTCATTGGATTAAGCTGCCAGGGTCATACAAAACCAACGGTGGTTTCAAATATGAGGCTTAACCCAAAATTCCTCTTGGCAGATACTCCACAATGTAACAATGAAGCTGTTTCTCACATGGCAGCTCCGTGGACTCTTCAGGGTGAGACGTGAAGATGTTTATCCGTATCCCAACAACTAAAGTGTGTATCCAGGCTTTTTTTTTTTTTTTCTTTTTACTGAGCTGAAAATTATTAGAGGTCTCTTTGAATTATTCTCTCTCTGAACATTGATTTTCAAGGAGTTTCTATTAAACTTGATGATTCTTCTGAGCAATGATCGCTTGGAATTATAACAATGTCTATTTTTATGGAGTTAAACACTCACTAATACTCAATTAGAAATATGCTAGATGCTGTCCTTAGTACACTACATGCTTCATTTCAAATAATCCCTACAGCAATTCCAGGAGACAGGTATAGGCACACCTCATTTTATTAAGCTTCACTTTATTTTTATTTTATTTTAAACATTTTTGATGGATACACAGTAGGTGTATATACTTATGAGTTACATGAGATGTTTTCATACAGGATACAATGTGTAACTATCACATCAGGGTGAATTTTAGGTTTTCCCATTTATTGTCATATAGTCGCTCATAGTGACCTCTAAAGATCCTTTGAATTTCTGTAGTATCGGTTGTAATAGCTCCATTTTCATCTCTGATTTTATTTATTTGGGTCTTCTCTCTCTTTTTCTTAGTCTGGCTAAAGGTTTATCAATTCTCTTTATCTTTTTTAAAAAACAACTTTTTGTTTTGTTGATTTTTGTCTTATTTTCTTCATTTCAGTTTTATTTATTTTTGCTTTTATTTTATTATTTTATTTTTATTTTTTGTTTTGAGTTGGAGACGTGCTCTGTTGCCCGGACTGGAGTGCAGTGGTGTGATCTCGGCTCACTGCAACCTCCGCCTCCCAGGTTCAAGCAATTCTCCTGCCTCAGCCTCCTCAGTAGCTGGGACTACAGGCGTGTGCCACCACGTCCAGCTAATTTTTGTATTTTTAGTAGAGATGGGGTTTCACCACATTGGCCAGGATGGTCTCGATCTCTTGACCTTGTGATCTGCCCACCTTGGCCTCCCAAAGTGCTGGAATTACAGGCATGAGCCACTGTGCCTGGCCCTGCTTTGATTTTTATTATTTCTTTTTTTCTACTAACTTTGGGTTTGGTTTGCTCTTGCTTTTCTAGTTCTTTAAGATGCATCATTAGATTGCTTATTTGAAGTTTTTCTTTCTTTTCTTTTCTTTCTTTCTTTCTTTCTTTTTTTTTTTTTTTTTTTTAAGGCAGAGTCTTAGTCTGTCGTGCCCAGGCTGGAATGCAGTGGCTTGATCTTGGTTCACTGCAGCCTCAACCTCTCGGGCTCAACTATCCTCCCACCTCAGCCTCCTGATTAGTTAGGACTACAGGTGCATGCCACCATGCTTAACTAATTTTTCCTTTTTTGTATTTTTGGTAGAGACGGGGTTTTGACATGTTGCCCACCCAGATTGAGGGTGGGTCTGCCTCTCCCAGTCCACTGACTCAAATGTTAATCTCCTTTGGCAACACCCTCACAGACACACCCAGGGTCAATACTTTGTATCCTTCATCCTAATTCTTTTTTCTGCTTGATTAATTCTGCTATTAAGAGACCCTGATGCATTCTTCAGTATGTTGACTGCATTTTTTTAACTCCAGAATTTCTGTTTGATTCTTTTTGTTTTAATTTCTTTGTTAAATGTATCTGATAGGAACCTGAATTCTTTCTCTGTGTTATCTTGGATTTCTTTGAGTTTCCTCAAAACAGTGAATTCTCTCTTTCTGGAATTGGCCCCTGGTGCCTTATTTAGTTCGTTTGTTGAGGTCATGTTTTCCTGTATGGCCCTGATGCTCGTGGATGTTCTTCAGTGTCTGGGCATGGAAGAGTTAAGTATTTATGGTAGTCTTCACAGTCTGGGCTTGTTTATACCTGTTCTTTTGGGAAGGTTTTCCAGGTACACAAGGGCACTTGGGTGTTGTGATTTGAGTTTTTGGCCACTGCAGCTTTACCTGCATTAGGGGGCACCCCAAGCCCAGTAACACTGTGTTTCTTGAAGACTTGTAGAGGTACCACCTTGGAGGTCTTGAATAAGGTCTGAAAGAATTCTCTGGATTACCAGGCAGAGACTCTTCTCTTCCCTTACTTTTGTCAAACAAACAAAGTCTCTCTGTCTGTGCTAAGCTCTCTGGAGCTGGGGAAGGGATGACACAAGCACCTCTGTGGCCATTACCACTGGGACTGCACTGGTTCAGGCCTGAAGCTAGCGTGGCACTGTGTCTCACTGAAGGCCCACTGTAAAACTACCTGGCTACCGCCTATGTTCTCTCAAGGACCTAGGGCTCTATAATCAGCAGATAGCAAAGCAAGTCAGGCTTGTGTCTTTCCCTACAGGGCAACAAGTTCCCCTAGGCCCCAGGCAGGTCCAGAGATGCCATCCAGGAGCCAAAGAGTGGAGCTAAAAACTACCTTTATTCTACTGCAGCTGAGCTGGCACCCAAGCCACAAGACAAAGTCCTTCCACTCTTCCCTTCCCTTTTCCCAGGCAGAAGAGTCTCTGCCTGTGTCCATCATCATCACAGGCTAGTGGGAAGTACTATCAGGCTACTGCCAGTGTTCACTGAAGGCCCCAGGGCTCTCCAGTCAGCTTGTGGTGAATGCTGCCAGGCCTGGGACTCACCCTTCAGAGAAGTGGGCTCCCCTCTGCCCCAGGGCAGGTCCAGAAATGCCATCCAAAGCCAAGGCCCAGAGCGGGGGATCCCAAGAGCCTGCTTGGTGCTCTACTCCACTATGGCTGAGCAGGTGTTTAAGCTGCGAGAAAAAGTCCGCTTTACTCTTCTGTCTGCTTTTCTCAAGCAGGAGTCCCTCTTCATAGCCACCACAGCTGTGAATGTGCTGGGTCACACCTGAAACTACCGTGTCTCAGAGTCTCACCCAATGCGCGTGTTGTACTACTTTGGTATCACTGCTGTTTGTTAAGGGCTTAAGAGCTCTTTAGTCAGCAGGTGATGAATCCTGCCAGGACTGAGTCCTTCCCTTCAAGGCACGGGGTTCCCTTCTGGTCCAGGGTGTGTCTAGGTTGCCCAGGAGATAGATTCTGGAATGGGAGTCTCAGGACTCTGCCTGGACTCAGTAAGAGTCTCAGGACAGAGTCTCAGGACTCTTACTGTTGCCAACCTGGTACCCAAATTGCAAGACAAAGTCCTCTTTAATCTTCCTTCTCCTCTCCTCAAGTGGAAGGAGGGGTCTTTTTCAGAGCTACAAGCTATGCTGCCTGTGATTGGAGAAGGGTGGTGCAAGCACTCTCTTAGCTGCTTTGGCTTGTGTCTCATTAGGTTGCATACCCCCAACTCCACTGGCTCTGACCCCAGCACAGCATTAGGACTTGCCCAGGAGTTGCAGTCTTTGTGGCCTAGACTGCCTTTCAAATTTATTTAGAACCCCAGAGCACTTTAGCCTGTGGTGGTTAAGGCATGCTGAAACTCAAGTTCCCATTTCTGGATGTATGATTTCCCTCTGGCTAGAACTTGCCTAAATGCTTCCTCCATGGATGTTGTTCTGCCCAGTGTTGGCAGCACTGAGTTCCAATGCAAAGTTCCACAATCACTGTGCTCTCCCTCCCTCAAGTGCACAGATTCTCTTTCCATGCCCCGCAGCCACTGCTGGAGGATTGAGGAGGGGTGGTGTTGGCAATTCAAGATTGTCTTTCCTGCCCTCTTCATTATCTTTTTCTGGAATCTATAGGTAAAATTAGGTACTGTGATTGCTCACTTGATTTTCAGTTCTTCTGATGGTGTTTTTTGTGTAGATATTAAATTTGGTCTTCCTGTGGGGAGGATGATTGATGGAAGTGTGGGATTATGGGTGTGAGCCAGTCCACCTGGCCAAATGTGTGTGTTCTGACTGCTCCAAAGACCCACTATTCTCCCATATTTCTCCCTCTCCTTGGGGTTCCCTATTCACTGAGAAACAGCAATACTAAAATTAGGTCAATTAATAGTCCTACAGTGATCTCCAAGAGTTCAAGTGATAGGAAGAATCACAAGTCTCTCACTTAAAAAAACTATAAATAATTAAATTTAATGAGGAAGGCATGTTGAAAGCTGAGATAGGTCAAAAGCTAGGCCTCTTGTGCTCAATAGTGACATTGTGGATGCAAAGAAAAAGTTCTTGAAGAAAAAAGTTTGACTCCAAGGAACACACAAATGATAAGAAAGCAGAACAGCCTTATTACTGATATGGAGAAAGTTTAAGTGGTCTGGATAGAACAACCAGCCACAACCATCCCTCAAGCTAAAGCCTAATCCAGAGCAAAGTCCTAACTCTCTTTCATTCTATGAACAGTGAAAAAACTGAGGAAGCTGCAGAAGCTAGCAGAAACTGGTTTATGAGGTTTCAGGAAAAAGAGGAAGAGGAAGAAGGGGAGGAGGAGGAACAAGAAGAAGAAGAGAAAGAGAAGAAGAAGAAGGAAAAGAAGAAAAGGAGGAGGAGGAAGGGGACAGGGGAGGGGGAGGAGGGAGAGAGGGAGGGAAGGGAAGGGAAGAGAAAAGGAGTAAAGACAGGAGGGATGAAAGGCACCAGTAACCTGGTGTACAGTTTGAGATTTGAAGGACTAAATGGCACTAAAAATTTCCCTGATGAAGAGGAGACTAAAAAATATTTGATACCTGGGAATGTGTCTAACCAAGGAGGTGAAAGATCTCTATTATGAAAACTACAAAACACTGATGAAAAAAATTGCAGATGACACAAACAAATGGAAAAAATATCCCATGCTCATTGATCAGAAGAATCAATATTGTTAAAAATGACCCCACTACCTAAAGGAATCCACAGATTCAATGCAATTCCTATCAAACTATCAATGTTATTTTTCACAGAATTAGAAAAAGCAATTCTCAAATTCATATAGAACCAAAAAACAGCCTGAATAGCCAAAGCAATCCTAAGCAAAAAGGACAATGCTAAATGCATCACATTATCAGACTTCAAATTATATTATAAGGCTATAGTAACCAAAACAGCATGGTACTGGTATAAGAATAGACACATAGGTCAATGGAACAGAGTAGACAATGCAGAAATTAAGCCACATATCTGCAGTCAATTGGTCTTTAACAAGGCTGACAAGAACATCCACTAAGGAAAGAATACCCTTTTCAATAGATGGTGTTGGGAGAATTGGATTGCCATATGCAGAATAATGGAACTGGACTCATATCTCTCACTGTACACAGAAGTCAACTCAAAATGGACTAAAGATTCAAATGTCAGACCTGAAACTATAAAAATACTAGAAGAAAACCCAGGGAAAACTCTTATGGACGTTGATCTAGGCAAAGAATTTATGACTAAGACCTCAAAAACACAAGTAACGAAACCAAAAATAGACAAATGGGATTTAATTAAAGTGAGAAAGTTCTGCACAGCAAAAGAAATAATCAACAGAGCAAACAGATAACTTGCATATTGGCAGAAAATATTTGCCAACTATGCATCTGACAGGGAACTAATATCCAGAATTTACAACGAACTCAAACAACTCAACAATAGAAAAGCAAATGATTGTATTAAAAAGTGGGCAAAGGACATGAATAGACATTTTTCAAAAGAAGACATACAAATGGCCAAGAAGCATATGAAAAAAAAAAGCTCAATATCACCAATCATCAGAGAGATGCAAATTAAAACTACATTGAGATGTCATTGTAACACCAGTTAGACTGTCTATTATTAAAAAGTAAAAAAATAACAGATGTTGGTGAGTATGCAGAGAAAAGGGAACACTTAAACATTGTTGGTGAGAATGTAAATTAGTATGACCTCTATGGAAAACAGTAGGGAAATTTCTTAAAGAACCAAAAAATAGAATTACCATTTGACCCAGCAATCTCACTACTGAGTGTCTACCCAAAGGAAAAGATATATACCAAAAAGATACCCGCACTCATATGTTTATCTCATCACTATTCATAGTAGCCAAGATAAATCAACTTAGGAATCACCTTAAGTGTCTATCAACAGATGACTGGATAAAGAACATGTGGTACACATACACAATGGAATACTATTAAGTCATAAAGAATGAAATCCTGTCTTTTGCAGCAACATGGATGGAACTGGAGGCTATTATTTTAGGTGAAACAATTCAGAAACAGAGAAATACCACATATTCTCACTTATAAGTGGGAGGTAAATAATGTGTACACATGAACATAGAGTGTGGAATGATAGGAAATGGAGACTTGGAAAAGTCAAGGAGGGGGTGGTTGGAGGGAGGAATGATAGGAAATTACTTAACGGGTACAATGTACATCATTTGGGTGATGGATACACTAAAAGCCCTTCCTTCCCCTCTATGCAATATAGCTAGGTTAAAAAAAAATATGCTTAATTACTCCTTAAATTTATCCCTTAAATTTATACAAATTTTCTGAAAGAGAAAAAAGAAAAAAAATTTAAGAACAGAAACATCACTGCAACTCCCCCAGCCCCAGGATTTTGGTAGCCTTCTGTACTACAAAAACTTGGTATAAGGAAGGTTTTGTATAGGGAAATGTGGGCAGGGCGCAGCACCACTGCTAGCCCATGCTGTACATTTGCGCAAATTAGTAAAAAGGACCCCATTCTGGATGGATGCAGAAGGTGAGCAGGGCACAGACTGGTTTTTCAGAATGTCTTGCCCCCTTAGCTTGGTGCCCTTGAGCAAGGCACAGTCTACACACCCCTATCCAATGACCTGGGTGTGACCAGGGTCAACATTGTGCAGACTAGAGGAAGTAGTCATAGAAGCAGGAGCTGAAGACAGGAAACCAGGAAAATATAGACCCTAAGGAATTCACAGAAGCCATGGGAAAGGCTTTAGACTTTCACAAAGTATAGAATAGGGATTCAATGGACCTTATCCAGCTCTATGGGACTAAGACCTGGATTGCCTATGTAAACACAAAACCACACCAAAATATGGTAAGTTTGCCAGTGGAGGTAGGTACTTAGTGTTGTGAAGTCCAAGAGCAAACCTTCCTTGGGAGCTCTAGGGGGACTTCCTGAAGGAGGTGACATTCAGGTTGCCATTCAAAGGATAAGCTTGCAAGAATAGAAGTAAGGAAGAGACATTTCATGGGAAAGGGCATTTTGGGTCAAGGGCATGGGTAAGGGTTCAATTTGGTTGCAATGAGACTTGTTTATGAGGAAGTGGCATATCATGGGGATGGAGGAAAACCACAGGTGACCTGTAAGAGATCACACATGCAAGGTTTTGACTATCCTGTAGGTACTGGACAACTACTGAAAAATGGCTGATTAGCAAATTTTCTCTGGCATCAAAGGAGAAGATGAAGCAGGGAGGAAACCATTGCCATGTTCCAGGTGAATCAGGGTGAGACCAGAACTAAGCTATGAGTAGCAGAAATGGAGAAGAACATGCACTTTGAGGAAATATCAATTAATGAGGGTTGCCAGGACTTGGTAAAAGTACCCAAGAAGCAGTCCCCAAATGAAAGTGCACATTGCTGTGTTTTGAAGGCACATTTGCCCCTCCATGTTTTGCCTTTCAGATAGCACAGAAATTATTTTTCAGCTCTTGGGGAGGTTGTGCACTCTTCAGTCTCCCCAGGCTCAGGGTTACACAAAGGAGCAGTCTTGGAAGGGAATGATGCCAAGGGCAGGGAAGCCATACACAACAAGCTGACTTCTTGCATCTTCAAGGGTAGAGTGGCCACAGGTCATCTACAGTAGGTGTCCTGCCTTTCCAGATGATGGCTGATGAAACAGAGAAGGGGCAGGAAGTGAGAAGGAATCTGTTCGTGTATTTCTACTGGCTTCCTGAGAGCAGTGCAGATTAGCTGAGCATAGCACCCAGCAGGAACACAGAAGAGTATGCTAGCATGGAATTAATGATACAGACAAGGAAATAGAAGAAAACTAGTAGAGGAATGACTGGATCCCACTCTCTCCTTCCAAATGCCCTATCCTTATGGGTCAGCCTGAACCAAGGCTTGTTTCCAAGATGGTTTTAGGGACAGGAAAGCCCACCTGAGGTCTGAAGTTGAAGGATCCAGTAAAGTTAGTGCTGTAGGTTTGACAAGGAATATTGCTCCCACTTTACAGATGATATCCAGGCAGCAAGAGTTAAGCCAATAACTATAGACAATGCTCTGGTGGTATGTACTCCTGCGTGCATTGTTCTCAGCATTTTAATTTGAATTATGTTATCCCTGTGAGGTTGGTAGTTTTTTTTTTGTCCCCATTTAATAGATGGGGGAATTGAGAAACGGAGAGGCTAAGTAACCTGCCCAAGGCTATATAATGCATAAGACAGAGCCAGAATTCAAATCCAGGCAATGGGACATCAGAGCGTATGCCTGACCACTATGCTCTATTGACTTCAGCACCAGCCAAGTCTTCTGATTCCAAGCCCATTGCTCTTTCCAATACATTGTAACAGTCACTTCTTGGCATAAAAATGTCAAATATCATGCCAGTAGTATCATGTAGGGGATTTCAAAGGTGTACCTCTGGGAAGCCTATGATCTCAGCCACATTGTAGGAAATAAATTGCAGAAGTTTAGTGTCTTAAATTCAAATCACAAACATAGTATTAACAGTGGGGTGGAAGTATTAGTAAAAATTCATCTTATTAGATGAACATCTGTTTCCTGGAATTTGACAGCATTCTCATACAAGTATGGCCTGGCTGGGATGGCTCACTGAGAAAGTTTAAGTATACTTGCTAATGAAACTTTCATAGTTATAAAAACTACAGCGATGAAGTCAGTGGGCAAAGAGTCTGAATTTTAGTACCTCTAAAAAAGAAGTCAGACACATTCTTTTGTCTGCCCAATTCTAGAGTCATTATATCTCCCCCTCCCCAGTCTAGTGTTAGTAAGACAGACAGATCGGGGCAGAGAAATGGCAGTAGTGAGCAAAGGGTTTTTGGTAGGGAAGTAGGCATAGTCCAGAATATTGGGAAATGCCACTGCCTTTCATCTATTTTTGGGACTGGGATGGGTTTCCGTGTCAGATTGATTGCAAAAAAATGGCTGCAATTCTTCAAGCACTTTGCACTGTGACTTTGCCAGCAACTCCATTAAGAAATGGAGTCTATTTCCCTACCCCTTGAATCTGGGCTGTCTTGTGACTTACTTTTAGCCAGTCGAATGTGGCAGAGGTAATGGTATGTCAGTTCCAAGTCTAAGGTCTTGAACCAAGACCTCTTGGTTGGTTCTTTTTTTTGAGTTGGAGTCTCATTCTGTCACCCAGGCTGGAGTGCAGTGGCGTGATCTCGGCTCACTGCAACCTCCATCCCTCAGGTTCAAGTGATTCTCCTGCCTTAGTCTCCCAAGTAGCTGGGATTATAGCCTGCCACCGCGCCCGGCTAATTTTTGTACTTTTAGTGAAGACGGGGTTTCACCCTCTTGAACTCCTGATCTGAACTCCTGATCTCGTGATCCACCCGCCTCAGCCTCCCAAAGTGCTGGGATTACAGGTGTGAACCACCGCACCTGGCCGTCTTGGTCAATTCTAAGATCGAGAGTTCTTGAACATTTCCATTCTCTTTTGCCCCTCTGCCTTCATTAGGAGAACAATCCCGAACTAGCCTGCTGGAAGATGAGACATGACATGAAGCAGAGATGCATATTCCCAGCAGAGACCATCCTAGATCAGCCAACTCCAGCAGACCTTCCAGCTGTGGGCAGTCACATAACAAGCTCAGCTGCATACTTTGAGCCCATCCTGGATCAGCACGGTTGCTCAGCCAGCTCCTAGATGCATGAGAAATAGTAAATGGCTATGATTTAGACACTAGACATTGGGATGTTTTTTTTTTTTTTTTTTTTTGAGACGGAGTCTGGCTCTGTTGCCCAGGCTGGAGTGCAGTGGCCGGATCTCAGCTCACTGCAAGCCCCGCCTCCCGGGTTCATGCCATTCTCCTGCCTCAGCCTCCCAAGTAGCTGGGAGTACAGGCGCCCGCCACCTCGCCTGGCTAATTTTTTTTTTTGTATTTTAGTAGAGACGGGGTTTCACCGTGTTAGCCAGGATGGTCTCGATCTCCTGACCTCGTGATCCGCCTGTCTCGGCCTCCCAAAGTGCTGGGATTACAGGCTTGAGCCACTGCGCCCGGCCTGGGATGGTTTGTTATGCAGCATTATTGTAGCAATAGAGAGCTGACAAAAGCACCAGAGGAAAATCTCATTACTGACTGGAAGTCTGCTCCCCTCTATCATGCCCTCTTTCCTATGCATGCGGCTTTTGCATTTCCTTCTAATAGTGGCTGCCCCACTCTCACCCAGCCCCACAGAAACTCTGCAGTCAGGCCACTGGTTATCTACTGGGGAAAGATGGCCAATGCTTACATTACAAACACACAGAAGAAACCATACTCATGTTTTCTCCAGCCCAGAGCAAGTCAGAAACATGTCAGAAATCAAGACCTTCCTCCTTTGTTCCTTTTGTGTTTGCACTTTGGTCCGCTTTCCACCCAGTTCCCACCATGGCTCCTCTTTCTACTTAAAGACGGGTGCATCAAACGGTTTCCAATCAGGAAATCTGCAGTTGCACAGATTTGGATTCACACTCTGGCTCAGCCTCCTACTAGCTGTGTGCTGTCAGAAAAGTCGCTCAACTCATTGAGTGTGTTTCTTTGTACATAAAATGGAGATGATAATTCCTACCTATAGGGTTATCGTGAGGATCAACTGAAGTATGTACTTAGGATGTATTAAATAATGCATCAATAAATGGTAGTTTTGACTAACTGGTGGGCCCCATCCTCTCCAGTTCTCAACTCTAGGGCTCCTTTCAGAATTCTAGTTTGGGTTCAAACCACCTGCTAGCAGACCTCCATGGAATCTAGTCTCTTAGGACCTGCTCTAATCTCTAGTCCCTGCGGACACCCAGGCTGATGTATTAGAGTGTCCCCATGCAAGTTCCCTTTACAACAGAAAAGAGTCAAAGCCCTTTTGCAAGTGGGTCAGTGGGCTATGTTGCCTCCCCAAACCCCAAGCTCTGCTGACCGCCTGCAATTATTTCCACATGATGCAATGCTCCCCCTCCCCTTGGGAGCAGTATTAGGTTTCCTCCCTTTCCCATACACTTCAGAGACTGCTACCCTCTCACATTTCAGATGCTGACCTGCTCCTTTGCACTTTTCCCCTCTGCTTGTCTGGAGACCTGCATAACGAAATTCAGACAGCGGTGACTAACTTCCCCTCAGAACGAGGTGGCACGGACTGGCAGGGAGCATGCTTCTCTGAGGGCTGGGGCGTAAAGCTGGGTGAGAGGAAGCTTGGTGACTTCATTGCTTCGTGTCAGATCAGAGGTTCCTCGCTCTGAAGAGAAAGGCAAACACTTTTGATCTGACTATGGGAGGCGGGGAGAATACATGCCATCTATAAAATGAAAGAGGCTTTCCAAAAGCAACAAGGCTGAATCATAAGAACTGACATTTGTGGAACACTCTGCCGTTTCCAAGGCTCTTTTCACACTCATTGTCTCATTTGACTCTCACAGCAGCCCTGGGAGGCACAGGGGACCAGGATTAACATCGATGTTAGACCAACTTTCCCACTGGACCTTCCAGGGGAGTGCTGAGGTCACACAGCAAGGAGGTGGCAGAAACTGGGCCCACCTGCAGGCCTCTGGACCCCACACCCAGCACTCTGGTCTCTGTGTGGTGCCGCCTTCTCTCTTGCACTTCCGACCATGACTAAGGCCCAACATGTTTAAAGCTTTCCTGTAGAAACACCCCTTATAGTAGAGGGGAATGAACACCTCCAATGCAAGCTTACTGCCAAATCTTGTGTCTTGTCTAAAAAATTCATTTGAACTATGAATTTTGTTATATTAATAGCCACGTTTATATTAAATATATTTTATATTCTTAATGTAAAGGTAAAGCTTTTTATTTTTGCTTCCCTTAGATAAAATAAATGTTTCAGGAAGACGGCTTTGCTTAGCCTCTGGTGACTTCAGGAGTCCGTGGCACCAGGTTCTAGATGCTTTCAACCAGTATGGAAGATGAGTTTGTGGCCCACATGTGACCACCTGGAAAAATGCTTTATTGAGCCCCCACCCCAGTAAGGATGTGATTTTTTAGTTGGTATTGTTGACTGGGGCTTCTTTTAAACCATATGTCCCAAACATTCCACGCTGCGTTCTTTGACAATGGAAAGACACGTGTTTGTAAGGTGTGTTTAGTGTCTTGAGAGGCTGGAGGCAGGAGCTTTCATGCATTCCCAGATGCACTGAGTGCACTTGCAGAGCAGAAAACATGCACTTTAAGCAGGAACCAACGATGGGAGCAGGCACAGCCAGAAGACCAGCTGTGTGTGGAGCTCAGCAGAGGGGTCGGAACACAAGATTTAGGGGCTTGGAATTGTTGTAACTCTATGCCATACCTTACGTCACCCTCCAGGCAGCTCTGTCTTGGAAGAGTCTTGGGGAGGAGTCCCACTCTCAGCCAGGGAGCATTCTCCTCTCTGTGCCTTCCAGGAGGTCCAAGATCTTTAAATCGTAACTTGGACACCACAGGGCCCTGCGGTGCAAGCCTCAGCTGACTCTGGCTCGCCTTGCTGACTCCTGCTGTCCATCCCAGAGCTGACTCGGCCCTTGCTAGTGGGGTTTTTGCTTCAGAGAGGACTCCTGGCACCACCAATCTGCAAAGTTAGTTGAGACAATTATAGCACACTTATCAGAACAGGTGGGATCAAAATCTCAAGTCAAAGGTGAGTGAGGTGACCATCATGAGGGCCGTCTCCTTTGACATGGGCTTGAAGTAAATGGGAATATATTCCAAAGTGGTCATGCAATTGTTTGCAATTATAGACTTGGGATTTGCTGAAGGAAAGAAAGAGAGTCATCCAAGAGGACAGTCTCAACAGCTAGCATGTATGACGGTTTCTTATGTGTGCCAGACACTGGCCTTAGCATCTTAAGTGCATTTGTTCATTTATACCTCACAGCAGTCTTACAAGGTAGGTACTAGATGTTAACTTGCCAGGAGTTATATAGCTAGTAAATTACCCTAAAGCCGATACTCTTAATCATTCTATTTTGCTGCCTTCTATGTAAACTGCATAAACTGCGACTAGCTCAAAACAAATAAGAGGTCTTTTTTTTTTTTTTTTCTTTAGAGAGTGTCCCATGTATTCTGGACACTAAATAAGTGCATACTCATTTCCAAGAAAATGCTTATAGGATGTGAGATCTGGGCGGTAGGCAATATGGTGAAAAGCAAAGGACCCTGAGCTTGCAGTCAGAAGATCTAGTCCAAGTCCCATCTCTTGCACTTGGCTTTCCAGTTTCCTCATTTGTAAAATAGAGCAAACGAGAAAGCCTGTCTGTGGGAAATGAATGATCGGACATATGTGGTGCTGTTATTATTTAACATATGGAAATAGTTCTCTTTTAGCCCAACTCCTTTCATTTTTTTTAGATGAGAAAATAGAATCCTAGCGAGGTTAAAAAAACTTTCTCGAGTCCCACAGCTAGTTCATGACAGTCAGGACTTGAAATTGATTCCTCAGCCTTGCAGTCCAGCACATTGGCTACTTTACTGGGCTGATATGCTGATACTCCTTAGAGTTTGTGTTTTAGGATTCTCCTCTCGTTACTTGGATCCATTTGTTAAACTTCTGCTTCTTTTGTATCTGTAGATTAAGGGTCAAAAAGAGTTTTGATAAGGTGAATGCACACTCTCCACAACTATCTAGTGGATAGTTGGTTTCCATTTGCAGAAAATGGTTTCCATTTGCAAAAAAGAGCAGCTAAAAACTCATAAAATTGGTAGACAGCTCTCCATCTCTCTGTCTCTTGTTCGTCTTTAAAGGACGTGCCACCAAATGGTGATGTGAGCAGAAAAACAAGGAAGGCAGCATAGAGCTCTCCCAGGTGATCTTGTCTGGTCTAGTGGCAGGTTTGGTGTTGTAGGCAGATTTGGTGTTGTAGGGAGAGGGAATTACTAAGGAAGAAATCAATAAGGATCAATGGAAAGTCCCACAGTTAGGTTCAAAACATCAACTGTACCCCAATGCAGGGTAAGTAGAATCATTCACACATAAATGACTTTGAGGTTTTAGTTGTATAAGCTCAGTAAGAAATAATATTGCTATGGATTTATCTAAAAATCAATTGTATTCTGAAAGTGTGTGGTGGCTAATATTTTATGTCAACTTGACTAGACTAGGAATGCCCAGATAGTTTGCAAAACATGACTTCTGGGTGTGTCTGTGAGTGTGTTTCCAGAAGAGATTAGTCTTTGAATCTGTAGTCTGAGCACAGACAATCCACCTCACCAATATGAGTGGGCATCATCCAATCCAGTGAAGGCCCAACTAGAACAGAAAGGTGGAGGAAGGATGAATTCACTTTCTCTCTTCTTGAGCTGGGACAGCCATCTTCCCCTGCCCTTGAACATCAGAAATCCTGGTTTTGGGTCTTCAAACTCTGCGACTTATATCAATGGCACCTCTCCTTCCAGGTTCCCATGCCTTTGGACTTAGACGGAATTATACTACTGGCTTTCCTGCTTCTCCAACTTGCAGACAGCCTATGATGAGATTTCTTGGCTTCCATAATTGTGTGAGCCAATTCCCATAATAAATCCCCTCTTATATATATCCTATTGGTTCTGTTTCCCTGGAAAACTCTGACTTATACAGAGTGAGTTAAGAGTTACTTTTTAGTCCCAGACTGGCACGTTGGCTACACCTGTAATCCCTGAACTTTGGGAGGCCAAGGCAGGCTGATAACCTGAGGTCAGGAGTTTGAGACCAGCTTGACCAACATGGTGAAACCCCTGGCCAACAGACCAGCTACTTGGGAGGCTGAGGCTGGATAATCACTTGAACCTGGGAGATGGAGGTTGCAGTGAACCGAGATTGTGCCCCTGCATTCCAGCCTGGGCAACAGAGCAAGACTCTGTCTCGAAAAAATAAATAAATAAATAAATAAATAAATAGTTACTCTGTAGTCCTGATCCTTTCACAAACTGGCTGAGGAACTCAAGCCAGTGTTTTAAAGCCCTCAAAATGAGGAATGGTATAGTCCCTCTGTGTTCTGTACTTAAGACAGATGCATAGAAAGGCTTCTTTCTGAACGTCATATTTTAGCGTTGTATTGACAAGCTGGAGCATAACCAGAGGCTTCGGACTCAGCACTGGAAAGAATTCACCTTTGTGGGGCTTTCCATCATGTACTAGACACCGAACTAGGGTTTTACCTATATGGTCTCAGTTAATCTTCACATCAACGCTGAAATCCTTTATTATTCTTAAAAAAAAAAAAAAAAAGAGTTTTGTCTTTTTTTTTTTTTTTTTTAAATAAGAAACTTGCCTAAGATTGCTCCCACTGAAAGTGAAAGGGCTGACTCCTAAATGCATGTCCTTCCCACTACTAGGATAGTACAACATCTAAAAACCATGTCATGAGAGGGCAGCTGTGGAAACCAAGTGTAACAATAGCTATCCAAAAAAATATATGAAGAACTGTTAGGTCCAGGAAAATAGATTCATTCCTTTTTGATCCCAGAGAAACTTGATCCATGGTAGGAAAACAGGAAGTTGGTGTCCGGAAGAGCTTTCTATTAGAGGCTATTCAACCAAGGACGCAGCTTCCTTAACTCATCCTGAGCATCTTTCAACATAGGAGATGCTGTCAGTATCAGGCAGTGTCCCCCTAGCTTGCACCTCCGCTGGGTGTGCTGAACCAGCCTCAACTGCCAAATCCTATGAATCTTTGCCTACGGGATTCTGTGGTCATTGGAGCCCAGCCACTTGCATCCTATAAGTGACCAGGGAGTAATCACTTCCCCCAGCAGTTGACATGGAATGACTGATGGGATAAATGCCCTGACCCTCTTGCCCCTTGTGGGATAACTCTGGGGTGCATGATCTATGTTGTTTCCCAGAGTTCCCAGCAGGATGAAGCTCCAGTTGGTGGAAACTTGTTTCATTGTGTTCTTCTCTTGCCTGACTTGCTTCCTCTGCTCAACCAGTGTTCCCTGGAATAACTTCTCATAAGCCACTTGCATTTGAATCTTTGCCTTGGAGTCCACTTCTGTGGAACCCCAAAGTAAGGCAATCCCTATGATTCATGAGCACTGGACTGAATGTCAAGGGATTTAAGTTTTCATCTTGCTTCCTGACCATGTGCTTTTGGGCAAGCCACTAACTCTGTCTGGCTCCTCATTTTCTCATTTGGACTAGATGAAATATATTTGTGTCATTTATATTCATGATCATGAGTATACCTAGCCCTTCAATTTGTAGAGTCCTTTGGCTGCTTTTGTTTTTATTTATTTTGAGACAGAGTCTCACTTTGTTGCCTGGGCTGGAATGCAGTGGCACAGTCACAGCTCTCTTCAGTCTTGATCTCCCAGGCTCAAGTGATTCCCCCACCTCAGCCTCCTGAATACCTGGGATTACAGGTGTGTGCCACTACGCCCAGCTAATTTTTATTTTTATTTTTTAATTTTGTGGGGATGGGGTCTCACTATGTTGCCCAGGCTGGTCTTGAACTCCTGATCTCTAGAGATCTTCCTGCCTCAGCCTCCCAAAGAACTGGCATCACAAACATGAGCCACCATGCCCAGCTCCTTTGCCTGCTTTTGAAAGGCCCTTCCCATCAAGGCGCTTCCCATCCATGTCTCATTTGATCCTCAAAATACCTCTAGGAATTACACAAGGTATGAACAACTTTGCCCGTGTAGAAGATTAGATAATTGAACACCATAAGGGATTAGTGTCTTTTTTTTCTCATCTAAATATTTTAACTAATTTGCTCATATTATTCCCCAGTCTGAGTGATTCTCATGCCTTATTCTTCTAAATTTCCATCTCCAACTTTGATGCATAGAACAAGTTTCCTGTTTCCTGATGGCTAGGAAACATCTGGAATTGTGGCCAAAATAAGAAGAGATTTGTAATTTTGAATATAAAATTCTACCTTCAACAACCTATACTAGGTTAAGTGCTGTGTAAGACAAGCATGTGGAGGTAGACATAGTCCCTGGGCTCGGTGCCGGTGGGCTGGGGAACTATATATGTGCACTCTGAGAAGAGGCAGCACAGGACACGTTTCAGAAATGATGTAAATAAAGTTTGGGCTCTCTGAGAGCTAGACTGTGCATGAGTGTGTTTGATCTCTGTATCATCAGTTTCTAAAACTGTACCCTGGATCTAGTAGGTATTAAGTAAATATTTCTTAAGTGTTAATATACGCCTGCATAAATGAATAACAGCACCCTGGGAGTTCTGGGAAGATGCTGTATTACTGCGAGAGTGGTCAGGGCAACTTTCCAGAGGGGATGGATGGAATTTGAGGTAGGCCTTCAATGACTGTCAATATTTCCATTGTCAGAGAGGGCATCCCAGGTGGAGGATATGGCATGGGCACATAAGGAGAGACAAAAATACTCTAAGTATCTTCAAGAGGGTGGCCAAAGGCCTTGTGCAGCTGATGCATACTGTTAACATGGGGCGTGGTGGAGCCAGATTGGTGGAGGCCTTCGAGGCCAGGAGGAGTTCAGGATGCAGTGGTGAACTGCTAAGGGTTCTGAGTGCGAGAGTCATGGTCATGGCTAGGGAGGAAGTGTAGTCAGGTGTCAGTGCAATGTATGGACAGAGGAAGGGAGACAGAAACAAAATCGTGAGGAGCGGATTACAGTAATTCTGGCAGGAATGCGAGGGTATCTGAATTAGGGAGTGGAAGTGAAAATACAAAAGGAAGAATGGGTCCAGAATTCACTAGAATATGGATTTTAGGAGCACAGGCTATGGGGTAAAGCAGCCTGGTGCCAAATTCTTTCCCCGCTGTGCAGTAGTAGAATTTATGTATCCTCTGTTGTCTCATTTGCAAAAACGGAGTCATAGGATGGTGGTAAGAATGAAATGAAATAATGTATATAAAGAACAAAGCAAAGTGCTGTCACACTCTACATGACAAAAGTTTTAAAACATTGTTATTTTATTAAAGAAAGACTCAGCTGCCGCTGAATTACCCAGCATTTAGAGATGGTTATTATTAGTGTGTCATACAGTCTGTTCACCGCAACTTTGTTCGTCCTGGAACTGTTTTTCTAGATCCATGAAAAATGAAGTGTGTAACTAGTACAGGCCAGAAGCACTGAAGAAAGTCAGTACCATGGGGTTCATGGGCACTCTGGTAGTGTATTAGTCCATTGTCACACTGCTATAAAGAACTGCCCGAGACTGGGTAATTTATAAAGGAAAGACGTTTAATTGACTCACAGTTCTGCATGGCTGGGGAGGCCTCAGGAAACTTATAATCATAGCAGAACCAGAAGTAAACACATCATTCTTCACAGGGCAGCAGGAGAGAGAAGTGCCAAGCAAAGGGGGAAAGGTCCCTCATAAAAACATTAGATCTCGTGAGAACTCACTCAGTATCATGAGAACAGCATGGGGGTAACTGCCCCCATGATTCAATTACCTCCCACCAGCTCCTTCCCACGACACGTAGGAATTATAGGAGCTACAATTTAAGATGATATTTGGATGAGGACACAGCCAAACCATATCAGGTAGTTATAATAAAGACCCCCCAAGGATGTCTACATTCTTATCCCTGAAACCTATACATATGCTACTTTATGTGGCAAAAGGGACTTTGCAGATGTGATTAAATTAAGGATGTTGGGATGGGCAGATTATTCAGTAGGTGGGCCCAATGTCATCACAAGGGTCTTTATAAGAGGGAGGTAGGGAATGCAGGCAGCTTCTAGAAGCTGGAAAGGCAATGAAGCATTCTCTTCTAGATCCTCCAGAAGGAACACAGCTCTGATCACCCATTTTAGAGTTCGGACCTCCAGAACTGTAAAATAACAGATTGGTGCTGTTGTAAGCCACCAAATTTGTTACAGCAGCAATAGGAAACTAATCCAGGCAGTGTAGATGGTATCTTCATTCTTCACATTGAGCAGCAAAGGTTTTTCTAACTAACTTTTTGTTGGTTGCACAAGTAATGTTCTGTCTCCACAACAGTATAATTTGTGTTAGTTGGGGTAACAGTAGCTGCTCTTGCAAAGAGACTGCAATAAAGAATGACTTAAAGAATATTGATGCTGTTTCTCTTGTAACATTCTGCAGTGAGTGTTTCAGGCCAGCAAGTGGTTCCACTCCATAATTATTCAGAGAACTAGGCTAATGGTAGCTTGACCACCTTCAATGAGTGACTTTCAAGACTGCTAATTGCATTTAGCAGGCAGCCCTGGTTGTGCTATGACAGCTACCAGGAAGTGGGGAATTTTAGAAGGCCGTGGAAGAGGCAGACCTCACTTGGAGAGAACTTGGTCACAAGGCCACACTAGACGCAAAGAGGTCTGGGCAGCCACATTCCAGTCAGAAACTATTACCGTGGATGGAAGAAAGAAAGAGCTGATTTTAGGGGGCACCCAGCCATCTCTGTCACATCTAGTCCCTTTCTGACCTTTAGTCTGCTAGTTTCCCAAAACTAGGACTGCACTTTTGCTCACCCGTTGCATCCCCAGTACTTGGCACAAGTGTTTGATACGTGTTACGTGCTCATAAACTATGTGTTGAATGAATGAAGGAGTGAATGAGTACATAAAAGGACAAGTGGACTTTTCTTTAATAGCTGTGTGACTTCAAGCCCATCTCTTCAGCTCCCTAAACCTTCACCTCCTCATCTAGAAAACGGGCCTAGAAATGCAGGCTCTGCTTGCCTCCCAGTGTTGTTTTGAAGACAAAATATAATTATAAGAAAAAACTTCTAAAAAATATTTCTCTGCAGTTTACAAAAGCACTTTCATATCTTTGGTCTCGCTTGACTCCCACAAACTTGGGGGATGCCGTTATTTGTTATCCCCATCTTGATGGGGAAACAGGTCGAAGGGGACTGAGTACATGTGATCAGTGTGAAGCGCCCATTAGCATGTTGAGACGGATGGACATGGGGGTTGTCACGCTCAGGCCTGTTCCCTAGACAGCTGTGTTGTACGAGTTCCGATTCTGTGTAAATTCAGTCAGAGGTACTTGCCAGAATAAACCAGGCTCACTCTGTTATAACTGTGCTGTCATAAAAAAGGAAGAGTGGGCCGGGCACAGTGGCTCATTCCTGTAATCCCAGCACTTTGGGAGGCTGAGGCAGGTGTATCACCTGAGGTCAGGAGTTCGAGACCAGCCTGGCCAAAATGGTGAAACCCCATCTCTACTAAAAATACAAAACTTAGCTGGGCGTGGTGGCAGGCACCTGTAATCCCAGCTACTCGGGAGGCTGAGGCAGGAGAATCACTTGAACCTGGGAGGCGGAGGTTGCAGTGAGCCGAGACTGCACCATTGCACTCCAGCTTGGGCGACAGAGCGAAACTCTATCTCAAACAAACAAACAAACAAACAAACAAACAAAAAACAAAAAGGAAGAGCAAAAATGATACTACAGAGTCCTTAAGTTATTATTAGTTGACCCTGTGTCATTTTCTAGAGAGCAAAACCAGACTTCCGCACTCTTCACAGAATCTTAGCTGTCATTCTGGTCCAAATTCCTCTTGGTCCAGAGAGGGGAGGTACTTTTCTGAGGTTACTCTACTCCTAGAGTGACTACCCATCCTAATTTGCACTGAAATTCCCCCCTCCCAGGCAACTCCTGTGTCCTGAGCAAGTCAGGATGATCGGTCACTTACAATGGGTCAATATTTTCAGATTCCCAAGTCTCCCTGATTCCAGAATACTACTTGTTAACCACACTGGCACTAAATGTAATCACGAGTTAGTTACTTTGCCCCTCCAATCTTAAATTTTCTCATCTGTAAAATAGAGGGAATAATACTGAACTCAAAGAATTGTTGTATGGATTCGTTCAGAAAATGCATATAAAGTGCTCACTAGATTATAGATACCATGACTATTATTATTACTTACCAGGACTAGAAGCAGGTTATCCTAGCCATCCAGTAACTCTCTTTCTATTACCCTTGGTGGCCTCTGGTAGGGTTAATAAATCATCATTATGGGAATTTTCTGTATGTGAAAGATATCATATTATAATTGGAAATTTTTGTAAACTTATATGCCCCCCCCACCCAAAAAAGTGTAGTGAACAAAAAGTTTTTGCTGTCCATACTAAAAGCCTCACCTTCCAAGAGGAATTTAGTCTATAGCTGAGCTATACCCAAATGATTTCTTTTTTAGATGGTGAGAACAAGCTGCTATCAAGTACACTATAAGATGGAAGGATTTAGATGATTCTGGCACCAAGGGTTTAACTAATGTTTATGGCAGGAGAGAATGACTGTATTTCTTATATCATATTCAGTTATGTATAATAAAGGCTATTTTGGATCTAGCTACCCTCTGACCACATTTTTCTGTTCTTGCTGTGCCTGCCCACGCAAATACGCTCTATGGCATTATATAGAGAGAATAACAAAATCTGGCATTTCATGCTAGATTTAGAAGGCTGCCTGTTCCCCTGTTGTAGTGCTCTGAGGGGGTGTTTGAACTCTGAAGCCCTGGAGACTGAGTCCCTCAAAGAGACTTTCTCTGTATCTCAGTGGGAAACTCTCTGCTTCTCTTCTTCAGTTTCTTCAGCTGTAAACAGGAATCCAAATAATTCTTTGGATTAGCCCAGGGATTCTTTGAGCTGGTCTGTAAAGTTACAGAGAGATGAAAAACCCTGTAGTGACAATGCATGCCTAGTGTTGCTGTGAATCTATAGCTCAGAGTTCCATGAAATTAAAATTAAAAAAAAAAAAAAAAAAAGATACAGCATCCAAGAGGTACTGCTCAAGCTGTTGTGGTTTGTGCATAAATGTGGGGAGTCAGTTTCTGTGCAAGTTCCTAGGGTGATCTTGTAAATGTTTTTCTAATCTTTTCCTTAGAGGCAGTCCTCTCAGTTTTTTTTTTTTTTGGATTCCCGACACACATCTCTCCTTTTTTTTTTTGTAATAAAGAAAAAAAAAATGAGCACAGCTTTCTTGCTCATTGTGGAGAACAAATCTGTATCTCTTTGGAAGCTTGTTGATCAAAAGATTTGTGTCATCTGTGTGTAGTACATTTCTCTGAGGGGAAAAGGCAGAGTAATCAAGAATGCTTCTCTTCTGAGAGGAAAACAGATGTACTGTGTGTGTAATGGGACTATGTTTTAAAAACAAAGTCAAGAGCCCTGGAGAATGATAATAGTGATCTCTCTGAAAATGTGTGGAGATGATGGTAGCTGGAAAAGATATCCCCACATTCCAGAGTTTTTTGGTGTCTATGGTGAAAAGCAAAAGAAGTGTGTCAATAAAATCTGGCATTTATTAGAGAGATAGGGAAATCTGGAGTAAATAGTGGACTCTGAGTAAGACAAGAAAAGGAAAATAGAAACATTTCTGTACCCTGATACCAACTTCTGCCTTGGGTCTAGTGGTACCTGGGTTCATTATTTAAAATTTATAGCATGTATCCTTAAAATGATCATTGGATTTTGAAGTCCCTTTCTGGCTTGATAGTGTTTACAAATCACACCAGACAATAGATCTTTAACCCTATTACTAAAAAGTAATAATAGAAAATGGGTTTTGTATATAGTACATTTTCTCTGGGGGAATGAAATCCAGAAAAATATTGACCACAAACATTTTACTGTTTAACAAAACAAAAATTGTAGACACACAAATAATCAGCTGATTCTCCTCCCATGGGTGGCTCTTCAGTAGCTATATATAACCGTCTAGGGCAATTATTCTCACAGTAACCTATTTAATAGTGGCAAAATCCAATATAATCAGAATACTTAAAACTTTAGGTTATTCTTTGTGTTTTGTAGTTATGAGGACTGACAAATGGGAATATGTATCTGTTTCTAGAATTTGGTTTCCAAACATATTTTTAGATTGGATAGTACTATATAGTTTCATTACAGGCTTCCTGATTCAATGTTTACGTTGAAAGAGGAAAAATATTTTGTACTGACAGAGAATCAAGAGCAGATGTACTCCAAGGTCTCAAGCACACGTTTTAACTTACATTTGTATGCTGTGACGGACTATCTCAGAGCCGAAAAGTGATCTGTATTCACTAATTGTAGGTGGTTTGGTGGGTTTTGCATATAAAAATAATGTTTGATGTGTTACTGCTGTTGGGTTTCCCCTCTCTCTTCCTATGTTTTGTGTGTTTACTTCATGGGCTTATTTAAGGTTGAATGTGGAGCTATCTCACGTCCTAGGCTGCACTGGTTTTTACACTCATAAGTTTCCTTAGGAAATTTAATGTGGCTCTTAAATTCCACTGCTGGAGCACAGGTCCGTGGAAGCAGGGCAGTTGCCAGGTAAATTTGATTAAGTTGGAATGTCAAGTTGGATTATTTGAGAGTCAGGACCTCCAAAATAGATCCACTTTGGTGTAAAAAAAAAAAAAAAAAAAAAATCCTGACTGCACATCTACGTTGCTGTAACATGCCGGAAGGTTGCCAGATCTCCACTTCAATTGGTGTGTGTATAAACTGCTTACATATGCAGCCTAAAGGGAGTGATTTCTGTTGAGTGGTTGGCCGAGTGTCAACACAGCTAATTGTCATTTCTAGATAACAAATCATAAACACGGTTGGTCCCCTAGAAATGAAGGTTAACTGCATGGGGCAGAATGGTGTAAAACGTGGGTTGCAAAAATCAATGCCTGCAGGGGCTAGGTTCCTGTGATAATGAGTGAAGTGGGCCTGGTGTCAGGGCGTGAGGAAATGGTGGGGACTGTGAGGATCGGAGGGGGCCCGCCTCATCTGAAGGGGCACCTGCTCCTTAGCTCTGGCTCTCCCCTGCCCTTCCTCCATGAGGGCTCCATGTTGTCTGATCTGTTAATTTTTTGCAAAACAAGCAGGAAATTCAGACTTTTATTTGAAATCTCTCAAACTCTAAATGTTGGCTTGAATTTCTTAAAAACACCATGCACTCAGAGTCTAAAGACTTCAGAAGGCCACATATGGCCACTGGCTGCCATTTTGAGACCCCTGAATTAGGCGATTCTTTGAGAAGAAAAAAACCTCCTGACTTCCCACTTAGAGGCTTTTTAGCTTCCCCCTCCCGCCCCCAGAAACCTCAGTGGTTTATAACAGAACCTCTTTTTTATAACAGAACACTGGACTAGGATTTGGGAGACTGGATATGCCAACTCTCCATTTCCTAACTGCATGACCCAGGGCAAGCCCTTAATTTCTTACCTCCTTGGCTTTATAAATCTATCAATTCATAATATATATTTCATTACTATCTCACAGATTAAATTCACCCAACTGATATTTATTGAAAATGTACTTGAGCATATCCTATTTTATTTAATCCTCAAGAAGTCTTTATGAGGTAGATATTTCTAACATGTGTGTAGAGATAAAGAAACAGATTCTGCAAACTAAGGAAATTGCTCAAGGTCATAGAGCTAATTGGTGATGGAGTGGAAATTCAGACCAGACCTTCTGATTTTTAGTTCTGCTTTCCATTGCAAAAGCAATTCTTAAAATAGATAAAAAGCTAAAATCCATTTAAATCATCACTGTCATCATCAACAGCAACAACAACAAGAACAACAACAACAACATTATTTTGGCCTTTTCTTATCCAGCCTCTTAATACTGACTTTATAAACAGAATCTGACCAGGTCAATTTACTGTATCTCTCTAGGTCTCAATTTTCTTAACTCTTAAATGGCAGGAGCAAAACTTGAGCAAATTTGCATTTTGAGGGCTGTATTTAGCTTAGTAGTGTTTGGTTGGGCCGAAATGCATTTTTTTAAAAAGCAGGTTATTTACATATAACTGACATAATATAAAGCAACATATTTTAAGTGTACACTTTGATAAATGTCATCACATGAACACACCCATAAAACTATCACCACAATCAGGATAATGAACATATCTATCACCCCCAAAAGCTTCCTTATGACCTTCTGTGATCCATTTGTGTCTCTCCACACCTTGCCCCAGGTCACCATGGATCTGTTTTCTTTTGCTATACATTTGTTTGTTTTATACAAATGGGATCATATAGAATGTGATTTTCTTTACATCTGGCTTCTTTCAATAAGCTTAAATATTTTGCTATCCATGCTATGGTGTATATCATTATTGGTTCATTTCTTTTGATTGCTGAGTAGTATTCCACTATATGAATGTACCATAGTTTGTTTATTCACTCACTTGTTGATGAACATTTGGGTTGTTCCAGGTTGGGGCTATTAAAAATATAACTGCTATGACCATTTGTACATACATCTTTATATGAACATATATCTTTCATTACTCTGGCAAAAAAGCCTAGGAGTGATTTGGCTGGGTCCTACTGTAGGTGTGTATTTAAACTTGTAAGAAACTGCCAAAATATTTTTCAAAGTTCTACCATCTTACTTTCCTACCAGCAGTGTAAGAAGAGTTCCAGTTTCTCCCCATTCTTGTCAACACTTGGATGCACAGTCTTTTTTTCCATTCTAATATGTAAGCAGTGGTACCTTATTATGATTTTAATTTGAAGTTCCTTAATAATTCATGATGTTGAGCATCTTTTCATGTGTTTATTTGCCATCTGTATATCTTCTTTGGAGATGTATCTAAGTCTTTCGCTTATTTTTATTGTGTTGTTTGTTTTTTAATTATTCTTTGAGCTTCATAGTTTTAGCTTTTACATTTATGCTTTAATTTATCTCAAGTTAATTTTTCTTTATGCTATGGAGTACAGATTAAGGTTCATGTTTTCCCCAGTTGGTTCAGCATAATTTGTTAGACTTTTATGTTTTCATTGAATTACATTGGTGCCTTTGCAGAAAAATCATTGTCTAAATATGTGTGATCCTATTTCTGTACTCTGTATTCTGTTCCATGGGTACACTTTTCTGCCTTTATGGCATATTTATAGTATCGAATCTTTTAAGGTGTATATAACTCTCCCCTTATTTAGGTCTTCTTTCATGTCTGTCAATAGTATTTTGTAGATTTTTCAGTGTAGGGGTCTTTTTAATTCTTTCATAAACTTTATTTGTAGGTTCTTTATAGTTTTTGGTGCTATTGTAAATAAAATTTATTTTAAAATTTTATTTCCAATTGTTTATTGCTAATATATAGACATACAGTGGATTTTGTATATTGAACAAGTATCCTGAGGCCCTGCTAAATTCACTTATCAATTAAGTAGTAGGGTTTTAAAATTGTTGTTGTGTTAGGCCATGTGAGGTGGGTCACACCTAATTCCGGCATTTTGGGAGGCCAAGGCAGGAGGATCACTTGTTGCCAAGAGTTCAAGACCAGCTTGGGCAGCAAAGCAATACCCCTTCTCTACTAAAAATTTAAAACAATTTAGCCAGGTGCAGTGTGGCCTGTGCTTGGAGTCTCAGCTACTTGGGAGGCTGAGGTGGGAGAACCCCTTGAGCCCAGGAGTTTGAGCTGCAGTGAGCTATGGTCACACTACTGTACTACAGCCTGTGTGACACAGCAAAACCCTGTCTCAAAAAGAACACACACACACACACACACACACAAACACCAAAACCCCAAAATGTTGTTGTGTTGATTCTTTTGAATTTTCTGTGTCCACTGTCATTACCTACCAAAAAATAGAATTTTACTACTTTCTCAGTATTTTTGCCTTTTATTTCTCTTTCTTGCTTTATGCAAGACATGCATGACATGGCGAATACCTCCAGTGTGATATTAAATATAAATGGTGAAAGTTTACATCCTTTGCATTGTCCCTTACATTATATGGACCATTTTTAACATTTCACCATCAATTATGATGTTAACTCTAGGTTTCCCTTAGAAGCCTCTTTTTTTTTTTTTTTTTTTTTTAAGGCAGCCTCACTCCATCACCCAGGCTGGAGTGCAGTGATCTTGGCTCACTGCAATCTCCACCTCCTGGGTTCAAGCAATTCTTGTGCCTCAGCCTCCCAAGTAGTTGGGATTACAGGCATGCACCACCACGCCTGGCTAATTTTTGTATTTTTAGTAGAGACAGGGTTTTACCATGTTGGCCAGGCTGGTCTCGAACTCCTGGTCCCAAGTGATCCACCTGCCTCAGCCTCCCAAAGTGCTGGGATTACAGGCGTGAGCCACTGTGCTTGACCCCTTTAATCAGATTTTTCAGAGGTTCTCTTGCATTTCTGGTTTTATGGGAACTATTTTAAAATATATAAATGGGTACTGGATTCTTTTTCAAGTGCTATTTTGCAGTCATCATTGGGTGATTTTCTTTTCTTGAAACGTCTTTTATCATAATGTCTTGGTGTTTGGGACATAGAAGCTTATACAGTGAATTAGGAATTGTTCCCTCCTTCTCTCTTTTGTGAATGAGTTTACTGAATATTGGAATTATTTCTTCCTATACTACTTAATAGAATTCGCCTGTAAAGTCATCTGGGCTAGGGTCCTTTTTCTTTGTGAAAATGTTTTTATTATTATTATTATACTTTAAGTTCTAGGGTACATGTGCATAACGTGCAGGTTTGTTACATATGTATACTTGTGCCATGTTGCTGTGCTGCACCCATCAACTCGTCAGCACCCATCAACTTGTCATTTACATCAGGTATAACTCCCAGTGCAATCCCTCCCCCCTACCCCCTCCCCATGATAGGCCCCGGTGTGTGATGTTCCCCTTCCCGAGTCCAAGTGATCTCATTGTTCAGTTCCCACCTATGAGTGAGAACATGCGGTGTTTGGTTTTCTGTTCTTGTGATAGTTTGCTAAGAATGGTGGTTTCCAGCCACATCCATGTCCCTACAAAGGACACAAACTCATCCTTTTTTATGGCTGCATAGTATTCCATGGTGTATATGTGCCACATTTTCTTAATCCAGTCTGTCACTGATGGACATTTGGGTTGATTCCAAGTCTTTGCTATTGTGAATAGTGCCGCAATAAACATCCGTGTGCATGTGTCTTTATAGCAGCATGATTTATAATCCTTTGGGTATATACCCAGTAATGGGATGGCTGGGTTATATGGTACATCTAGTTCTAGATCCTTGAGGAATCGCCATACTGTTTTCCATAATGGTTGAACTAGTTTACAATCCCACCAACAGTGTAAAAGTGTTCCTATTTCTCCACATCCTCTCCAGCACCTGTTGTTTCCTGACTTTTTAATGATCGCCATTCTAACTGGTGTGAGATGGTATCTCATTGTGGTTTTGATTTGCATTTCTCTGATGGCCAGTGATGATGAGCATCTTTTCATGTGTCTGTTGGCTGTATGAATGTCTTCTTTTGAGAAATGTCTGTTCATATCCTTTGCCCACTTTTTGATGGGGTTGTTTGTTTTTTTCTTGTAAATTTGTTTGAGTTCTTTGTAGGTTCTGGATATTAGCCCTTTGTCAGATGAGTAGATTGCAAAAATTTTCTCCCATTCTGTAGGTTGCCTGTTCACTCTGATGGTAGTTTCTTTTGCTGTGCAGAAGCTCTTTAGTTTAATTAGATCCCATTTGTCAATTTTGGCTTTTGCTGCCGTTGCTTTTGGTGTTTTAGACACGAAGTCTTTGCCCATGCCTATGTCCTGAATGGTACTACCTAGGTTAGAAAGCTGAAACTGGATCCTTTCCTTACTCCTTATATGAAAATTAATTCAAGATGGATTAAAGACTTAAATGTTAGACCTAACACCATAAAAACCCTAGAGGAAAATGTTTTAATTTAAGATTTCAATTGTCTTTTGTAGATACATAGCTATTTAGGTATTTTATTTATTCTTCTATCTATCCATTGTGGTGAGTTGTGTTTTTCAAGGAATTTGTCCATTTCATCTACAACTTTATGTGTTGGTATACAGTTATTCATAGTAGTCCCTTGTTGTCCTCTATTGTCTGTAGAACCTGTGGTTATAGTCTCTCTCTCTCATGCCCTATGTTGGTAATTTGTAGGCTTTTTCTCCTCTTATTTTCTTTGATATCACTAGGAGTTTCCCAATTGTACTAATATTTTCAAAGAAAAGACTTTTATCTTTCTTGATTTTTATTATTTACTTGTTTTCTATTTCATTAAATTTTCTTCTTATCCTCATTACTTTCTTCTGCTCACTTTGGATTTACTTTGCTCTTCCTTTTTAAGCTTTCTAATATGGATGCTTAAATCATGATTTTAGCTCTTTCATGTTTTCTAATATAAATATTTAAAATCATGAATTTTCCCCTTCATACCACTTTAGCTGCATCTCTCAAATTTCAATAGGCTATGTTTCCTTATTTAGTTTACATATTTTCTAATTTTTCTTGTCAATTATTCTTTGGTTCCAGAGTTATTAAATTGTTGATTAATTTTTAAAAGTAAATGGATTTTCTACGTATCTTTTTGCTATTGATTTCTAATTTACTTGACTTGTGGCTAGAGAATATAGTCTATTATTTCAATCTTTTGAAATTTATTGAGACATTTTATTGCTTAGCAGATGGTCTATCTTGATAAACGTTATGTAAGTGCTTAAAAAAATGTGTTCTTTAGTTGTTGGATGTAGCATTTCATAAATATCTACTAAATCAAGTTAATTGATAGTGTTCCCATCGCTTATATACTTACTGATTTTCTATATTCTTGTTCTGTCATTTACTGAGAGAGAAGTACTCGAGTCTCCAACTATGATTGTTCATTTTCTATTCTCCCTTTACTTTTGTCAATTTTTGCTTTTTAAGCTCTATTTTTAGGAACATACATACAAACACACGAAAATTTAGGATTTTTATGTGATCTTAATGAATTGATTTTTAACTATTTGTCTTCTTTCTTTTTGTGTTTTTAACAGTGTCTCTTTTTAATTTTATTTTAAAAATTCTAAGTTGACACATAATAGTTGTACAGTTTATGGGGTACATAGTGATGATGCAATACATGTGATATATTGTTCTCTCTGATGATAGTAGAGACACGATAGTTTTTAAAATGATAACTGTTTGTATGGTACATCTTTTTTTATGCTTTTGCTTTCAGCCTATGTCTTTATATTTAAACTGTATTATCTCTTGAGTGCTGCACTTCCCCTCCCAGTAACCTTGGACTCTGCTCCCATTGAAAGAACCCTTCCATGAAGCTCACAACAAGACCTCATCAAATGTGAAAGCTATAGCTGTAGTCTATCCAGTTACTTCAGATTCCTCATACCAAGAGACCCATCATTGAATAAAGGAATTACCATCCTGGCAAGAGTAATTACCCCAATCATCGGCAAGGGGATGCTGTTTTTTGGACAGTAATCCTTTGCTACACATGGCATGGCCACACAGAACCTTTAACGATCTATCCTGTGATTCTCTGACTGATGGAATGAATTGCCATTAATTTCATATAACACCTTTCCCCACTGCAGACACCCTCCAATAACATAGGGGCTCCTGGCTTAAATGGGCCAAAGCAGCAACAAGTTGGACAACAATTCGTACCATGGCTTGGTTCTGCAGAAGAGCTTTTTCTTTAATGCACTCACTGTGTCATAGGGAACGTCTTCTGAGGGTCTGACCTTTCATTTACTCAGTGTATTCTGGGTCAGAAAACTGGTCCTGGCCTAGAACTGATAAACTACTGTGATATTTTAACAGGGAAGCTGTCTTTCACCTCCTTGATTTCTTGTAGCCAAATGGTTTGAACAATGCCCTTGTTGGCTGCCTACACATCTATATATCTTGCCCCTAGGAATACTGTGTTCTATAACCATCTCCAGACTACCCTGGCAGCCTTTCCAATCTCACTGCTCATCACATTGATTGTGTCCCTGCTGCTTTCACCTGGCCTTTATTTTGGGATATTATCATCTTTATTACTCTTAGCAATCCCAGTTTCATAACAGCATTTCTTACCTTCAGCTCTGGCCTGGCCTACAGAGGAGAGCCACTACTGAGCTTCTCAGTGATGCCAGTGTCCTCCCATAATCCAGTCCCCTTTTCCACATCTATTTCGTGATTTCAATGCTTTCAGTATTTAGCTTCATCACCTTAAATAACATATAGCTACATCTTAATATTTCAGTGGCAGGTACTACCTATTGACTTTCCACTATGAAATATGACCTCTCTTTTACAACCACCACCACCACCACCATACACTTCCCATCCTTCTGTGCTCCCACCATAATTAGATCATAATTTTGGTTAGATTCAGTGTTTATAATAGTATGTCTATGCAATCTCTATTGACAGCTAAGCCATGTAATATACAATGTTTACATTTGTCTTTTTTGTATAATTTCTTGCGTTCCATGGAACTAATAATTGTCTTATTTTTGTGTTTATTTAGTGATTTCTATATGCTCATCACTACTTCATTCCAAAACTCTTCCTCAAAAGTGAAAGTCTCTTTCAGGCCTAAATCCATCTAGTAGTCTATTCTATGGTAACTTCTCTCCCAGAGCCTTAGACCTGTTCCAATCTTGGCTAATTGTCTCTAATCAGTTATTTGGGTTTCCTCCTGGAACCTCCCTTCCTTCTTATCACTTTAGGAATTTCCTTCACTTCTCTTTTTCCTAGATTTCATGGGGTTTTTTTTGGGGGGGGGTAGGGGTAAGTGTTGCTTTCTTGAGTGGCTAGAGTTTATTCTCTGTTAGTGTCTTTAGAAAGGGTGTATGGTAGGCTGAGATCTTCATATCTGAATCCTCGAAACTTATTAATATGTTATCTTATGTAGCAAAAGAGAGCTTGCAGATGTGATTAAGGTAAAAATCTTGTGATGGTGATATTATCCTGGATCATCCAAGTGCATCCTATGGTAATTTGAAGGGTCCTTATAAGAGTGAAGGCATTGTGAAGATGGAAGCAGAGAGAGTTGAAGATGCTACATTGCTCGTTTTGAAGATAGGTATTTTTCTCAGCTCCAAGCCCACCCTTTAATGTATGCTCTATGATAAACAATGGAATTTCTTTAAGCATTTCTCCTTTAAAGTGAGCTTTTAAAATAGAGGACTCTAGAGGGATATTGCAAGAGGAAAAGCCTTCTTGCAGTTTCCAGCATGGGCCAAGTGGTGTGAGTGTGAGAATATTTGATGGAGGCTGCCTCGGCTTCAGGCCCAGAACCCACTTGCTCTGCAATCTTCTAGCCTTGGCCTGATGATAATATTTCTCACAGCCTTCTTGACATGAAAACCAGAGCTCTGCTCGGCGCAGTGGCTCACGCCTGTAATCCCAGCACTCTGGGAGGCCCAGGCGGGCGGATTACCTGAGGTCATGAGTTGGAGACCAGTCTGGCCAACGTCGTGAAACCTCCTCTCTACTAAAAATACAAAAAAAAAAAAAAAAAAAAATAGCCAGGTGTGGTGGCTAATTGTGCACCTGTAATCCCAGCTACTTGGGAGGCTAAGGCAAGAGAATCGCTTGAACCCAGGAGGCAGAGGTTGCAGTAAGCCTATATCGCGCCATTGCACTCCAGCCTGGGCAACAGAGAGAGACTCTGTCTCACAGAAAAAAAAAAAAAAGAAAGAAAGACAGACAGACAGAAAGAAAAAGAAAGGGAGAAAGAGAGAGAGAGAAAGAAAGAAAGAAAGAAAAAGAAAGAAAGAAAGAGAAAGAAAAAGAAAGAAAGAATCAGAGCCTCAGTGTGGCTTGCATGCAGTCATCAGTGGTTGAGGGGGTCACACACTGAAAAGCTGCTCCTTCTGTAAGTCCCTAGAGCCCACCTGCACCGCAGGGTGGGAAGAGTGCACACAGAAGCTGCTGCTTCTTTGCAAGCTCCACATTGCCCACATGTTTTGAAGGCCTCCTGCCCACACCAGACTTTCACTGCATGTCCATACCATTAGTTGCTGCTCCCCCACTAGAAATTTAGGAAATTCCCTTTGCATTTCTCCTGAGGGTGGCCTATCATTTGCCTTACTCTGGCGATACCAGCAAACTCCTCTACTGTCCAGTGGTTGACCATGCCTTCTCCAATGAGGTCTGAACACTTTCCAAGTTTGTAATTCATTAGGTAATCTCCCTTAGGGTACCATAGATAGTTGCTTTATATTTTATGATGATTCTTTATATCATAGTTAATATTTCTTTCTTTCTGTTAAACTTCTGCTTAATCTACTGTGTGGTTTCTGTGTTTTGATTGGACCCAGATTGCTACAGTAAATTTTGACATAGGTATATACCTGTGAAACATCATCACAATCAAGATAATGAACAAATCCATCACCCCATAAATGAATGTCTCTATGCCCATCTGTCATTCATCCTTCCATTTCTCTGACCCCAGGTAAACAATGATCTATTTTTTGGTCACTGTAGATTAGTTTGCATTTTCTAGAATTTTATGTAAATGAAAATATGTAGTATATATTCTTTTAAAACTCTTTTTTCACTCAGCATAATTATTTTGTTTTTCATCCCTACTATTACATACATTATAATTTATTTCTTGTGTTTGCTGAGTTTTATTATATTCTATACCAGAGTTTTTCCACTCACTTGTTGATGAACATTTGGGTTGTTTCCAATTTTTAGCCATTATACATGTAATTACTGTGTATTTTCATGTGTAAGTGCTTTCATTTCCCTTGGGTAAAATACCTAGGAGTGGAATGGCTGGATTATATAGTAGATATAGATTTAGCTTTTAACTGCAAAACTGTTTCCCAAAGTGTCTGTACCATTTTATATTCTCACTAGCAATACATGAAAGATCCAGTTGCTCCACATCCTTGCCAAAACTTGATATGGTTTATCTTTTTAATTTTAGTCACTGTATTAGGTATATAGTAGTTTCTGACTGTGATTTTAATTTGCATTTCCCTGATCATTAATGTTGTTCAGCATCTTTTAATGAATTTTTTTTTTTTTTTTTGCCATTCATATATCTTCATTGATGAAGTGTCTCTTCAATTATGTTGCCCATTTTTAAATGTCAGGTCGTTAGTCCTCCTATCATTGAGTTGTTAAGAGTTCTTTGTATATTGCCAATGTAAGTTCTTAGTCAGACATAAGTTTTTCAAATATTTTCCCCTAATCCATGGCTTACCTTTTTATTTTCATAACAATGTCTTTTTTTTTTTTTTTTAATTTTACTTTAAGTTCTGGGATACATGTGCTAGATATACAGATTTGTTACATAGGTATACATGTGCCATGGTGGTTTGCTGCACCTATCAACCCATCATCTAGGTTTTAAGCCCTGCATGCATTAGGTATTTGTCCTAATGCTCTCCCTCCCCTTTCCCCCCACCCCCGAAGGGCCCCGGTGTATGATGTTCCCCTCCCTGTATCCATGTGTTCTCAAACAACGTCTTTTGAAAAGCAAAAGATTTTAATTTTGAAGAAGTCCAATTTATCAAGTCTTTCTCCTCCCTCCCTCCCTCCCTCCCTCCCTTCCTTCCTTCCCTTCTTCTTTGTCTCACTCTGTCTGGCACCATCTTGGCTCACTGCAGCCTCTACCTCCTGAGCTCAAGTGATTCTCCCACCTCAGCCTTTTGAGTAGCTGCAACTACAGCTGGAACTACAACAACCTCTACCTCCTGGGCTCAAGTGATTCTCCAACCTCAGCCTTTTGAGTAGCTGGAACTACAGGTGCCCACCACCACACCCAGCTAATTTTTGTGTGTTTTTGTAGAGACAGGGTTTCGGCATGTTGCTCAGGCTGGTCTCAAACTCTTGAGCTCAAGCAATCTGCCTACCTCGGCCTCCCAAAGTGCTGGGATTACAGGCATGAGCCGCCGTGCTTAGCCTTATCAAGTTTTTCTTTTATACTTCATTGTTTTTGTGACATCAATAAATCTTTTCCAAATCCAAGATTTCCTAAGATTTTCTCCAATGCTTTCTTTCAGTCTATAATGTCTATAATTATAGTCTATAATGTCTTGTAATAGCTTCACTAGCAATCCCTTATTCTTAAGTTTCTTGTTTATGAATTTCTGATGACACTACACATATTATTTTTAATCTCGTTTTCTACTCATGTACAAATAGACCTAAGAGGCTAATGGAACAAAATATATGAAATCAAGATTGTGCTAGAAATTCAGGTTGTATGATCACCAAATTTATGCTTCTCTCCTATCTGATAATGTAGTTTTAGAGAAAAAACAATAATAATTTTTTGAGTAACATGCTAAACACTGTTTTTAAAAATATGTATATTTCTACAGAAATGGGGGTCTTGCTATATTGCCCAGGCTGGTCTCAAACTCCTAGGCTCAAGAGAGCCTCTCACCTTAGTCTCCCTAGTAGCTGGGATTATAGAAACAAGCCACCATGCCCAGCTCCCCAAACACTGTTTTGCGACTATTGTATTCAAAGTATAAAATACATTATTTTATACTAAAAATGACTTTATATGATTGGTTCTATTATCTGTCTCTCCTTTTAGCAGGTGAGAATGTTGTATCTTAAAGAAATTAAACAACTTGTTCAGATCATCTAGCCAGCTCCATTTAATGTTACAGTCTATTCTCTTAATCACTAACAATAATAGCTAATAAATATTGGCTGCTTACTGTGTTACAGGTACTGTGTTAAATTCTTTACAGGTATTAACTAATTTAATCTTCAGAACAAAGCTACAGGTAGGTATTATTATTATGCCTCTTTACAGATGAAGAGACTAAAATACAGGGACCCAAGGTCTCACAACTGTTAAGAGCAGAGCAGGATTTGAATCCATGCAATCTGGCTCCTGAGCCCTTCCTGGTAAGCATCACACTACACCGTTTCTCCAAGAATAATTAATGGTTGTATTTTTTGGGTAAATCAAGTGGATGGCACAAATGAGTCTCTCCTTCCAATAACTTTTTGAAACGAAAGATAGTTTTCTAGTTAATGCTTCCCTTGGCACCTGACCCCACTGATTTGCTATTGTCCTGCTCTTGTTCCATTTTCCCACTATGCCTCATAGTGATAATAAACAGAACCGTGTCTGCCAGTGCAAGAGGCCAGGGGAGATGAGTGCCTCCGTAAGTAGCAGGAACCTCAGCCAGTACCTCAGCTTGAGCCAGGCCCCTGGGAAATGAATAGTTTCACCTGGATTCTCTAATCCATTTGTGTCAATTGCTGGCTTCCTGAAAGAGAGGGCAGGGCCGAAAGAGGCTTGCGAGAGGAACATTTAGATTGTTTGGAGCTTTTTTCATAGCCCACTGGGGTGAGACAGCGGTATATAGTGTAGAGAGATATTTGACTTGGGATAGAGTCCTGCCTTTTTGCTTTAATTTTTTGACTTTGGGCAAGTTTTAAAAACTCATTTCACTTAGCCCATTTGTAAAAAATGGGCTAGGATCAACCTTATTTTGATGATATAAATAGGTTCATGTAGTAAATAATAAAGAGAATATCTGCCATTTATTAGGTGCCTTTCTGTGCCAGATACTCATAAAAGCACTTGCTGTGAGTTAACTCAGTTAACACTAACCACAGCATGAAATAGGTGCTATTATTATCATCATCATTTTACAGGTGAGAAACAAAAGTATAGGGAGCTAAGATATTTGTCCATAGTCACTCAGCAGCAACCAAAGAAGCTGAAGCATGAGACCAAGCAGCCCAACTCCCCAGCCTGTGCTCTTAAACATTGGCATTTACTGAACTTGCATATATATATAGCCTGAGTGCTGGCTTGGCTGCCCCATGTCTGTGTGACTGTGAGCAAGTCATTTACTTTCCGTTTGAGTTTCAATTTCTAAAACTGTAATATGGGGATAATATATGTAAAACAGCTAAGTAGTATATACTTTTAATGACTCCTTTTAGTGTCAGTGGAGGATTTGTGAGCAAATGCATATAAAACACAAGGCAAACAGGAGGTATTTATATACATATATACACACACACACATATATTTTACACATATATATTTTACCTCTTTTACTTTTTTAAACAGGAAAAGCCTTTTCTAACACCCCCCACCCCAGTTTTTTTTTTTTTTTTTTTTTTTTTTGAGATTGAGTCTTGCTCTGTTGTCTAGGCTAGAGTGCAGTGACACTATATCTGCTCACTGCAACCTCCACCTCAGCCTCAAGTAATTCTCATGCCTCAGCCTCCCAAGTAGCAGGGATTACAGGTGCACCACCATGCCCGGTTAATATTTTATATTTTTTTGTAGAGATGGGGTTTCACTATGTTGGCCAGGACAGTCTTGAACTCCCGATCTGAAGCAATTAACCCACCTTGGCCTCCCAAAGTGTTGGGATTACAGGCGTGAGCCACCACACCAGGCCACTTCTAACCTTTTCTTTGGAAACGTGTGTGCTATAGCTAAACTGAAGGAATCTGGGATGACTTAATGATGGTCCCTACCCAGGTCTGGACTGGCAGGTCTAGGTCCTAGTTTTGGCTCTGGCCAGCTTTGTGACCTTGGGCAAGGCGGTTTCACCCTCCTGAGTTCCACATTTCTCCTGTATAAAATGTTCAGGGGGGTGTACTAGTTAATTTCCAAAGCCCTTTCCAGGTCTCACATTCCTTATGTCTATGATTCTGTGATTAAGTTCCTGGAAGGTTAAGTACTGATAAAAGTGCCATTAAGTTCTGTATACTCAGCACTGGCAGCCATCTGTTACCTAAGATACCTGGGCCTAGGAGTTACAGGGTGGGGGCTGGGGGCAGGGTGGGTAGATGAGAAAGGCTCCTTGCCTGACAACTGTGTGTATTGACTGTAGACAACAGAGGACTGCCCAGCACTGTGCAGTGTGACTGAGTATCCTCTGATTTCTGGGCTGTGATATACTAAGACTGACCATCAAAGACTGTTTCCCAACAAGAGAATCTTGTGCAGTAAGTTCCTCAGGCAAGAAGCGAGATAATTGGGACAGGATTGAATAGATCTCAGGCAGAGAAATTTGGGGGACAGATCAATGTAGGTGATGAACTGGTTGACCCAAGGCCTCTCTGTCTATCATTTTTTGACCTTGGGTCAGAGTGATAGAAAGGAGGAAAGCTACCAACACAGCTCCTGCCATGAAGTCCTGGAGGAGAATAAGTGACTGTTTGTCCTGCATGGGTTAGTCATTCACCTGCCTGAAGGCAAAGGGCTGGGAGTCTGGAGTCCATGACCTGCTGGGACATACTTTGGGCTGCATTTTTTCCCCCCTTCTAATGTCTCAGCTCTCAGGGATCTGCTTTTCCTGGTGCCAAGGAGTATAGATGAAATTTTGTCCCTCCTCTGTGCACCCCTGCAAAACAAATATGATGAAAAATTAATATTTTCCAAATGGTGACCTAACCTTTGCTCATTAATTGAGCTCCTATTGCATTCCAGGTACTGTTAGAGGCCAGTAAGATACCTAGATGATTGAGACAGAGTCCTTGCCCTCCACGAAGTGACTGTTCCTTTTAAAACCCTAAAGCTGGGTTCTTAGAGGCTACTGCAACAGCAACAACCCCCGAGTGAGTGCTTATCATGTGCCAGGCTCTGCTTACAGGCTTTTAGCTCTCTCAGTGGAAACAGCCTGAGTGCTGGCTTGGCTGCCCCATGTCTGTGTGACTGTGGGCAAGTCATTTACTTTCCCTTTGAGTTTCAATTTCTAAAACTGTAATATGGGGATAATATATGTAAAACAGCTAAGAAGTATATACTTTTAGTGACTCTTTTTAGTGTCAGTGGAGGATTTGTGAGCAAATGCATATAAAACACAAGGCAAACAGGAGGTATTTAGTAAGTGGCCATGTGATTATTGATAGACTATGGGCTTCTTCCTGTTCCTCCAGAGCAAGACTGACAGGTGTCCTATTACCCTTGCATCTTCAGAGCCTAGAGCAGAGCGCTGAAAACAGCAGGCGCTCACCACTTTTTATGATCAAAGGCAGTCTCGACAGGGAAAGTTAAATCATTATGGGTATTTATGAATTACAAAATCCATAAAGTTAAACCAGGAGAAATGGACAAAAACACACTCATTGTAGAGGTCTTTAATGATCCCTTGGCTCATGGCAGAGCAGTTAGACACACACACACACACACACACACACACACACACACACACACACACACAAACATGCAAAGATTCAGAAGGCCTGAAAAAATAATGAATATAAATATAAAGAAGATAAAATCGATACAATATTCTATCTTCACATTCGGAAGACAGAAACACCTTCTTTCAAGAAACCATGGGACATTGACAAAAATAACCACAGATAATCCTCAATAAATCTTGCCAGGAGGCGGTACGGATGACATTGAATTCAGTGAAACTACAAATTAAACACAAAAAGGCGAAGTATAAATTACTTGTGTAAGAACTCTCTCAACTCTTGGGTCCAAGAAGAAATCAAAAGGGAAATTGTATGATAGCAATAAATGTTCCATTACCCGGAGTCACACAGCTAACAGTGACAGAGCTGACGCCGCTAGAACCTGGGTCTCCTGTCGTCCAGCCACGAACTGGCTTGAGATCCCGGATAAGTGTCTCTGAGCCTCGGTTTCCCCTTCTGTCAAGTAGCCTCGAAGGTCCCCCAAACTCGGTGGCGAGTTTGAGGCGTGTGGGGGAAGGGAGGGAGCGTGCCCTTGACGCGGGAGCCGCGACCGCTTTCTGCGAAGTCGGGGAGGGTGCGGGCGTTGAGAGGCGGCAGCAGAGGGCGCTGGGTCGCCGGCCTGGGCCGCGTCTCCCATTGGTCGGGGCTGGGGCGCTGGGCTGGAGAGTTGGTGGAAAGTGACAAGTTGAGCGAGAGAGGGAGCGTGGAGAGCGGGAGCAGCCGCCACCGCCGCCGCCTAGGGAGCCCCGGGACGGCAGCCCCTGGGCGCAGGGTGCTCTCTTCTCGGAGTCCGAGCCGGGGCGACTCAACGCCCACTGGTGCAACCCGGACAGCCTGGGACTGACCCGCCGGCCCAGGCGAGGTTGCAGCCACAGGGCTGGGGAGGGATCGCGCTCGCGGCATCCAGAGGCGGCCGGGCGGAGGCGAGGGAGCAGGTTAGAGGCACAAAGAGCTTTGCAGACGCCCCCGGCGTCCTGCGAGCGCCAGCGGCCGGGAAGAGGCGGCCGGGAGCCGGGAGAGAGCCCGTGGATGTTCTGCGCGCGGCCTGGGAGCCGTCGCCGCCGCCGCCGCCGCCGCGAGAGGAGGAATGCACCGGCCGCGCCGCCGCGGGACGCGCCCGCCGCTCCTGGCGCTGCTGGCCGCGCTTCTGCTGGCCGCACGCGGGGCTGCTGCCCAAGGTAAGAGGCGCCCGCCGGTCCCCTCCCGCCCCCACCCCCTGACCCTTGGCCACCCTTCCGTCGGCCAGCCGGGCGCGGGACACGCAGGAAGCGCCGCGCTGGCCCCGGGGCGCGTCCGGCCACCCGCCACGGGGCTCGCCGGCGCCGCCAGGCCAGGGTTTGCCCCCGATCCCTGCGGCGGGCCGGGGCGCGCCCAGGGACTCGTTCCTCGGCGCGCAGCAGCGTTTGTCAGCGCTGTCAGGAAGCGTGGAGGGGTTTGGGGGTCCTGGGGGTGATCGGGGCACTTCTGTGCATGGCGTCCCCCCTTGTCTCCCCGAACCCCTAGCGCGACCCAGCCGGTGTTGAGGCAAGTCTATCCTGCCCTCAAGTTGCGAGCCGGCCCTGAAGGCGCGGTCCAGGAGGGAGTTCGGATTTTCAGTGGTGCCCGCCAGAGCACAGGCGGCTCTCGGATCGACGCAAACAAAAGCCCTGTCCTCCTGGGGCTCAGGCGGCCTCGCATCGCCACAGCCCCCGGCCCTCCGGCCCTCCCGAGGGTCACCATAGAGGCCAAAACTTGTGCGCCGCTGCAGCCGCTGCCACTTTGTGCAAAGTGTGCTGTCAGAGGCGGCCTGCGGCTCCAAAGTGCTTTGGGTGTGCACGCGCGCGCGCTCGCGCGTGTGTGTGCGTGTTACAAACAAGAGGGGGAAAAGCCATCTAATGCATACTTGATTTTGGTAATCTCCAAAGACAATCGCAACAGTTAGAGAAAGACTTCACCGCAAGCCCGAGCGTCTTAGTTCGCTGCGGGAAGCTGGGGTCCTTGCTGCGTCTGGGCCGGTACACAATAAGAGGGAAGAGCCCGGCTGAGCCTGTGGAGACAACTGATTCATTCTTTGGAGGTTGGAGGGGGAAAGTTGATTAAAGTCTCCGGGGTCTCGGGCCTCACTTTTAACATGCATCACTTGAGGGGGTGAGGAGCCTTTGGATTTTGCCCTCCCCCACTCCCAGCCCCAAACCTGAGCGGATAACTAGGTCTCTGCTCTTTTATCATGCATCTTTCATTTTTAAGTTAGCACTGTTTAGGAAAAGAAAAGGCTCTGCGCTACTTAGCAGTTGAGAGGAAAAAGATGTATTCACTACATAGACTACGAATACAGAATTAGTTTTTACTAAAAGTTAGCTGACTTTCTTGGTAGAAAACACGCTCTGGAAGGAAGTTGTGTGTAAATTTTGATTTCTTGGAGATGGTTTTTGGAAGCTAGAGTAGCATTTTCTGAGGATGATTTCTGAAACGGATCCTATAATGTGGTCGTGCTAATCTGGAAGCTCCTGGGGGTAAATAGAGCTCCTAATTGTAATTAAGATGTACATCAGCAGGGAATGCACCTTCCTGATGAAAAATCCTAATGAAATGTAAACAGCTTGGTCACATAGATGTTTTGCTTGGTGATGCCAAACATCTGGCCCTGCGCCACAACACCTGGGTGAAAAGTAAAAATGGGCCATGCTGCCTACGTAATGTAAACATCCTTCTCAAGTTGGGTTGCCCAGCAAATTGAGGTGGAGATAAGCAGGGTGATTTTAACTAAGGTGGGACTCCTGGCTTGGGGCTTTGATTAATTCAGTTATTTCCTCTGTGGACTCCTTTACTTTGTACTTCACCTTTCAACAATGGTTGCTTTTAGATCATGGCCCCTTGTGGGGGTGGGGGTCACTTGCCTTTAAATAAATGTCCCTGCATTGATTTTGCTCACTGTAAGACACCCTTGTTATCAGCAGCCACCCCAATTCTGTCTCCTTTAACTGTTTACAGCCTTTTAGAGTTGTTTAAAAAAGGTATTGCCTATTCCATACTCTTTAGTAATGAGCTCAAATCTGTTATTATTGTCTTATTTGTTGTTTTATGCATCCCTTTGCATTTCTGTGAATGTCTGATCTTCTCTCTGGGGTCAACACTTCTGCTAGAACTCACATTCACTTTCTCCTCTTGGACTCAAGATTCCTAAGGTAGCCCAGCCAGTGGCTCAGGAAATCAGCTTAAGGGGAGATATGTTTCATGTATTTATTTAAAAAGATACAAAACATTTCTCCCATCATTCTTCTATTTTGTTAGCCAGAAGAAAACCTTTAAATTTATTTTTTTCTGGTCTGTCCATTGTTGATTTCTCATCTACCCCCTCCCTAGGCAAAGCTCAATTTCTTTAGGAACCTGAAGCTTACCTTATAACTGCACCCAAGCCCAGGGCACTAGGAACGTAACTGGCCTTTCTCAGAATCTTGTAGATTCTGTGATTTGGCTGCTCGGAGCCAGAGGGAAGTGGCCTGCTACTGTGTTTGCTATCATTTTGTAAACCTTCCGTTGCCATTTAAATAGGCGTTTGTTTGTACTTTTAGAATAGAAGTCTCTCGAGGGCATTAAGACTATGAGATTTTCCGGTGAAAACACTGACAGCCCAAGTCCCCTAGTCCCAACTTTATTAGAGATGCCTGAAAATCCTCCCTGGCTGACTTGGGGGAGCCTGACCAAGGTGGGATGGGCAAAGGGTGTAGTCAAATTGCCTCCTTCAGTTTTGGAAATATTTAATTTCCAATATAGATTCAGCGTGCATGGTAGGCTGTTTTGCTACTCTGATGCCTGAGATTATCTGCCTGATAATTAGTGAAGGGTCAGCTTTGCCCCATAGCATCCTTTTTCTTCTGTATCGTGAGCATAGGCTCCCTGTTAGACTTTTGGAAAGTTTCTGAAAGTGTCACTTGCTCTGAAATTAGTATCAGGTTTGGCCGGTGGTTTGATGGTGAACATCTACCCCATTTCAAATATTTCTGAAAATTTTACACAGCATCCTATGGAGAATGGAACACTTTGTAAGCTATATGTACTTTGATGTAAATGTGTATGTACAGATAGACAGCATATGTATATATACACATACATAGTAAGTGGTCCATAGATCTTTGTTGAATGAATGGAGAATAACTTTTCTGGTTGTATGCAAAATTCTGATATATGCTTTGCTTAGTAAAAATGCAACATAGCATATTTTCAAGGATTTTTCCTTTTCTTGTCCCATCTTCTAGTATGAAAGAAGTGTAGTATAGCAGAACTTGACAGTAAAGCTAAATGGTTACAAGCACAGGCTTTGGCATTTAACAGACCTGGATTTGAATCTTTTCTCTGTTGTATAATGGGTATGTCAATTAGTTTTCCTGAGCCTTACAAGAGTGTTATGAAATTGAAGTGAGGTCATGCATGTAAAGTACTGGAGAAGAGCACCCAGCCTAGAGGTGAGTGCATGAAATTAACTTGGGGTACATGAAATGAAGGATATGTGAACTCCCAGAAATAATATTCACAATTTTATGTGCATTTTTTTTTTTTTTTTGAGACGGAGTCTTGCTCTGTCGCCCAGGCTGGAGTGCAGTGGCCAGATCTCAGCTCACTGCAAGCTCCGCCTCCCGCGTTCATGCCATTCTCCTGCCTCAGCCTCCCGAGTAGCTGGGACTACAGGCGCCCGCCACTTCGCCCGGCTAGTTTTTTGTATTTTTTTAGTAGAGACGGGGTTTCACCGTGTTAGCCAGGATGGTCTCGATCTCCTGACCTCGTGATCCACCGGTCTCGACCTCCCAAAGTGCTGGGATTACAGGCTTGAGCCACCGCGCCCGGCCTTTATGTGCATTTTTACCGTTCTGTATTTATAGCTACAGCTATATTTTCCAAGAAAAATGTCAACCCTTGAAAAATAGGAACTGCTGACTTGGAGTGTTTGATGCCTGAGGCAATGGGTTGCCTTTCTGGGGAGGTTGAAAGGGGTTGAGTGTTGGTGGCCAGTTCTAGGCCTTATCCCAGGTTAGCACACTCCATGGAGCCTCCACTTCTCACCTCCCCAGTTTCCCTTCCACCAGGCAGGCTGTTAACTGGGCCTGAGAAAAGCTGAAGAATGGTGCCAAGTCCTTGTGACCTCAAGCAAGAAAATATGTCTCTGAATCCAAGCATTCTGAGATGCAATTTGTACAGTTTAGTTAACAAACACTTATTTAATCCTTACAATGGGCCAATCACTCTTCTAAGCCTTTTGCAAGTGTTAACTCACTGAATCCTCACAACAACCCCGTAAGGGAGATGGCATAGCTCATTTTACGGACGGGTAAACTTAGGCACACAGAGGTTAAGTTACTTTCTTACGCTGCTAAAAAGTGGCATTGCTGGGCTTATAAGCGCTAACAGTTCATGCTCTTACCTTAATGGCTGCCCTAGACATTCTCTCCTTGTTTAATTCTTACAATTTATATTCTTTTAATGTATGGAACAAAGGTGGTATTTCCCAAGGTTTTCCAACAGCAGCAAAGGGAAGCTTGCTTAGCCATAATCTAGAGGTTATAAGAAATTATTGAAGACAGCCAATTTCAATTTTCCTTCCGGTGCTGGAGTTCCCTAAGACGGTCTTGCTGAAACTCAGAGACAGACTGGAAGCACCTTGTTGGATGGCCTGGATCTCTGGTTCTGGAAGAATTATATTTTTGTAGTGAGCTTCAACTTCGATGTGGTTAGAGAAGTGTGCTTGCCAGTTTTTTCCATCTATCAATGAGGTATATTGTGATGAAGTGCCTTTGTATTTGCATCTTGGTGGACAACTGTGGTTGTAAGCTGAGGAGGCAGGGATTTATTAGAGTGCTGTCTAGTGGGACAGCTGGCTTGCCAGCTCAAGGTCCCCGTGAGGACCAGACCCTGGCAAATCCAGCCCCACCTGAGAAACACTCAAGTCTTCAAGGCCTCTTTCTCAAACAGAAGGGCCTTAGCCTGGCTTCACCCATTCCCTGGGGTGTGACAGTAGAGACTGTTCTGTAGACACTCGAAGAGAAAGGAGAGTCTGAGAAAGTTCTCTGGAGTTGAAGGGGGAGGGGATGGGGGCAACTCTTCGAAAATCCTTAACTAAATGCAGCTGCTTGTTACACGGAGACTGACTTGCATGCCAGGAATATCTAAAAAGCTAACGAATACAAAATAAAAATAAACAGCAGTAAAAAGGCTCTCTCTTTGTTGCAGTAAGCTTGGTTGGGGTTTTCAGTTTGTTTAGGAATGGGATAATTGTGGCATCCACTTTATTTTGGTAAGGCAGTGAAACGTGGATTAGTGTTAGGTCATTGGGATGCTACCACCACCTGAACTTTTTCCTTCATCCCCCCGTCCCCAGCCGCACCTCCCAGAACACCCAGGCATGGACATCCATAGCGCCTGAGTCTCAAACAGTTGCCCCTTAGTGAATTACATTGGAAGAGGGCAGATAATTTAATGGGATAATCTTGGCAGGGCCAGCAAATTTCACACCTCATCTCTCACTAATAGAAAGGCAGCAGAAGGCTACAACATCCTCAGATGAAAAGGTTGTATAAAAAGGCTCTGCTTAACAGTAACTGTCTGTCCATAAATAAGGTTTTGTAGAGTCTTGATCCAAAAGCTGTTAAGAAATACTGATAAGCCAAGCCTCATAATGTTTGGCCTCCTTACATTTCCTTTTCCCCCTTCTCTCCATAGAATCATAGATTTTTTTTTTTAAGAGAAAGAAGGGGGCTAAAAGATCAACAGTCCAAACTTTTTCTTTTTTTAAGTATTTCTATATAGGATGGACTTCCTTTGATAGCTGTTTAAAGAGGTGGCATGGAGTAACGGAAATAGAATGGGATTTGAGCCTGATAGGGAATGGGAGTTTGAATTGGGGCTTTGTTGCCTTCTTGGGCAAAGTTACCTAACCTTTCGAGCCTCTGTTTTCTTATCTGTAAAATGGGACTAGCAATAATATGTGGCTTACTGGGGCGTTTTGTGAGAATAAAAGAATGTTATGAACCTATAGCACCTAACACAGCACCATGGACTTAGTGAACATGAAGTATGTTATCTTGCATCTTGGTGGACAACTGTGGTTGTAGGCTGAGGAGGCGGGGATTTATTAGAGTGCTGTGTAGTGGGACAGCCACTCAAGGTCCCAGTGAGGACCAGACCCTGGCAAATCTGGCCCCAGTTGAGAAACACTCAAGTCTTCAAGGCCTCTTTCTTAAACAGAAGGGCCTTAGCCTGGCTTCACCCATTCCCTGGCTTCACCCATTCCCACCATCATTATCAAGGGCTTATTGGAGAAATCTGAAAATTTGGCTTCAAAACGATGGTCCTGCTGCAAGGTAGCACCAAAGCTCAGAGAACAGCAACTTTTACAAGGTTTTAGGACTCCAGAGTGTTTTGTTTTATAGGGAGCTTGCAGACGCTCTAGATCTGAGCAGTACCCAGGCCAGTGCTGGGGACCTGGATGGAGGGGATTCCACAGTGCAGTTTTGCAAAGCCTTAAAACAAAGGCTTTTTTCAGAACAGCAAGCTCTTTGGGGGAAGAGCAACCCCTCCCGGGTGCGGGTGCTCGGTGTAATTCCAGAATCCTACAATGGGGAATGTTACATTTCAGGGACCTCCACTTGTAATCTGACCGTTTTTAGCTCCAATATCCAAATAATCTTGCTGAGCACAACTTGAAAGAGAAGGATAATGGCCAGAGGAAAGGATCCTGAGGTGCTCTGTTTGCCATTTAAATTTTCTGTGTAGAAGAAAAAAAGTTCATGTTACCCAAAGAGAGGAGTAATGAAGTGTGTGGGAAGGGGGAGGGGTGATAAAGAGGACTTCTAAAGACAAAGCAGAGATTGGGTTTGTTATTTTATTTTTCAACAGTGAAGCTTATCACTCAGTATATTTCAACTAACATTTATTATATATTTATCACATGAAAGATACAGTATTCGTGTCCAGGAATAAAATATTACCTTTGCCCTCAAGGAGAGAGAAGGAGAACAATTCTCACGTTTTTCAGCACCTGCTATATGCCAGGTATCATTTTTTAAAAGCTATTAAATTTACGCTTCTCAGCATTCCTTGGAGTTTGGACTTCTGATCCTATTTTACAGATAAGAAAATCGAGGCTCAGGAAGGTAAGTATCTCAGCCAAATTCATACAATTATTAAGTTGGGATTTGGGATTTGAATCTAGGTATTTTGACTCTCAGGTGTATGCTCTTTTTGTTATCCTTAAGGTGTGATTGGGGAGACACCAATGAGCAGATATGTTACGTCCACACGCAACTATCTCTCCCACAAGTGAATTACAGGAAAGGGTTGTGGAAAAAATGCTGTGGGAACATGGGGAAGAATACATTAATTCTCAGGGGATTAGAGGGTCAGAGGAAGAACATGAGTGCCTCCTTCACAGACTTATTGTGAAGAGTCAATGAAATAATTCATGGAACACACTCAGACTGTGCTGAGTGAGTGCTCAGTGAGTGCTCTGCTATAGTTCTGTAGCCAGTGACAGGCCTGATCAGGATTTATCTGCCTCTAAAACCCATGTACTCTTGCTCCCCTGTGCACTTTTTTAACAGACATGTGGTTGTTGGAAGAGTAAGTAACTGTGCAGTCACCAAATGAAAGGGAAAACACCAATACAGTTGCTCTGGTATATTAGCCACCTGCCCTAATCCTGGCTTTTAGGACTGGACTCTGCTTTGGGTACGGAAGGGGATTTCGATAGGCATGGGGTTGGAGAGAATCAAGATGTCTCATCATGAACTACAGGGCTCCTAGAACTCTGGCCAGGATTTACCACCTGCCCTCATTCGTTCATTGATCATACATTTTCTATGCACTTACAGTGAACCAAACATTCTGATAGTCTTACTGGAGATGTAAAGTTGAATAGGTTAGGTCATTGCCTTGGAGGGTTTTTCAAATGGCAGATTTATGGCAGAGATTGCTAGCTGATCACCAAATATGTTTCCATCTCTTCTGGTCACATGACTAGACAACATTTCTCAGCTTTCTCACAGTTAAGTGAAGCCATGTGACTAAATACTAGCCAATGAAATGAAGTTGGAGGTAATTTTTGTCACTTGTAGGCTTGACCCATAAAAAACTCCCCAGGCAGAATCGCTCTGATCCTTCTTCGGTGGGTTGGCAACCTTAGAAGTCATGTGTTGAAAGTGTCACAACATGGAAAGAGCCTCAGACTCTCCCTTAATCACTGTATGGTGGAACCCACACTTGTTTAGGTCTTACGTGAACCAAAAACAAATGTCTATTGTTAAGGCTGAGATTTTGAGGTGTTTTTTGTTGTTGTTGTTGTTTTTTTGTTTGTTTGTTTGTTTTGTTACAGCTGCTAATGTTAACTAACATGAGGTTGTAAATCATATTGTATGGTGAGATCAACTTAGTGGGTTAGGGCCAGCATTTTTAGATGGAATAAAATAGGAAACCTGGTTTGTGTCTGACCACTTCACGCGGAGCCTGGGGCTCCATCCATTGGGGAGTTTACCTTTTAGGGGCAACAAAATAGGCACTTAATACAGCCAGTGAGTACAGAGTGGGCAATTATGTATGCAGAATCCCGAGAAGGGAGAGGTCTTTCGGGAGGAAGTGGGATATGATGTGAGCCTTGTAGGAAGGATTGAGAGGGTGTGGGATTGAAGGATGGGAGAGGAGAAGAGGAGTTAGACATTCCACTCTTGGAAAAGGGCTGGAGTTCCATAGCAGTCTGCAGCTGCTCTGAGGTCTCCAGGGACTTGCTGAGACTATCCTGGGTTCTTAAACCAGGCCTTCACTGTGGAATGAAGCTGATCTCCAGGGGATAGGAGAGTGAAGAAAAGAAAGACAGTGTTGAATGAAGCCTGTTGTGTTTTTAGCATATGAAGGGTGGAGGAGGAGAGAGAAGGAAGCAGTTTCAGTGGGAGCCTGAAGACTTCTCTTTCTTCCCAAAGGGTGTCCCAGGGAGTTAAAAATGTGGTGCTTTTCAGGGCTGCTTGTCAAAGGTATATGATTGTGTCTTATTCTCTCTAATGCAGCTGTTTTGTCTTATAGTGCAGGCTACTTAATTCTATTGCCCCCTCTTGTCTGCTTGGTGAAAATAATAATAGTATACTAATAATTAACACACTGAGCATACTGTGGGCCAAGTAAGTTCTTTAAGTGTTTTAACTTGCATAGTCTTCAGGGCAACCCTATGAGGTAAGCCAGAGTTCTAGGAGCATTATAGTTCACTATTCGGCATCTTGATTCTCTCCAGCTCCACACCTCTGTGAATCCTCTACCATGCCCAAAGCAGAATCCAGTCTAAAAGCCAGGATAAGGGCAAATGGGAGAAGATACAAGAGCAACTGTCTTGGTGTCTTCCCTTCCATTTGGTAACTACACAACTACTTACTCTTCCAATGGCCACATGTCTGTTGAAAAGGTGCACAGCAGAGCAAGAGTATGTGGGCTTTAGAAGCGATTAATCCTGACCAGGCCTCTCACTGGCTGCCTTGAACACTCACAATGCATGTGGCAGGGTGCTCAGTGTGTTCCATGATATCCCCATTTTCCAGATAAGGAAACTGAAGCACAGAGAAGGTAAGTAACCTGCCCAAGACCACACAGAGAGTTAAATGGGAAAACTAGGATTTGAACCTACATATCCTAAGGCTTGGGTTTTGTTCCTAATCATTATTATGCCAAACTGCATTGTAGTTTTTTTTTTTTTTTAAACTCTGTCTGATGATTAAAATTCTCTGTAAGATCCCAGCCAAATAGCTGAGTCAAAATAATTATAATTAAATCCTCCATTTGTATAGGGCTTTGCCGCTTACAAAATCATTTTATATACAGTATTACCTTTAATTTTCCAAAAAATACAGTTAAATAGGATTTATTTCTCTCTCCCTTGTGTGAGTTTGGCAGCTCACACAAGGTCATTCTGTAGCTGTCAGAGCCCGTCTAAAACCCAGCCCCTTTGACTTAGGGCCCATTGAACTTTCTGCTCTAAAAGACTACATTTGTTTGGAATTTGTGCCTCTAATATACTGATATATGACAATTTTCACTACTGTTTCACCAGCAGGTGAATTTGCCTGATTTTCACTTTTTTTCATCCATAAAATCTTCAAATAGCCGTTGTCTTTAGAAACAGTTGAAAGACATTGGTAGGGCCGGGCGCGGTGGCTCAAGCCTGTAATCCCAGCACTTTGGGAGGCCGAGGCGGGTGGATCACGAGGTCAGGAGATCGAGACTATCCTGGCTAACATGGTGAAACCCCGTCTCTACTAAAAATACAAAAAAAAAAACTAGCCGGGCGTGGTAGCGGGCGCCTGTAGTCCCAGCTACTTGGGAGGCTGAGGCGGGAGAATGGCGTGAACCCGGGGGGCGGAGCTTGCAGTGAGCCGAGATCGCGCCACTGCACTCCAGCCTGGGAGACACAGCGAGACTCCGTCTCAAAAAAAAAAAAAAAAAAAAAGAAAGACATTGGTAGATGGGACCTGGCTCTGGGATTTCTGCAACCTAAGAAAATTTACTTGCAAAAAGACAGAGAAGTTACTTAAAAATAGGATTTTCCTAAGTGGTTGGTGATTGTGGCAGGGAGAGGAGCCAGAAAGAGAAGGACTTTGGCATCAGATGGACTAGGATCACGACTGCTCCGCCAGGTCAGCAAACTATGTAACCCCTGAGACTGGCTTTCCGCACCTGTAAAATGGGAGCCATAATGGCGCCTACCTTGACAGAGGAGGAAGGACCATGGGCAGTGTTTGGCACAGTGCCTGGGCCACAGTTGGTGGTTGGTGTGTGATCGAAGCTACACCTCTGAATTGAATGGAGAGCAGCAATTCTTCCTTTAAGATTTTTCACAGATGGGATAGGGCAAAATTGCTAGTTCTCAGCACCTTGTTAGGCATGATTTTATAGTACAGTTATCTCTGACGTGGACTTTCTTAGCACCTGAAAGTCTTAGGTTATAATTATATTAATGTTTCTCAAGGGCAGGGACTTTCTTATGCTCTGTGAAGGTTAAACATCATAAGGTAAAAATAGAACATGCTGCCTGAAATCCTAGATATCTTTGAAAGGCTCTTATCTGTTCTTCATGGGAAATTGACAGCATTTCCGGATGAGTTTAGACAATGTACATGAAAGCAACTTATTCTACTTTCTCTCCGTAAGAGAGATTATAGCCTCGCCTCTAGGATTTCACTCCAACTGGGGTATTTCAAAGTTTTAACATATTTTCACACCCCCTGGAGATTACTGACTGTTTTTCTTTTTTCTACCCGAACTTTCAGTGTGGTGATGGACTGTATTAGCCTTTCATATGCCTACCTTAAAGAAGTAACCCAGTCTGACTGTTTTATCTCCTCCCTTCAGAGAACTGTTGTGTGTTGTATAGGGATTTTCAGTCCCAAGATATTGCCTGTTGGAGACCAGTGGTGTGTAGACCACTGAAAACAAGCAGCAAGAATTCTTTTTTTTGAGACGGAGTCTCACTCTGTGGCCCAAGCTGGAGTGTAGTGGCGCAATCTCAGCTCACTGCAACTTCTGCTTCCTGGGTTTTTTAAGCGATTCTGCTGGCTCAGCCTCCCGAGCAGCTTGGATTACAGGCGCCTGCCACTATGCCTGGCTAATTTTTGTATTTTTAATAGAGACAGGGTTTCACCATGTTGGCCAGGCTGATCTTGAACTCCTGACCTCAAGTAATCTGCCTGGTTCGGCCTCTCAAAGTGCTGGGATTACAGGCATGAGCCACTGCGCCCGGCCTAAGCAGCAACAATTTTTGACGATGTTCTTAATCTCGAAAATTAAGAATTTAATTTCTTAATTTATTTACCCTCTTTTTTAGTGATTTACCCTCTTTTTCTCTGTGCAGCTCATAGCGCTTTGCTCACTCACATCTGGTGTCCCTAAGTCAAAGTGTTGAAAACTTTGCCTGTGACCAGATAGTCTTCAGTGGGTTAGAGTCTGCTGTCAGGGCCTCCCAGGGTACACTTGATAACTAATGTCCTTTTTCCCTGCTGAGGAAGGGAGGAGCTGAACTGAGCATGCCCAGTCTGTGCCACCCAGCTCATCCATAAGTTGCTGCCTAGGACTGTGCTCTAGGCCCCTGCAAGGAGAAGTTCGTAAAGGTGCAGGGAAAGTCCAGGATTTAACACTGATTAGTCTCCCTCCCCAGAAAGAAAGCACCAGGCACAGGGAATAAGGCATTTTCCCCCTTATGCTGGCTACAACTTGATTTTTTTTTTTTTTTTTTTTAAGGAGCAAGTGTCAGATTTGATGGTTGTATTGGGGTTAAAACTATATAGATAAGGTGGTCAAAACCTTTTACAAATAATCCTCTCACATCTTTGCCCGAGGGCTTAGGTTTAGAAAGTTTCTTAGCCATCCCAGGATGTGGGTGAAAGTGGCTTCCCCCAGGCTCATCAAATACACAGAGCAATTGATCTGAGTGCTGGTGGATGGGAGGGAAGGAAAGGAGGGGTCCAAGAGGCATAGCTGCACCTGCCCAAGGGAGACATGCTGTGTAAACTAACAAGAAGTCACTGGTGCTTCCATTTGGTTAAATACTGATTTAGCAACTGAAAGGGATGCGGGAGAAATATGGCAATATCCTCTCCTGTAAGAAGTTCACTGTTTTTATTGGGGAGGCAAGACTGATACACCCTAAATGGTATGGGAATAATGAATTGATCCCGATGTCAGTGTCCTGCCCTTGGTTTAGGGCCCTTTGCCTATCTTGAAGCTTCCAGGAATTTCTACCCTCACACCGGCCTACCTCCCTGGCATATCCAGTTCAGACTCTTTCCTCTTTTCGTTTCTTCTTGCTGTTCTTATTTGTTCTTCAGCCTGTATTGCATCCACATCCGGGAAGGCACCCTGGCCTGTTTCAGCCTCTGTCAGTCCTTCTTTTGTGGTCCCACCTTCCACCAGTATTCTCACATAGTCCATCTAAATCACACTGCTTATTCTGATTTAACTCAACAACTTTGCAATAATTGTTACTGTCAAGTATTAAGCATTGACTGTGGACTGAGCACCTGGCAAGGCATTTTGTATTTTGTAGTGGAATCATATTATTTTCTCCCTGTAGAACTATTGCCCTTCCTTCCTTCTTTCCCTCCTTCCTTCCTTCCTTCCTTCCTTCCTTCCCTCCTTCCCTCCCTCCCTCCCTCCCTTCCTTCCTTTCTTCCTTTGCTTCCTTCTCTTCTTTTTTTTTTTTTTTTTCTTTTTTGATGGAGTTTCGCTCTTGTTTCCCAAGCTGGAGTGCAATGGTGCGATCTCAGCTCACTGCAACCTCTGCCTCCCGGGTTCAAACGATTCTCCAGCCTCAGCCTCCCGAGTAGCTGGAATTACAGGCACCTGCCATCACACCTACCTAATTTTTGTATATTTAGTAGAGATGGGTTTCGCCATGTTGGCCAGGCTGGTCTCAAAATCCTGACCTCAAGTGATCCACCCATCTTGGCCTCCTAAAATGTTGGGATTACAGGCGTGAGCCACTGCGCCCGGCCTATTGCCCTGATTTCGATCCCTCATCCGTCACTCCCTCCTTCTGGGAAATGACCCTTCATCAGTTCCAAAAAGGAACTACTCTGGCCCACACTAATCATAGTCTTTCCTTGGGATTTAGGGGCAGCTCTTCTGGGGTAGGGAAGCTGAGAGATGCCCTTGGTCGTGTCTGAGCCCAGGAAAGAAGCTAGTGTGTAGGAGAGAATGACTTAATATCCAGAGCAGGCATTGCTGAGAGGCGGAAGAGGTCTGACAGCCTTCCAATCTCTTTTCCACCTCCCTCGGGTTTCCTTATCTGAGCCAGTAGACGCTGCTTTCATGAGGTTATTGTGTCCCTACAATGCACACAGCCTCACCTCACTAATCCTCATAACAAAATGAAGTGGGTGTTATCTTTTTTTTTAAACCTAAGAGGAAGCAGTTTTATTGCTTTTTCTGATGAGAACATTTCTTTCTATTAAAAGCAAATTCAGAAATATATAATGAAAACACATTTCACCCATTATCCTACCATTCAGAGATAACTTCTGATTGTGTTGTTTATACACGTGGATTTATAAAAGGAGGTTATGCTTTTATTCCCAAAAGAAAACTGAAGCTCAGAGATGTTAAGTAATTCCTCTAGGGTCAAAACCAGTGCAAATCACTAAAACATGTTGACTGTCTGTTAAATTCAATGTAATTAAGTGCCACAGGGAGTTACAGGCAGTGGGTTTTGTGGATCAAGGAGGAGAGAGGCCGGCACTGATTGGAATTACTGGGAGGGTTTTCTGAAGGAGGTGGGGCTTGACAGAGTGATCCTTTATATATATATATATATAATATAATATATCATCATATTATATGATATATGATATATATCATGATATATATCATGATACATATATATCATGATATATGATATATGATATATATCTACATATCACATGATATATATGATATATGATATATATTTATATATCATATATATGCTATATATGATATAGCATATATATGCGCTATATATTTATATATCATATATATGCTATATATTTATATATCTATATATATTTTAAGGCTTGTTTTATTTTAATGGCTGATCTGTATAATCACAGAGGCCAGTATGTACAGACAAAGTGGGAGCTTTTATTTCCTAGTCTCTTCCTCCTTGGACAAGGTCTCGATGATTTCCTCCTTCTTGGCCTGGAGGCACTCTTTACGGCGCTTGCAGGCTTCCTTGGTCTTAGACCTTTGGGCCTCAACCTGGTCAGCCAGGAGCTTCTTGAGGGCCTTGTCTGCCTTCAGCTTGTGGCTGTGTTCCATGAGAATCGCTTATTTTTGAGCACATCCCGCTTCACCTTCAGGTACAGGCTGTGATACGTGTGGCGATCAATCTTCTTAGATTCGTGATATTTTTTGAGCAGCCGGTGCAGAATCCTCGTTCTCCTCATCCATGTGACCTTCTCTGGCATCCGGGCATTGGCTGTACCCTTTCACTTACCTATGCCCATGTGCCTGCCCTTCCGATAGGCCAAGGTGTTTTCCTGGCATCGAGCCCGGGAATGGACAGTCATTGGCTTGTGGATGATCAGCCCGTCTTTGATCAGCTTCCGGATCTGCTGATGGGAGTTGGCCTTGGCAATTTCATTGGTCTCATTGGGGTTCAACCAGACCTTCTTCTTGCCACAGTGGAGGACCCTAAAGGCAAGCCTCTTCTGAAGCCTGAGCATATTCATGGCTGTGGCCATAGCAGTGAAAGGCGAGTGATCTAATACTGACTTGATTCCTCCCATTGAGTGGCTTCTGAGTGGGCGAAGCCAGTGAGTGGGGCCACCTGAGCACTGCCTGCTGTCGAGACTGGGTGCTACCTAAGACGATGATTAGTTTTGAGCTTTTCTGAAATGTGAAAATTAAAGTGCAAATAAGTCAGTGTGAACATGGCAAAGAGGGACGGAGGAAGAGACATATGGTATCTAGAAGGAAGCTGGCAGGTTAACAGGGTGCCAGGAAATTAAGACCTAAAGAAACAGAGTGGAGGAGTAGGAGGGTGGGGGCACAACAGTGGACTGTGGTTTTGCATTTGAATCAGGAGGAGGGAAGAACCACCCATCCTTCCTCTCTGGTTTTTTTTTTTTGTCTTTAAACAGGCACTGTCACTCTCTTCACTCTCTTTTGGGATTACTTGTTTATATGTTTGTCTCTCCCTCTGCACTGTGAGATCTGGGTGAGGAGGAATGGTGTTTAATTCTCATACATATCTTCAGTGTTCAGCACATTGAGCCTGGCACAAATCAAAGAGACACGCATTAAATATTTTTCTTTTTTTTTTTTTTTTTTTTTTTTTGAGACGGAGTCTTGCTCTATCGCCCAGGCTGGAGTGCAGTGGTCGGATCTCAGCTCACTGCAAGCTCCACCTCCTGGGTTTAAGCCATTCTCTTGCCTCAGCCTCCCAAGTAGCCGGGACTACAGGCGCCCACCACCTCGCCCGGCTAGTTTTTTTTTGTATTTTTTAGTAGAGACGGGGTTTCACCGGGTTAGCCAGGATGGTGTCGATCTCCTGACCTCGTGATCCGCCCGTCTCGGCCTCCCAAAGTGCTGGGATTACAGGCTTGAGCCACCGTGCCCGGCCTAAATATTTTTCAAAGCAAGGATCCACTGACGTGACTTTCAGGCAGGCTACAACCCCCTCTCTAGTCTCATAGGGCACCTATGCACATGGTGGCTTTTCATGGGCTGTTCCCTCCCTCAGGAGCACTTTTCCCCTACCCGTCAGCTACAGTCCTTCTATCCTGGCACAGATGTTACATCCCTGACTCAACAGGTGAGACTGGATTTCCACTCCCGTGCTCTCCTAGCACTTTGTATTCTTAAATAACCTTCATTATAATTTGTCGTTGAGTATTTATTTGTGTAATGACTATTTTTTGGGATCTTCTCTATCACTGGGTTGGACGCTCCTTATGGTAGGGTCTGGTTCTGGATCTCCTGAGCCTGGGCCTGTTGAATGGATTCTACTTTTACTAAGCTTTGTTCTTCCTTCCTAGAGGCCGAGATAACTCCAACTTACCTTGGTGCAACTATCTAGGAATTTAAAAATGCATCTTTGAACAACTGAAAATCTCCAGGCTATCTCTTCCAACAGTTGAGGCATCTAGCCCTGGAAAAAGTCAATCAGGCTAAATGATACCTGCTGTGTGTTCTGTTTGCAGGAGAGCAGTGGGCAGCTCCAGAGCTGGACTGTTTTCCCACATGGAGTCTGTGATAACTGGGTTTTGCTGCTATAAATTAGGGTCACCCTGCTCTTAATTGGCAGCCAATTCAGAGTGTCCCTTATAGTCCTCCTCTTTCTCCTTTTTCGTGTGGACTGTGTTTGAGAGAAGGTGTGGAAAATCCTGGCACTGTGCCGCAGGGACGGTGCACCTGCAGGCTGGGAATAGAGGTGGTGAGTGCTGGCTGCTGGCCCTCAGCATCTTTTTTCTCCCTCCATGTTGCTCTGCCCTTCCCTTTCTTTTCTCAGGAATTTTGAAAGAGGTCTCATTACTAGGGAAATATCCCCTGGGTAGCTCTTCCTTTCTCTCTTCTTTCTCCCAATGAGTAGAGGGGAAAGTGTTCTCCGTTTTGAACCTGCAAGCCATCTGGATGCAAAGATGTCCAGAAAGGCCCCCGTGTCTTTGGATTTCCTACAGCAACTCTGCCTTAGCCTCCCAGGGCCATCTGCTTCAGGCTGGGACATCTTTCCTTCATGCAGGAGAAAGGGGAACTTAATAAAATTTTGCTCGGGTTTCTTGGGGCCTGAGGCAGTGGTGGGGAGGAGAGAAGCCTGGGCTGTTTTATTTCTTGCACCTGCTGTGAGTCAGGAATGGTCCTTGGTCAGCAGGCACATGGAGGCCCGTTGGGTGCCAGGCACTGGGCAGGTGTTGGGGCTACAGGATTATCTGCTAGGACCTCAAAGGCTGGTCTGGTGGGCAGCATGAAAACAATGATGGTGACACAGTGAGCGTTTGGACACAGGTCCTGGAAGGTGTGGAGAGGGAGCAGCTGATGCAGGCTCCTGTTAGAATGCTGGAGGCAGAATCAGGAAAGGTGACTCAGGGGAGGCTTCACTGGAAAAAATGTGTCTGGGAGGCACTAAAACAAGAGCCCATTATGTGTTTTAAAATGATATTAGTAATAATGTATGGGTTTATTTGGACAAATGAGTTCACAAAATTGTGCTGTCTGTAATGTTGATTCTCGACTGAGCGATGAAACTCACTTCCCAGGCCCCTTTCTGTAAGCCATCCCCACCATCCCCTTGAACCTCAGCTGCTCCACCAGGGCCAAAGCAACTCAAAAGGAGGCCGAGACCCCCATGCCTCATTGCTAATCGATGGGCATGGCCTGTGGGCATAGGGGTAGGATTCAGGACCTTACCTAGCATCTGTCTTCCCAGAATGTTGCTCTGCCCTTTCTGGGGACCGGATGTCTTAGTTTCTTTATCTCTATAATGGGAATAACCCATTCCCTGAAAATTAGGGAAGATTATAGGAGATTAAACTCACCTTGTAAACCTAAAGTCCTATCTGAGATCGAGAGTTTAGACAGCAAGCACCATTTTGTCTTCATTTCTTGATGAATGGATCCATGAGGCCTTTTTTTATTCACTCAACAGATATTTACGTGGCAGGCATCATTCTTGATACTGAGGGTAAAGCTGTGAACAAAACAAAGACCCCAGTCATGGAGGAGTCAGGAAATACAGAAATATGCATGACAGCAGATAACAGGAAGGGCTAAGAAAAATGATGCAGAGTAAAGAGCTTGTGATGGAGGTGGGGTGGGTGCTGTTGCATGGGGCAGTCTGAGAGGCCTCTAGGCTTAAGGGATTTGAGCAGAGAGACCTGTGTGAAGGGAAGGGGTGACCCAGAGACTGTCTGAGGAAGGAGCAGTGAGTGCAGAGGCATTCAAAGCAAACGCCTTGAAATGGGAGTGTTATCAGTTTACAATACAACCAGCAATTGCTTCTACTACCACTGGTAATATTTATAGAGTCTATACTGTGTGCCAGGCAGTATTCAGGCACCTCGACAACCCTATTCGGTAGGTCCTATTTTTATCCTTCCCCCATGTCACAGATGAGGCATTCTTAGAACCAACCGAGCATCCAGATAATACGAAGAGGGAGCGGTTCTCATTTACATGAGGAGTGTATAAGTCACAGCCCTACACAGAGGGAAGAGTGTATGGTTTGGAGAGAAAAAAAATCTCAGTTTGGGCCTGGCCTGCTACACATTTTATTAGCCCATTTTATAAATAATCCTCTTAATCTCAGAGGATTATTATGTATATTAAGCGAGAGATCCAAGTAAAAGAGTGTTGCAAACTGCAGGGCACCATGAGAATATCACTTTATTCTTCTTCTTATTACACCAATTCTCATTCCTTGCCTCTTGCAAAGAGAGAGAATGAGAGAAAAATGGAAACTTGCAACTTACTTAACTTCCTTGGTTCTTTTCCTGAAAACTTATTTTCTACTAATGTCTCTGGGAGTGAATTAACTAGAGTATCCAGTTGAATTAAGTATTTTGCTGAAAGATGAAGGGACTGTGAGATAAAGTTGGTGCCGAGGATTCTCAGATTTCTAAAGGAAGCACTTGAGGTGCTAGAACTCCCAGTCCACTCTTCCACAATACCAGAAACCTGTAATCCCCAGACCCAGAATATTTTTTTTTTTTAATTATACTTTAAGTTCTAGGGTACATGTGCACAACGTGCAGGTTTGTTACATGTGTATACATGTACCATGTTGGTGTGCTGCACCCATTAACTCGTCATTTACATTAGGATCTCCTAATGCTATCCTTCCCCACTTCCCCCACCCCACAACAGGCCCCGGTGTGTGATGTTCCCCTTCCTGTGTCCAAGTGTTCTCATTGTTCAATTCCCACCTATGAGTGAGAACATGCAGTGTTTGGTTTTCTGTTCTTGTGATAGTTTGCTAGAATGATGGTTCCCAGCTGCATCCGTGCCCCTACAAAGGACATGAACTCATTCTTTTTTATGGCTGCATAGTATTCCATGGTGTATATGTGCCACATTTTCTTAATCCAGTCTATCATTGATGGACATTTGGGTTGGTTCCAAGTCTTTGCTATTGTGAATAGTGCTGCAGTAAACATACGTGTGCATGTCCCAGACCCAGAATCTTATGACAGCTTTCTCTGATTTCACATTGTGTAGATTATCTATGCAAAAATGTAAGTGGCCTCAAATAGTGCTACCCTTTAAAATTATTCTATGTATCTGTCCCAGAGTCTTGTGGGCTGAATGGCTAAATCCTAGTGGATTAGGTGAGATGGGTATTATTATTTGGGGCTACAGAATGGAAAAACTCAGGTGAAGGAAGTTATCCCAAACTTCATAATTGATGGTGAGCCTGGATACTCATTCTCAAATCTGGTGAGGCATCATTGGCTTATACCATGATGGCGATGGTAAGCTCATTTGTCAATCAAATGATCAATTGGCAGTAGGGTGATGATAGTTAACAATAATCTGTTGTATATTTCAAAATAGCTAGAAGAGAATAATTAGAATGTTCTTAGCATAACATTATGGCTATCCCAGTTACCCTGATTTGATCTTTACGCATTCTATGAATGTACCAAAATATCACATGGGCTCTGAAAATATGTACATCTATTATGTGTCAATACAAAAAGTTAACCAAATGATCGATGAACACCTACTATGTGCCAGGCACAATGCTGGGTGCTGGGAATACAATGGTGACTGAGACAGGGACCTGGGTGCTTGCTCTAGGGAATGCCCTTAGGAGAAGCTCAGGGTATGTTTTTTTATTTGGAATGCTTGCTGATGTCCTTCCCAGGACCTCCAGAAAGAAGTGGTGGTTGCTTCAGCGGTCACTTGCTGATGACTGACAGGCGTGTACCCATGTAGCCGGCACATCTGGTGCCTGTGATCACAGCCGAGCCATCCAGTCTGAGCTTTGTTTTCCCCAGAGCAGCAGTGGCTTTCTGCAGTAAGCTCCATCTTGGCTGTGCTGCCCTCCCCACTGGGGTTGGGATAACAGCCTCCTGGGGACTGTGGCTAATCTCAGAAGAAGCAGAGCCCCCAGGGAAAGACTTCTGTCTCCATTGTGTGCACCTAGGATTAGGTAGAACTGCTACTAATGCAGTTAGGTAAAGGCAAGGGCTCTGGTTGCTGGGGAACCAGGAAGCGCTGGGTGAGCCTCCCATCTGCTCTCAGTGAAGGACAGCCTCACTGTCACTGCTTTCTAGGGCCAAAGGGGCCTCTGACAAAGCTAATGTGACCACGGTTAAAATACTGGCTCTGAGAGTCAGCCAAACCCATTCAACTAACTGTGATTTTAGGCAAACCTCAAAGCCTCGGTTTCCCCATCTGTAAAAACTGGGGTACTAATCATATCTACCTCATTACCTTTTGGTGAGGGCAAAATCAGATAATACTGTTGGACACTGGCATGTCCTGAGTGTGCTTGGTGAGCCGTCCATCAACAAGAGCTCAGATGACCATGTTCCAGGCAAGGAACCCGAGGCCCACCCTGGCCTTGATCAGAAATAACCACCCTGAATTCCTCAGTACCTGACTCTGGTGTCGAAACTGGCTTCCCCGGCCTCCAGCACTAGGCCACGAAGAAACCAGCTTCTTTCTCTCACTGGTGGTGGCCTGCTGTGCCCTGCTGGCTGGGTCCAGAGAGAAAGAATGAGGAGGAACTCAGGACCAGTCATCAGAGGCCAGAGGGTGGCCAAACTGCTAGCAGGATCACAGTGATGGAATCACCTGAAGATCTTCTTCAATTGCCTCATCTGTAAAATGCGGTGGCTTGACTGCCCCTTCCAGCCCTAAAATTGTTTTAGGAAGCCCACTGAGGAAGCAGCGAGCAAGAAGGGAGCAGTGGAGGGAGCATATTAATATGATGTAAGAATAATAGCTCTCATTTTGTAAGTCCTGACTGCATGCCCGGGATTGTGCTGGGATATATAGGGTCCAGAACATTATCCATTTTCTAGGGGCTCCTGCAGTCATGAAACTGGTGGTAGTGGTGGGGTGCAGTCATATGGGGTGGGTGGAGAGACATAATAACCGGAGGAATTAGAATTTGCTTTGGTACATGCCTTAAGAGAGATCTGCACAGTGACTTGTGGACCTCAGGCGAGGCTGCCTGTGTGTGCAGAGCCTCGAATGCCATTCAGTGAAGGGAGGTCGGAACCCTGCATTCAGGGAAGGGGACTTCGTGGTTGAGAGGGCAGGTTCAGGAAGATTCTGATGGGAGGGTTGGCGGCCAGGCTAGTGCTCCAGGGGGCTGATGGATTACATTTTTCGAGTTAGAAATCATCAGAAGCCCCGCTGAGAGGGCTCTTGTGGCTTTGGAGCTATGCCGAGGTTCTCTCTTGCAAGGGGAAAACTTGGCTGTGCCTTTAAGTGTTATTCTCCTGTCCTCTCCGTTTCCTAGTGTGGCAAGATTCAAATCCAAAGTATTTGCACTGAATTTGTTAATTTCAACCAGTGGTAGGATAGAATTAGAAGTCTAAACAGCCATTTTTGCTTCCCTTTGAGGGTATGTTTTCTGACCTTTTAAGGAAGATCCTGTCGAAACCTTGAAAACTTGTGACTCTAGGTGCTGGATATGACAGTGGGTCAGGGACATATTGTGGACCTGCCGTGTGCTCGGGCCTGAGCTGAGCAAGCTCATGGAGTTAGCTCTCTTGAACTCTTAAGATCGTGAAAATACAGTTCCAAGCCACAGAAGCCCTTTGGAGTGATTCTGAATGGTGGGAGGGCAGAGAGGCTTTGAATGCTGTTTGAACACTTAGACTGCTAAGTGCGACTCTTCAAACACTTCACGTGCCTTGGATGGTCTGGTGCAAAGGATATGCAGGAACATAAAATATCCTGCCGCTACTGGAATAAAGGCCCCTTATCTTCTGCCTCAATATTGATTTAGGACAATAGCTTGTTTTGAACTTTCTCCCCATAAATTAAATTTTAATTTAGAAAATGCTGTTGGGGGAACTTAGTATGTAAGTACAGAAAGTTTTGGAGATAGGGGGTGGCTGCTCAGAAGGGAGCCTTTAAAGAGATGACAAAGGTAAAAGCATTACTCTACTCAGAACATTTCATTAAAACCCCCATCAGATTAATCCATGGACACATAGTATTTTGAGTACCTTTTGTTTGCAACATTCTGTGATGGAAACTGGGAGAGAGAGAGTTTAGCTTTTGTCCTCGATGTATGTGCACATTTATATGTGTTTAGTATTGTCTTACATGGGAAAGGACAATGGGATTTTTTTTCAGAAGCATTTTTCCCTTCTACAAAGGATGACATCAGGGCATAGCAGAAAGGGCTCTGGACTGAGAGTCAATAAACTTGAGTTTATCTCCTAGCCCTACCTCCAGCTGTGTGGCCCCAGACAAAACACTTGCCTTCTCTGATCCTCAAGTTCTCATCTGCAAAGCAATAAGGTTGGACCAAGCCCTGTGTACTGGCAGCGTCAACATCACCTGGGAGCTTGTTAGAAATGCAGCGTCTCAGGCTCCTCTCCAGAACTACTGGATCAGAAGCTGTATTTTAACATGATCCCAGGTGATTTATATGCAAATTAAAGAACCATGGCTTTAAAGAACCATTCCTCCTCTAGTAGTGTATTATTTTGTGTTTTTTCCAAATGCATATTAAAATATGGTTATGAAGAATTTATCCAAGACTGCATCAAACATTCTACATAAAATGAGTGTATCATCTCTTACCCTTCAAAAGTTTGTACTTTGTGAGAAAAAAGGGTTTAAAGGCAGAAACAGGCACAAGCAATCATACATTCAGTTCCAGTGCTAGATATACATATTTCTTCCGTTTGCCTCCTTTGTGTTTCGGGCCTTGACAGTGTGGTAAGGGCAGTGGTGGAGAGAGGAGAGGAGGAGTTGCAGAGTCCAGTTGACTGAAGGTGAAAATGGCAATGCGCTGAGCCCTGAGCTGGCAGGTGGTCCAGAGAGCAGTCAGCCTCAGCCCAGCTCCTCAGAAACATTGCAAGGGTTTTGAGAATCCAGCATCATCAGTGATGAGAAAAATGTTTCACATTTTTTCAAGCATATGTGAAAGTGCTTTGGTTAATTGAATAACAATTCATAGTGATTTTTTGATGTTCTGTATTTTTCTAATTAATTGATTGTAAATGTAAACCTATTAGATGGGAAGAGGACTCTAGTTCATTTTTGCATTAAAAGGGGTCTTTCTTACTTGAAGTTTGTGGGAACTATTGGAAGAGGGCATAATAATTAATAATGATGATGATAACAACTAACACATGCCGAGAACTTTCTAGATGCCAGGCACTGCACCTTGCAAGGAAGGACTTTAGGCATCTGTTAATTAATTTATGGATAAGGAAACTGAGGCTAGGAGCGGTGAAGTGACTTTCTCCGAGTCATCCTATGAGTAATTGGTGGATCCAGGGCTAGAAACCCAGTGTCCTGGCTGCGGGGCCAGCTTTTTTCTGCTGTGCCTGATTTTGTGGTTTGTCTGTCTGGTGCTCTGAAGTAGCATGTGTGGGAAGGCTGAATGGAGGGTCACGAATTTTCCCGAGTTCCTCCTCTGGGAATCACAGACTATCAGAGTCCAGAGGACTTCAAAAGCATGCAGGCCACAAGCTCCATTTACAGGTAAGCACATCCAGCCCAGCAAGGGAAGGGAGCTTGCCCAAGGTCAAACAATTAGTAGGGTTTATTTGTTCTGGTCTCCCTCTACCTGAAATTCAGCTCTATTTGAACAAGTGAAACAAGCCCTTCTATGAAAGCAAATGAACATGGTTTTGAATATTGCATCTCAGGTTGCTGTGAGGACTATATCTATCTTTAAAAAGGATTCAGCATAGTCACTGGTAATTGATAAACATTCAAATAATGTTTATTATTGTTATCATTTTTACTAAGCTTCACCTGTTAAATTTAGGGACACTTTTGTTGTTGTTGTTGTTTTTTAAAGCAGGACTGATTGTAGTCTTGTCTTTTTTTTTCCCATGTTCTCTATCTTCAGGATAACCTTTGAGAGGACAGACCACCAAATTCCTTTTCACTGAATACTGCACCACATAATCATTGGAAGCCATGTACTGGGAAGGGAGAAAGTTGGCCCTTTGAGAGGCTGTGTTCTTCATCTGATGAGCCCATGCCACGCCGGCTCTCATTGAGCCAAGAAGCTATCTTTTTGGCAGTAGGTCTCCTGATCCTGAAGATTTCAATGGAACAGACATTTTCTGAGAATCAGTCAGGCATCTTTCTACTCTGCATACAATTGTTACCAATTTAGAGAACTAGGGACTGGTTTAGAATCAGAGCCAACTTCATAGGTTTGCAACCTGTGCAACTGCACAGACCATCCACATTGGAGCCCCCGGTTGATTTAACGCTCTGTGGGGAAATCGGAGTTCTTAATATTATTTTCAATAAGAGGCCCCACTTTTTTATTTTGCATTGGGCCCATCAACTTATGTAGGTACTCTTGGTTAGAATAATCTAGAGCAGGACCAAGAGCCTCTGAGGAACAAGTCAGTGGGGCTTGCAGTTTTTGGGGGAGGAGGAGGCCACAGACCTGACCCCTTGTGATGGGTTCTAGTATTATACATGGGCTTGAGCCAGGCAGCATGCGGTCTGCTGCCACAGAGAGGAGGTAAGCAGGGTGGTTGGTGACTTGCCCACCCATCACTTTGCCCTGTGAGTACAGATAAGTCACTAACTGCTCTGCATGTTTCCTTTGCATCCCCAGCTTTGATCACACATAGTACCCAGCACATAGTAATCACTTAATACATTGTGGCTATTTACTTTATTGCTGCTCTAAAGTAGTCCAGAGATGAACCATCTTTGGTTCATATCTTGGCTATTCAGGGGCCTTAACGTTAATTCCCCTGCTAGAAACCTCTTTCTTTTATTGATTCAACAGCTGGATTAACTTCCCCAGCATCATCATTTATTAGCCACGTAACCTTAGATACTTTTGCTTAATGTTTCTGAGTCTCAGTTGCCTCATCTGTAAAGAAGGGACGATCATGTCTACCTTGAAAGGCTGTTAGGAAAACTAGAGATAATACATGTAAAGCCCCTGGAATAGTAGTGACTGGCACATGGTAGGTGTTCGAGTCACTTTTCTTATTATAAAGTTGACATACAAACAGCTTTCATTGTGTTATTTCCCTTCCTCAAAAAAATCTTCAGTGGCTCCCCATTGCCGTGGCCATGGGGGATCAAAGCTCGTCATGACCTAGCCATCGTCTACGTTGTCTGGCTTCTCTTACCAGTGTTTAAAAAATTCTCCAATGTTAGCTGTGTCTTGTTCCCCAGGCCACTGGAACCTCCTTGGTGATAGAAGTCCATGTTGTCACCTAGGAGCGTGCCTGTCACAGTGTCTGTATGGCTGATTGCTAACCACAGTGTATTTCAGGAATATTGTGCAATTCTGCTTTTTTTTCCCATTTGTTTATAGCTCTTAGTTCCTTCAAATTGGAAATGGATTATGGTTTTGCGTTTGATTCAGGAGGAGGAAAAAAACACCCATTTTTCCTCTCCTGTTTTTTTTTGTTTGTTTGTTTTGTTTTTAAACAGCTACTGTCACTTTTGGGATTATTCGTTTATATGTTTGTCTCTCTCTCTGGACTGTGAGATCTGGGTGAGGAGGAATGGTGTTTAATTCTCGTGTGTATCTTCAATGTCCAGCACATCGAGCCTGGCACAAATCAGAGAGACACTCATTAAATATTTGTCAAATCGATGAATATTGGAAAGCTCAAGTTTTTATGGCGGACAAGGGAGACAGTGGGAGCTGCCTTTTTACTGGAGAAACATTGTTTATTAGATCTGTATGGATCATTTAGAAAATATGCAGTTGGTTATCTTTTATGGTCAAAGAAGAAAATCAGTATAAAATGCTTAATTAAAAGCAGGAGCTAACATTTCCCCTAGTAATAAAGGCAGGCTTGTGAATATTTTCCTTTCTTCAGCTCAGGAGATGGGCAGGCAACCAGGCTCAAAGATGGGGATGCTTCATAGACAGATGAGAAGGTTGGACTTAGGAGGACTGAGTCCCAGGGTTACCGTGGGTCCATTTTGCTTTAATGTTTCTCCTCATGGATGTTGAAAATGTGAATGAAGAGTGTTAATTCCTTAAGATATTCTGATGACAATGTCAACCCCTTTAAGGTGATTTTGCTGTTACCTATGAAATGACCACTTGTTTGTGAATTGATTATAATGGCATTATATATTTTCTTTAACTCAATGAGTCCAAAATATCATCATTTCAACATGCAATCCTCATAAAAATTCTTATTGTGATATTTTACACTCTTCTTACTAAGTCTTTAAAATTAGGTGTATATATTACTTTACAGCACAGTTTATCTCAGACTAGCCATATTTCAGGTGCTTACTCGCCACATATATTGAACAACACACTTCTGAACTTTGAGGAGAATATTGTAACAAATCCAGGCATGTGAACACTTCGAGATCCAAGCCTCTAATACTTTGGGGCCATTTAATCATTTAATTTCGAGACAAATAGTTTTACAGATTTCAGTGGCTCTAATAATGACTCCAAATCATTAAAAATAAGATTCAGTTATCTACATTGTATTTAAGAGAGCCACATATGGTATGAAATATGTATTTAGAAAACTCTCCGTCAATTTTTTTTTTTTTTTTGAGATGGAGTCTCGCTCTGTCGCCCAGGCTGTAGTGCAATGGCGCAATATTGGCTCATTGCAACCTCCGCCTGCTGGGTTCAAGCAATTCTCCTGCCTCAGTGTCCTGAGTAGCTGGGACTACAGGTGTGTACGCCACCATGCCCACCTAATTTTTTGTATTTTTAGTAGAGATGGGGTTTCACCATGCTGGCAAGGCTGGTCTTACACTCCTGACCTCGTGATCTACCTGCCTTGGCCTCCCAAAGTGTGGGGATTACAGGCGTGAGCCACCATGCCTGGCTCAAAAATATTTTTAAAAAAGGTTTGACATATGACCCAGCCATTGTACTCCTGGACATTTGTCCCAGAGAAATGAAAACTTATGTTCACACAAAAGCCTGTGCAGGATTGTTCATGGCAGCCTTGCTTGTAATAGCCAAAATCTAGAAACAAACCAAATGCCCTTCAGTGGGTGAATGAATGAACAAACTGTGCTGCATCCATGCCATGGAATACTACTTCACAATAAAAAGAAGTGAACTATTGATGCACTCAGCGAGCTGGACGGGTCCAAAGGGAACTGTGCTGAGTGAACAAAGACTCAGCAAAACTCAGTGAAAATAATGTTTTACTGGGTAAAAAATAATGAGACATTAAAAAATGTATGCTTTTGAGATTATGCTGAGTAATCTCTAAAGTTTATATTTATAGAACATTCCCAAAATCACAAAATTAAAGAAATAGAGAACAGATTAATGGTTGCCAGGGTTAGGGACTCAGGAGGGGGGCGTCCTGGGAGGCGGATGGCCGTGGCTGTGAAGGAGGATCATGAGACAACTCTGGTGGTGGAACAGTCCTGTATTTTAATTGTAATGGTGGTTACATGAACCTACGTGTGATAAAATTGCACAGAACACACACACACACACACACATACACACACACACAAATACACGTGAGCGCATGTCAAACTGGTCCAATCTCAGTAAGGCCTATGGATGTACCAATGCTGATTTCCTGATTTTTCTGTTGTATCAGTGTTATAGAAGGTGTTACCAGAGGACAAAACTGGATGACGGGTACGTGAGATCTCTCTGTGCTATTTTCACAACTCCCTCTGAATCTATAATTATTTCAAATTAAATCAAAGCCTGGTGCTTGAACGGATGTTCTATTATTTGTAAAGCCTCCTTCCTAGAACTCTACAGTGAAGAACCCCAGTGAAGATATATGAATGAGGATGAGCATGGACATTTCTTCAGGGACACCTTTTATTTTATTTTATTTTTACCATTCTTTCTTTATTTTTAATTATACTTCAAGTTCTGGGATACATGTGCAGAATGTGCAGGTTTGTTGCATAGGTGCACATGTGCAGGGCTGCTTTTTCTACAAGCTTGGGGCTGGGCCTACCTCAGTACAGAGGGGAATGGTTGTGGCCTAGCTGCAAACTCTCCCCTAAGTAAGAAGGGACCCAATTCTTGTTCCAGTTTCTTGTTAAGGTCACTGCAGCAGAGGATGCTATCTCTAGGCTACTGAATCAGAATGTCCCCTGAGGTGCCATTGGGCTGTTTGACTCCACCCTGGGAATGCTAGAGCCTGAGATCTTGTCATTTGCTCTTCACATTTTCATATTAATGTGTCACTGGCTTTCAGTAGTTGCCTCTCAGTAATGCATTTAGTCCCTGGTGAGTATTTCATAGCCAGATGAACTTTAATCCCTGAATGTGCTGAAAGGGAGGGTTCCTTTTCCTCTTTTGAAGATTCTGCTCCCCTATAAGAAAAGTGCATGATTTAATTAGTGGATGAAAGAAAAGGGCCCAAATGGAGCCAAAAGAGAGTCAGCAGCATTGCCACCCACCTGCAGACACACAATAAGATAAAAGCAGCACCTGATCAGGGAGGGGACGGAACCAGGAGGGAGAGGGACAGGCTTGGCCACAGGTGTAGGCCGGAGTCAGGAAGCCCGTGGCCCAGGACCAGCTCAGCCACTGGCTCAGTGTGACCTTGGAGCTCAGCCTCTGTGGGATTTGTTTTCTCATCCTTTTAAAATGGAGATGGTAATATAGATCCTTCCTACCTCCAGAAACGTGTAGACAACAGAAAGAAGATGGGGGCAAATCTATGAAAGTATAAAATGCACTGTAAGAAAGTATAATGCAGTTTTTAAATGATTGCTCATAATGCATCACCTGGAGTGAAACTAGCCAGAGTAAGAGAGGAAAGAGGGGAAGATGCAGATCTCTGTTCTTGTATCTTTTTAAAAAAGCACAAAAAGATGATGTCTTGGTAAAGAGTAGAAGTTTGACATGTCTAGTTGTGGTAAGAATAGAATTTTAGTGGTGACTGTCCATTTGTCTACTTGGGATCCAAGCATTCTAAAGTATAAGATGCTTCATTACAGGCCGGGTATGGTAGCTCATGCCTGTAATCCCAGCCACTTTGGGAGGTGGAAGCAGGAGGATCTTTTAAGGCCAGGAGTTCATGACCAGCCTGAGCAACATAGCAAGATCCTGTCTCTATAAAATATATTTTTAAAATTTGCCTGGTGCGGTGGAATGCACCTGTAGTCCCAGCTACTAGGAAGGCTGAGGTGGGAGGACTGCTTGAGCCCAGGAGTTCGAGGCTTCGGTGCACTATGATTACACTACTGCACTCAAGCCTGGGTAACAAAGCAAGACCCTGTCTCAAAAAATAAATAAAAATGCTCCTTGGCTGTATAAGACATATTTTATTGCCCTTTTAGAGATTTATAATGAGCACATTAAAGTTTTGGAAAAATCCTGCAACAAAGAAATCTGTTTTACTTTGTTTAGTTCAGTAACTCCTTAGTTTATTATCCATGGACCCCTCTCCTGTGCTCTGTGACTTCCTCCTAACTTGATACATAGCCTGGTCAGGTTCCCTGGAACAAGGGTACTGCTCTGCAGAATTCTGAACTGAGTTCCTGGGGTTTTGTTGTTAGCTTGTGTGTGCCTGTCAGACTATTTTTGTTTTTGAGATGGAGTCTCGCCCTGTCGCCCAGGCTGGAGTGCAGTGGTGCGATCTTGGCTCACTGCAGGCTCTGCCTCCTGGGTTCACACAATTCTTCTGCCTCAGCCTCCCAAGTAGCTGGGACTACAGGCGCCTGCCACCACGCCCGGCTAATTTTTTGTATTTTTAGTAGAGACAGGGTTTCACCGTGTTAGCCAGGATGGTCTCCATCTCCCGACCTCGTGATCTGCCCGCCCCGGCCTCCCAAAGTGCTGGGATTACAGGCGTGAGTCACAGCGCCCGGACCAGACTATTTAATTTTTGTAAGTAATTTAGTGTTTTGTTTTTGTTTTTGCTTTGGCCTCGGGGAAACTCAAGGAAAATTTGTACCTCAGGGTTAGTTTACATTTTAGAGTGTTGTGACCTTTGTATCTTTGTACTGTTTTTCAAGTTTTCTTTCCTTGTCTTGACAGATTCACAGGCCCTGACTTAAAATTTCTTGTTACTATACTGTTTGTTGTATCATAAGCCATTTCAGAATCTCCCTGGATTGAGATGGGCTATGAATATAATTAAGAAACAAAAACAAACTAATAAAATTACAATAACAACTTTTTTGAGGGCCTATCATTTTTCGGGCATGGTACTGGGTTCTTTGCATAAATGATTTCTTCCTTAATGTGATCAAGGTGTTCCTCAGTTTTGTCCTAGGAGGTTTTAGATCCCACGGTTCTAATTTAGTTTCTCAGAGTCTTACAACTGGAAGGGACTTTTGAGAGCATCTGACCCTAAGAAATAACCTCGAGGGAGATGAAAGTCTAAACCAGCCAGGACAGATGGTCTTCTGAGACTCTCCATGGCAACCTGCAGCTAATCTCTGCCCTTCTGCCACTTCTGGGAAAATTGCTTTACGGAAATGCTGTTTTAACTGGGAGCATGAAATCACTAATGATGGGCAAGGTGGGGGTGGCTGGTTTGTGCTTGGGAAATCAAGGTTCAGTGCCTGTCTCCTTGGGGAGAGCAGCCGCTGTGAGCCAGGATTACCTAGGACCGTTTCTGTCTGATGAGAGAAGGGGACAATGCCTTCTTCCACTCAGGTGGGCAAAGCAGGACTCTCACATGTGCTGAGTATGTGCTAGCCTCTCTCTTTTCATTGCCCTGCCTTCACATACCCCAGCATCTCATCTGAGACCTGTCCTGCTGACATGAGCCAAGTGATGACATTCTTCCTCATCCAGAGCCATTTCTGGCTGTCCCAGGCTTTAGAGAGATTTCCCTCACTTGGCACAGGGCTTTGCAATTTTGTGTTATGTCATCTTTCCATGTGTAGGTACCATCTTGTCTCCTTGTGTAGACTGGGCACTCCTGAAGGCAGGGATGATGCCCTATGCATGGTCGTTTCTCAAGTTACAGTTCAGTACCAGGTGCATATTGGTCCTGGGGTGGGGGGGTGGAATATTTATTGTTGCTGCTGATTGGCATCAGTATTTGGTAAATAGAGTGCAGGGATCTGTGCTGGTCTCTGGAGATACAAAGATGCATGGACACTTTTCAGCTCATAGTAATAACTGAGCTTCTTGAGGGGAGGGACTGAAATTTATTCATGTCTATCCAGCACTGTACCTGGCATATTGAAGTGTAGCAGAGGCTGCTACTTGTTCTTCCCAATATTATTATTATTAGTGGTAGTTGTAGTAATAGTATTAATAGTAGTTTTCCCCTTCCTCTTTTTCTTCCTCTTCCTCCAACTCCTACTCTTCCTCTCTTTCTTCCTCTTCCTCCTCCTCCTCCTATAGTAATAGGCTGGCATGTTTGCCAGTCTTCCTTGCAGCAGAATATGGTCATGTGAGATTCAAGTGAAAGAGACATAAACAGAGGTGATAATTGTAACTTCCAACTTGTGCTTTCAAAGGAAAGCAGTGGGCCATCTCCTTTTTCTCCTGTTGGGCTGGAGCACAGGTGAGCCATCTTTGACCATATGAATAAAGGTCACACTTTTGGGATGGCAGAGCAACAAAGTCGAAGGAGCCTGGGTCCTCGTCCTTGCTGAGCTGTCGCCATGACCCTAGACCGAATAACTGAACTGTTTTTATTTGTGAAGTAACATTTACATGAGAGACAAATATACTTCTATCTTGTTTAAACTCTTCTACCTTTGGGTACAAAAGGCACTTGTTATAGCTGCCTAGTCTGTATTCTGTTCAATTCAGGAGCTATTGGTAAATGTCTGTTAAATGGATGAATGAATTTCTGCCTTCCCTCATTATTGCGCAGCTTTAGTAGTGGTCAGTGCATACATTTATATTGAGAAAGGAGGTTTCCCAAGTGACTTTCACCGTATTTCATTGGCCAGAAATGTGTTATGTGGGTCTCTCTGGCTGCAAGGAGGCTGTGGATGTGAGTTTTATTTTCCAATCACTGCAGATGAAGAAGGCAGAAAAGGGGTAGGAAAAAGGAGGAATGTGAACCAATCTATAGTACCTGTCAGCAGTCACATATAGGAAAATTAGTTTTGATTTATTTTTTTTTTTAAAGAATATAAGCCACCGAATTTGAGTATTGCCAAGAAGAGATGTACTTCTTATCCTGGTTGAACCAGATTTTGGGAAGACAACATGTTTTCAAAAGAACAGATAGTTATCAGTGTGGACTTTGGGGCTAGATGTAGTCATCTTGTCACACAACTTGATTCATGGCCATTTGGAACTGTCTACAATGGGATGGATGTTGATGCTGAGGCCACCTGGTGCTTCAGTGTCTTAAATGCTTTCTTTGGGGCCACAGCCAATTCCAGGCAAGGCATGGCAATCCCATAGTCTGTAGGTGATGTGGAAAAGGTAGTGTTAGGGCAGTCAGAAACCCTCAGCAAATACTTAAGTACTTCTGTGCACCAGCAATGCTCGGTGCCAGGGAATCCCATAAATGAGCTCTCTGCCATCAAGAGGGAGATGAAGAGATAAACTGATGAGTGACCAACAGAGTAATGAATGCCATATAGAACGTCTGTGGTGAGTATTGGGAGCAAAGCGGGAGAACAAGACAGAAAGTTTCCCTGGAAGAGCAATAGGAGATACCTGGAGCCTCTATATTTAATTGCTAAAGAGATTCCAAAACAGTGGGTCTGAAATACATAGTCTGCGTCCAAATTCGGTTTAAATTAGCATCTTGTGTATCACATATACATTGTACTTGTTACTCTGGGGAATGGAGAGTTTCAAAGAAGTCTAGAGTTGAAGCATTGTCCTTATCTCTGTCTAGGGAAGACGCTTAAGCAAACGTGAGTCTGCTTCCAGTGTGGCATCTAAGCAGAGAGACCATGAAAAGGCCAAGTTTTAAGAATTGAGTGTTTCTCCTTTTGATTAAAGAAAGAAAGTTGCTCATGAATATATGTCACTTCAGGCAGTGGATATGGGATCCTGAAAATATCTGTGTCAGAAAATCTTTGCAAACAAAAATAATCTTCCACACCTTTCCAAAGTCAAGAATACGTTGGACATTTAACATTTTAGGTTTTGGATTTTCTTAAAGCAAGGCACACAAGAAGATCAAAGAAGGTGCACTGACAGGTTGGCAAAGAAGATACATGGAATTCAATTCTGTGGAACTCATTTTACCAGAGAAATTTCATAAAACAAAGTAAACTTATCAGTGGTTTAAGTCACCAGCCCTTGGATTCCAACACAACGAGCAGGCTGGATGCAGGCAGCGTGCCCAGGTTCAATGGAGTTTAAAGGCCAGGTGTTTGTGTAGGGGAGGGAAAAACATTGTCCTGCTCAGGAAAAGTGTATTCCAATAAGAAACGAGAAACCCATTTTGAGAATTTAGTGCATATGTTCATTTTATAGGTGTGTTGGGAAATTATCGGCAAATGAATGGATTTGGTCACAAAGCCTTTGGGTTGATTTGGGGGAGGAATGTTGCTTCTTGGGAAACAGCCAGAAGAGGAAAAAGATATTTTTGGGAACATTGTAAGGTGTTCTCTTTCCTCTTTTTTGTTGATGGCTTCCAAGTTGTCTAGCCCTGAATCTCTTATGTGCATTGGGGAATTACATAGCGGTAGAAAGTACGCATCATTTCTTTACTTAACTGTGTGTCCAGAACTAGTGTTGAGTTCTGGAGATGAATAGACACACTTTAGCCTTTAATGAACTGCTAGGCAGGAGGGGGAAACACACATATAATCTAAATAATGTAATGTAATGCCATAAGTGGTGTAAAGGCTTGTGGTTTTGGAAAAGAGGAACAGATTAACTGTCCTGAGGACATCAGAGAAGCCTTCACAGAAAAGATGGTATTTGAGCTGGATACTGAAGGATCTTGAAGGTGATTGCCAGGAATAAGGGAGGAAAGGGTAGACCAGATGGAGGTATCCACGTATGCAAAGGCATGGAGGTGTGAAACATGATGCCTCTAGGGGATGGCTCATTTAGCTGGAACAAGGGTTTTGGGAGGCCCATGGAGGCTATTTTGGGAAATAATACTGGATCACAAATGGCCTGATACGCTTGCTAGTCTGCAGATCTAAACTTAATCTTTTAGGAAGTAAATAACATCTCTGCAGGAAAATAACTACAAATGATAAAGAAAGACAGGCTTGTCAAAAAGGCCAGAACTCCTGAATGTGGAACCCAGGAACTCACATGGACTATCTGGTCTCCCCCAGGTTCTGCAGGGACATCAAAGACCTGAATTTTGCCTGGAAACTGACCCTAAGAGAGACAGGAAGTACTGAGAGGATACAGACCCAACCAACTGTAGAAAGCTGTGGGATTGAGGTTAATATATAATTTGCTTTAACTTGGGTGAATATGGAATAGGGAGAGTGGCAAAACGTTAAGTTCATACTCATCTGTTTATAGTTGTATGCTCTAAGCACCTTTTCCTTTAAAGTGGGCTGCACACACAGAGAAAGAAACATTTTTCACACAGTTTGGGGCAGTGCCTGAAAAGTCAGATGTCGGAGCATCCAGGAGCTGAGCTGCCTGTGCTGGACAGCCCCTGATTGGAGAGGAGTTAATGATCAGTTTCCCTAAAATTGTCACATAGGCAGCTGATTATGAGAAATTGGGCCAGCTGTTTAGGTTACTTCTGAGATCAAAATTTTGTGTTTTGTCAGGGGAGTGAGTTGTCACAAATCCCACTTGGTGAAGGAGAGACTAGTAGCCTGTCCTTGTGCCCAAATGTTACAAGCTTCTGTGGGCAGCTGATTTTGGTAGACCTTATAGGGAAACTCCTCACTCCATCTTTTTTTTTCTCCTTCCAACACTGAGATGTAGCAGGAAGGACCCTGGCCTTTGGGACTGGAGGTGTGGTTAGCTGGAAGTATAGTTCTGCTAGTTCCTTGGTGAACATGGAATGCCACTTCTTTTTTCTGTCTCCTCATCTATGCGGTAAAAACATTCAGAGACTCAGTGTTTCTTATGACACTGATAAGCTAAGTTTCCACTCCCCTTTCTGGCCTGTTTTGAGTTTTCCCTGTATACTCAATGAGTGCATATGATCTAGAAAGGTCTGGGTGGCTCAGGAGGTGGGTATGAGAAGAAGAGCTACCTCACCTTGGGCTCTATGTCCTTAGGTCCAGATTGGAATCAAGTCCAATAAGCTAAAAAAGGCTTTTGGGAAATAATAAAACCAGGTTTTTTGTTGTTGTTTTGTTTTTTGGGTTTTTTTTGAGACGGAGTCTTGCCCTGTCCCCCAGGCTGCAGTGCAATGGTGCGATCTCGGCTCACTGCAACCTCTGCCTCCCGGGTTCAAGCGATTCTCCTGCCTCAGCCTCTCCAGTAGCTGGGATTACAGGCATGCGTCACCACGCCTGGCTACTTTTTTTGTATCTTTAGTAGAGATGGGGTTTCACCATGCTGGCCAGGCTGGTCTTGAACTCCTGACCTCTTGATCCACCCTCCTCGGTCACCACGTTGGCCAGGCTGGTCTTGAACTCCTGACCTCTTGATCCATCCACCTCGACCTCCCAAAGTGCTGGAGTTGGCTAACTAAGGCCTGCAGGCCAAATTTGGCCTGGGGCCTGTTTTTACAAATAAAGTTTTGTTGGAACACATTCACCCACATGCATTTATACGTCGTCTGTGACTGCTTCCATGCTATCATGTTAGAGTTGAGTAGTTGTAACAGGGATCATGTGGCCTGCAAAGGTGAAAATATTTACTAGCTAGCCCTTTATAGAAGCATTTTGCTAACTAACCCCTGTCCTAGATCATAAACTCCAGGAGGGCTGGGGACGTTGAAAGTGTTCAGTAAGTTTTGATTGAATGAATGAATGGATGGATGAATGAATGAATGGGCAGGAAATTGGAATTTGTTGAATATGTAATTTGACAGCAAACTTTTTATGACATACTTCAGGTTCCAGTTTCCCTATAAATAAAATAAGAACAGTGCTACCTATGAAATAGGCAGTACTTAAGAGGATTATTTCCCATAATACAACTTGAGTGTTTAAAATGCTATTAAAAATATAACTACCATCTATGAAGCTTTATATGTGTTGAGCACTTTATTAAGAGCTTTATTTTTATTACCTCCTTCAGTCCTCAAAACCACCCACTGTGAGGGAGGAATTATTGATCCTAGTTTATAGATGAAGGAGCTGAGCCCAGAGAGGCTGTTATTTGCTGAGGTCACAGAGCTGGTAAGGCATTGAGCACAGGGTCCAACTCCAGGGTGTCTGGTTCTAAAGCCTTCCCACCGTGCCCCATTGCTTCTGAGTGCTGTTAGGTGCTTCCCACCACTTTTTAAAATAAAAGAGACAGATATCAATTTTGGAGAGGGATCTTCAAGATAGAAACAAATGGCAAAAGAAAAAAAAAGTTGGTTATCAAACCTTTTAAGCCGTTTATGTGATTTAGAAAACTGAAGGTACTCATCATTAGAAGTGCACTTTAAAAAATTCTCTTCCTTAAGGTTCAGCTCAGTGTGCTTCATGGAAAAAGCTAAATAGGGGAGCATGTTTTATTTGGGAAAAACAAAATGGTAAGTTTTAGGGAGTTGGAGAATTTTCATTTGTTTAGCAATGGTGTATGTAGTGGTAATACACATTTAAATGCTCTCTTCTCCCAGAAACCTTCCGCCAATTCCGCACATTGCTCACAACTGGCTACCCAGCACGTAGCAGACATTCAATAAATATTGATTGAATCAATGAATAGAATGAATGAGTGCCCTCTAGCATTTCATACATACTGCCTTCAGTATAGTTGGTTTTACATGTATGTGTGCCCTTACCTATTATAGTGTAAGCACTAGAAGGACACTGGTGTCCTGCCCACTTATTTGTACCCCCCATGGTGCCTACCTAGCACAGGGGCTGGCACTGAGTAGATGCTCAATAAACGTTTGTGGAATTATGCTGATGGACAGTCTGTGGCCCCCAAAGCTTTGTGGCCAAGTGAATGGCCCATTAAAAACTAGCATGATGAGGCCAGGCATGGTGGCTCACGCCTGTAATCCCAGCATTTTGAGAGGCCGAGGCAGGCAGATCACGAGGTCAGGATATGGAGACCATCCTGGTTAACACAGTGAAACCCCGTCTCTACTAAAAGTACAAAAAAAAAAAAAAAAGTAGCCAGGCGTGGTGGTGGGCACCTGTAGTCCCAGCTACTTGGGAGGCTGAGGCAGGAGAATGGCGTGAACCTGGGAGGCGGAGCTTGCAGTGAGCTGAGATCGCGCCACTGCACTCCAGCCAGGGGGACAGAGCGAGACTCCATCTCAAAATAAATACATAAATAAATAAATAATAAATAAATAACCTAGCATGATGATCACATGGACTTTTCTCTGTCTAAGTGCATTGATTTAGACCCACATTTATATTGAGGGTTGAAAAGTCCAACAAAGACAAAGAAAAACATATTTATTACTTTAAATAGAAGTCATATTTGTTTCACTCTGGAAGACATAGTCACATAAGGTCATGAGCTATTTTTTCTTCCTACTTAGTTGCCAGTCTGTGGGTTGATATAAGCTCACATGCTTAGCTTTTCAGTGAAACCTTCACAGTCCATGTGGCTCTGAATCATAATTTTTTCCCCTATCTGCTTCTTCTGTTGCCAATTCGTTGTTTATCTCCTTTGTGTTTTACATCTGACCTATTATTTTGCATGCTGTTTTGGATTACTAAGGTAGCAACATCCAAATAGTTTCTGTGAACATTTTAGCTTTTAGGAGTCAGGCAGCTGCTCTGGGGCCTGCTTGAATCAGGCCAGGGGCAGAAATGCCCTTCTGCTTTTGTTTCCGTGGAAGAAGTTGGCCTGGAACTCTAGAGAGACACGGGCACCTTCTGCGCCCTCTGGCAACCAGAAAAGCAAACTCATTCATCAAAATCTCAGACTGGAGCAACCCCTTAAAACAGCTTCCCCAGTTCTTGCACATACTCCTTTCTTGATTTGTTGCATATCATTTCAGGCACCTCTTTTAATGCAGCTATTCAGGCTGCTTAAGGCAGTGGTCCCCATCCTTTTTAGCACTAGCGACCAGTTTTGTGGAAGACAGTTCTTCCACAGACAGGGGTGGTGGTGGTGGTTTGGAGATGATTCAAGCACATTGCATTTATTGTGCACTTTATTTCTGTTGTTATTACATTGTAATATATAATGAAATAATTATATAACTCGCCATAATGTAGACTCAGTGGTAGCCCTAAGCTTGTTTTCCTGCAAGTAGGTGGTCCCATCTGGCGGTGACGGGAGACAGTGCCAGGTCATCAGGCATTAGACGCTCATACGGAGCACGCAGCTTAGATCCCTCGCATATGAATGGGGTTCGCTCCTATGAGAATCTAACGCCACCACTGATCTGACAGGAGGTGGAGCTCAGGTGGTAATGCAAGTGATGGGGAGGAGCTGTAAATACAGATGAAACGTTGCTCACTTGCCCGCAGCTCACCTCCTGCTGTGCAGCCAGGTTCCTGACAGGCCGTGGACCAGTAGGGGACCCTGGTCTGAGGGACGAGGATAGTGGCCAGTGCTTTTCATAGCCTCTTAGTACTTCTGGTGGAATGTCTCTTTTCCCCTCAGTTCCCTCCTATTCCCCTAGGAGTTTGAAACTGCTTTGCCCAGTTCTCTCCTGCCAACCCTTTTCCTTTCACTGAATTGCCTTCACTTTTTGCCTATAGCTTTGATCTCTTTGGAAAAAAGAGCACTGGAGTATTATTACTGCCTTTGTTTGTTTTTGCAAATGCACTATGATTTGTGGTTGGTCTTTTGGCTAGCCTGAGACTACCTGACCCTCAGCAGCCCTAATTCCACCAGGTCATTTTATGGTTTTGCCCATTTCTTTAATTAATGTTGGTGAGAGTCTTCCAAGCGATGAAGACTTTTTGGATATGGAGAAGAGCAGAACCAGAGGGATACCAGTAATTATGCTAATCTGAGAGCATTAAGTCTTCAAATACACATTTTTGGATAAGCAATTCTGTTGTTTTTGAAGTTTGGTTGTCTTTTTGTTTCTGGGTGGTGGACTATAATTTTGTATTAAGGAAAGAATGCCTGCCCTTATGTATTAACTTGCTGTGGAACACAGGACTGGATTTTTTTTTCTTTTTGAGTACTCATGAAAGGAAACCAGGAGAATGTTTGGGTCTAATAATATACTTCCTTGTGTATGAAGATAAAACCAATAATAATATTAATACCACCTTCAGTGGTGAAATGCTTTAACCTTTCAGAACAACTCCTTTTATGAACTTACTCTATCAGTTGGCAAGCTGATTTCAGGGCTATCCCCTGTGGTGATGATGGATCTGAGGGAGCTTTTCTGATTGTGTGGGTGAATTTGAAAGACCCCATCCCAGTGGTTCTTGTTCAAGGGTGAGTATGGAATCATGTGGGGAACCGCTGTGCATTACACATACCCCGGTCCTACTGACACAGTTCTGGGGTGGGGGACCTGCCCACTTGGAAAACTTCCTGGGACTTCCTCAGCTGGACCCTCTGAGGATTGGGAAATGCATTGCAGTCACCTGCCTGAGGTAGTGGGGGCTGCCACATCATCTGTGACCAGAATGCAAGGAGACTGATGACCCATCTTGGGATCATGCAGAACGCACAGTGGCAGTCCCTTTTGGAAGCTGGCCACAGGCTGCACTTTATTCATTATTTTAACAGCAACCAAACATTTGCTGTGTGCTTGCTGGTGGCCGCTGGACAGTCTTCCCACCCTTTAGCTCATGTAGTCATTTCAACTGGTTCCATCACCAGAGAAATGTGTTACTGGCCCCTTGAAGGAGAGTGGGCCTTCAACTGGATTCAGGAGGTGTGGTCTGAGGAGAGTGATTGGTATGGTTTGGCTCTGTGTCCCCACCCAAATCTCATCTGGTAGCTCCCACAACTCCCACGTATTGTGGGAGAGATCCAGTGGGAGATAACTGAATCATAGGGGTGGGTCTTTCCCATGCTGTTCTCATGACAGTAAGTCTCGTGAGATGTGATGGTTTTAAAAATGGAAGTTTCCCTGCACAGGCTCTCTCTCTCTTTGCCTGCTGCCATCCATGTAAGATGTGACTTGCTCCTCTTTGCCTTCCACCATAATTTTGAGTCCTCTCCAGCCATTTGGAACTGTGAGTCCATTAAACCTCTTTTTCTTCCCAGTCTCAGGTGTGTCTTTATCAGCAGCATGAAAATGGACTAATAGAGTGATTTAACAAGTTTCACCAGCATGGGTTTCTTTAGCCTCAGTTTCTTTGTCTGCAGTATGGTACACACCTCGAGGTTGTTGAGGGAGAAGAGACAGGCTCAAGTGCTGCCTTTGTCTTACTAACCTTATGAAGCCTCCTTGAGCAGCCATGTCTTCATTTGCAAGATGAGAATAAGAGCACCCATTTTATGGGCTTTTTGTAAGGATTGCGTGTGCTAATGTAAGAAAAACCCCTTGCACCCTGCATAGTACCTTGCAGACGCTCAATCCATGTTAGATATTTTCCTTGCTACTTTTTACCATAGGTCTGTGTGGATGGCAGGGGTGTGTTTTTTCAGCTGTCATCCTGGAATGTTCTAAAGCCTAATGCCCTGCACCCCTGGTAATTGCACAGCAAATGGTGGTGATAATGACAATGGAAGGAGCTCTCTTTATTGAGTGCTTACTGTGTGCCAGGCACTGTGCTGGACACTGGACTATAACAGAGGGGAAAGATAGGCATGGTTCCTGACCTCACTGAGCTTAACAAAGAGAAGGCTCTAAGAGAAAGTTTTCAAAGCATCACCCTTCTCTGTATATATAAGAGGAAAGCTTTAATGTTATAGGATGCCTTCTAAATATGTATTTTATAACACAGTGGGTAGAATATGGAATGTGTCTTCTGGGAGGAAACTGAAGTTTTGCATTTCCTGCCTGCTTGTACTTTTGAATTTGTGGCTATAATGCTGCCCTGCCTGAGGTTTCAGCAGTTAATATTTCCCAGGGCAGCATGATGTCAATGCCCTGTGGTCTCTTATCTACCAGAAGGGTATAGCCAGGGCAGAGGGAGAGAAAGGACTATTTTCAAAGCCTCTCTTGAAGACTTTGTTGAGCTTTAACTTAAAATTTTCCCCATCTCCTTCCTCAAACGTTTGTTCCTAGTGCTTGATATGCATAAACCACGCCAGTGTTTTGGAAGATTCAAGTTTGACCACCATAAATTGGTTCATATTTCCAGCAGGGCAGTTATTTAATTTCCTGTTGGAAGTCTACAAAATGTTGGCACTGTTTGCTCTTTGGCAAAAGACCAAAACTCAGTACAGTATCATTAGCATGCTCTGGTACATAGATTAAAGCACAATTGTCTTTAATAAGAGGCCATCCCTGTTTAGGATGGGGCTTTGGGGGCTGCAAGGGTGCAGGGAAGCACAACAGAGCTTTCTAATCAAAATCAAAGTGCAGTTACTGGGACTCACTCAAGAGAAGGGTTAGAGGGAGGGCAGAATTCCGATTTCTTGTCTCAATTTCATTTGTTTGGGTTATTTTGCTCTAGACTCTGGGAGAGTTTTGGAGGCCAGGGCTGGCTGGTTTGTGGGATGCCCTGGTCTGAGACCTCATGTTTCTTCTGCCTTCCTCCCTCTTGGCAGTATGGCTCATGGGAGAAGCCCACCTCCGAATCCCATAGAGAAATGCAGAGTGTCTCTACGGAGCCCACTGTAGTAACTGAAATGTTATAATGGTGGGCATTTACAGAGGCTTTGTTATCAGTGAGGCACTTTACATGTGCATGTTCAGCCTTTACAGTACCCCTGTGAGATAAGTATTATTATTGCTATTTTGAGGATGAGATTACTGAGATGCAAAAAGATTAAAGTATCTATAGCCAATGAGTATCTGAGCTGGGGTTAGAACCCAGTTCTGTTCCTTGGAAAGATTCTTACTCTTCTTATATACCCTAATAAGGGCCTGGGGAAGGGAAGGATCTGAGTTTTCAAAGAAGTTTGAAAATTTGCCTAACATGAATCTTGGGGAATTATTTCTAGGCGCTTCTTACCAGATTACCTCTGTTTTTCTTTAGCAGAGGCCCTTCGGTGTTGGCTCTTTGGTAGAATGAGTATAGAAATGTATTTTTTTTTTTTTGCTACAGATTATATTGTATCATGAAAAATGTCAGACAGACTGAAAAGTTGAACACCACCTAGATTCTACTATTGCTGTTTTATTCTATTTACTTTATCACTTGTTTCTCCATCTAACCTCCAAGATCTATTTATATTTGTTAGAACATCTTTTCTCTCTGCCCTTCTGTTCCTTTGATTGATGGCAATGGCCTGATGGGATTCATAAAACCAGAGGGAAAGTACCATGCTTACAACAATCTTTTTTTTAGGAAAAAGAGAAAATTGTTCTTATGTTTAGGTAGAGCCCCAAATGGGCATTTTCCCCCTCCTTAGGTCTGTCATATAAAGGATGTGACAGAAATAATTATGATGAGGCTGATGGTGAATACATAAGGTATAACCTATTATTACTGTCTTCTAGGCACCAGGCATGATGCTGACTGCTTTAGTAACCTTTTCTCATTGATGCTTTCAACATTCCCAATTTACAGATGAGCAAACAGCCTAGAGAGGTTGACTTTCTGAACTGGGATTTGAGACTGGTGTGTAGAGACTATGGTGTGATTTCTCTGCGTTTCAAATTATGCTTCCTTATATTTCTGTTCCAGGGTCTCAGTGGGAAGCCCTAGAATGTTACTACTAATAAGGAAAAATTGCTAAAGCCCCAGAAATTGAAGGCTACCAGAACCTTGTAAAGATTCTCTGGGACTAGACCTCATTCCTCTGAGGATCCTTGTCAGACAGTCTCCAGGGGATGGGGAGACGTTCTGCTCTCCCCAGAGTGTCACAGAAAGTTTCTGTGGCTTTTGGAGTTTCTGATGACTGATTCACATCTTCTTCTCCAGCTCAGAAGAAAATCCAAACACTTACCTTTGGGTCATCAGTTGGTTAATGTTGTTTTCTTGTTATGGTAGGATCATCTATGGCCTCCTTAGACCTATACAAATGACATCTTTTCTTTCTGGGGAAGAAGATGGTTTCTGTAGGCACTGACTTACGAGGGCAGGTACATACCTTTTGTAAGGGAGGAAACTTGAAAAATAGTGGGTGCTTTTCGGCGTATTTATGCTTGAACCTGCTTCCTTGTTAAGTGTGATCTTGAGCAAGTCACATAAGCTTCTTAAACTCTTGGCATCCCTGCAGCAGTTATTGTTGTGAGGGAGATGGAAAAAAGGTATGGATAGAGTTCTTTCCATTAGAAAATGTAATATTCTTCAGGAGCCCATGAAGAGGATGCTGCTGAAAACTGAGGACGTGGCATAGATAGGAATTGCTAGAGAAAGGCAGTAGACAGAAAAAAATACCTGTTGATTGAAATAGTTGATTGGAGGAATAAAAAATGCATGGAACTTACAGTTACCTTCGAATACCAGCACTGCCAATCAGTAGCTATACAAATTAGCCTCTTTGGTCATCAAGTTTCATCATAAAGTGGGATTATTAATACCTACATCATAGTCTTATTGTAAGGATAAAGTTTACATAATGTATGTAAATCTCCTAATATGATAGTTCTTGGTACTTGGCAATAAAAGATATCTCTTAGAAGTAGGAAATGGGGAAACTGAGGTACACCTTGAAGCCTGAGTAGGATCCGAATGCGTGAAATGGTCCAGTTCTGAAAGTATTTTACAGGTATCACCATGGAACACTATGCAGGCATCAAGAAGCATGGTTGAAACCCAAAACTCTTCTTTCTTTTAATAAGGCAAAGGTGGTTAACTTGTGAAGCCAAAAGGTCCAAATTGTTCAGTAAAATGTCACTGATAAGATATCAAAATATCGGATATCATTTTGGTTGAAGCTCAAGTTGGTGGGGACCAAGGGTGGAATTGCTAAGCTGGGTGACACGTTTGAAGCCATTGTAATGTTTTAGTGATGTCCACGAGGTGCGTCATGAGGTTAGTGGCTCTCCCTGTCCCCTTGCAACCCCTGCAGTCTGGCTGCATTTTCTACACCCTGGTTTGGTTGTTTCATGAAATCTACCCCCCTGTACTGCAAAGAGCAGTGTTTAGTAAGGTGGATTTTGGAAACCAAAGTTGTGATTGCACTGTAGAAGGCTTTCATTGTTTGTTTTGTTTTGCTTTTAGTTTATGGAGGACTACTGGGAGATTAGGAGAAGGAAAATGCCCCAGTAGAACTGAAATCCTAATCCAGTACCTGAAAAGAGTGAATTTTGCCTTCTCTTTTTTCTCTGCTACCTTGCAGTCATTTCTGCTGTATGCAGATTCAGGTTTGATGTGAATTTTGAGTTTAGCTAGAATTAGTTCTTTTATGGCCTTAGGGAAGATGTGGATACAAGAATGAATATACCAAGGGTTGACAGTAAAATTCAAAGGTCAGGTAAAGTTCTGCATGCATCTCCTGCCTGGAGTGGTTGTGTAGTGATAGTGTTAGGACTTTATAAGTCTTTTTCTCATATCATCCTTATAACAAGCCTTAGAGATAAGTATTGCTTTTATTGCTATTGTGCAGATGGAGAAACAGATGAGGAATGGAGAAGTTCAATAACCCATGTGAGGTGGTACAGCTAGGAGGTGGCAGAGATGGGACTTGAATTCAACTCTCTGACACGTAAACCCTTCCAGCAATTGTGGTGGAATATGCTATCTCTGTTACAGGCTTCTCTTGTAACAAGCTGTGCTTGTTAGTGCTCCATAAGGAGCCTCTGGGAGCAAGGAAAAGGGAAAGATTTTTTGTGTTCACTTTCCATCCACACAGCCCTTTCTATTCTCAAGATTATGCTGGGGGGAGGAAGCACTAGAACTACTGTGAATGAAGTATTCACATTGTACCTAGATTAAAGCAAGGTGCTCTGCATAATTCTCACATTTAACCATACTATCATTATCCTTATTTCATTGATGAGCTTCAGAAAGTCAAGTTCCTTGACCCCAGGTTCCACCCAGAGAGGAAGTTCTGATGAGGAGATTTGAACACAGAAGAAGTCCACCATCTTGCCTCCCTCTTCGGTTTTCAATGACTTCTCCCTGACAGTCCTGTGGTGATGGCATTTGTGGTTTTAATTTCAAAGACCCTTACAATTGTTGATGGTTGATAGCATTTGGTATCCATTGGAAACTGCCAACACTTTTCACTGCTGCATTTGGAAGAAAACCATAGTGGGTTGACGTGTTAGTGATTCAGGACTTCTGGGAAACTGAGAGCACCCGTGTGTACTTATTTTGAGTCAATACTTTATGAATGACTTTGGCCCAAAAGGAGAAAAATCTGTCTTCTGAAATTGAGTGCAGGTCTCTTAGTGGCTTACCTCAGCAGGGAGCCAGTTATTACATAAGCTGAATACCAGGTCCGTGGGTTTCCCTAGCCTGAAAACGAAGCAGCATCTGCAGTTATGAGGAAAACAGAAAGACCCATTTCTCTGTGGCATGATACTGAACAGGCGGCTTCAGCCATGAGGATATTTTGGCCAGAGGAAAATGTAGCTTAAGAAAAGTCCCAGCTGGTTCAAGTAACTTAAGCCCAGCTATTCATGAAATATTATCTGACAGCTCCCCCCTCTCCTCAAGTGGCTGGGGACTGAGTCAGAATTGCCCCAGAAACCTGTGTTCTCATATGGGATTTTGGTATTCCAGGTTTACTCTACTTTGCACACTGGACAGCTTCATGAAAAGCTGTATTTGGTGCAGACGTTTTCTTGTGATGATAAAAGCATTTAGTAAATGTACTGGGAAGCTTGCCATGATGAATCCTTTTGTTAAGAAATTAACCAACATTAATTTCAAATGTAGGACTGTCCCACGTGCCCAGCACTATGCTTGCTGATGTGGGGTTCAGAGATTATGAGACATGTGAAACACTAGAATCTCCATGAAGGCAGCGATTTGTCCATTTTGTTTGCTGATGAAACTGTAGTATATGTAACAGTGTCTGGCACATAGTGGATGCGAAATAGATATTTGTTGAAAAAGCTCATAAGAGCTTGCAACCTAGTTTGCTTGCCTTAATTAATCAACTAATTATTAATTAATGAATGATTTTATTCCTTTATTCTACTTGTATGAGCATCCTTGAAGCCCTCAATTTTGTTAGGATATCTTTAATTCTTTTTATTATTTAAAAAGGTAGACGTGATGTGTTTGTTGTAGAAAATGAGAAAAGAGCAAAGATGTAAAAAGAAAAATAATTGAGACAATAATTATTTTCATTTAAGCTTATACCATTAGAAACTTTTTCCATGTAAATATCTGATTTTAAAAAATGAGTTTACTTCCCTTGCAAGTTGATTTTATAATTTGCTTTCCTCCCACTTATCAGTGTTATTGTGAACAGCTTTCCGTATCAAAATACACTGTTCTCAAATCATCAATTTTTAATCATCACACAATTTAGCATTGTGTGTGATTGCATCATAGTTTTCTTAATCCCTACTGTTGAATTGCTGGGCATTACTCCTCTCTCTGTTTCGTTAGTATAAACAATGCTGCGATTATCTGTTAATTTTTGTGCATATCCGTGATTATTTTCTTGGCAATAACCCTTAGAAGTGGAATTACTGAGTCAAAGGTAAAAGTCTTTTGATCTACACAATCATTGTGGCTACCATAAAGATTACAGAAATGCATCCCCCTCTCTGTGTTCTACGGAAATAAAGTGGTTTTTTTCTTTCTTTTTTTTTTTTTTTTTTTTTAATTGAGACAGAGTCTCGCTCTGTCGCCCAGGCTGGAGTGCAGTGGCTGGATCTCAGCTCATGCAAGCTCCGCCTCCCGGGTTCACGCCATTCTCCTGCCTCAGCCTCCCGAGTAGCTGGGACTACAGGCGCCCGCCACCTCGCCCTGCTAGTTTTTTGTACATTTTAGTAGAGACGGGGTTTCACCGGGTTAGCCAGGATGGTCTCGATCTCCTGACCTCGTGATCCGCCCTCCTCGGCCTCCCAAAGTGCTGGGATTACAGGCTTGAGCCACTGTGCCCGGCCAGTTTTTTTCTTTACACGTTACTGACGCCATGTATTGTCATTTAAAAAAATACTTAACTTTCTGGGTTAAAAAGGAGAATATTATTGTTATTTAAGTTAATATACTTTTGATTACTGGTGATGTTAAAAATCCTTTAAAATATTTTTTATCATTTGTATTTCTTCCTTTGCAAGTTACTGGTTTATATCCATTTTCTTCCTCAGAGACTGGAGGACAGCTCTTCTTTCCTTGGTCCCTCCCAATCCATGACGGGACTTGCTATGGCGTTTAGTCCACAGCCCCAGTAAATGTTGAATCCTCCCATCCACCCACTCATTTATCTACCCACTCACCCATCCATCCATCGATTTATATGTTGATTCATTCAGTGAGTACTGAAGACCTAATAGATCCAAGGTTTATAATTTAAGATAGTGCTTTGAAAATTTTTTGATATTGCTGCAGTTAACTGCAAATATTACTTTTTTTGTTTTGTTTTTTTGAGATAGGGTCTCACTCTGTCACCCAGGCTGGATTGCAGTGGTGCTATCATAGCTCACTGTAACCTCAATCTGGGCCCAAGTGATCTTCCTGCCTCAGCTTCCTTAGTAGCGGGGATAGGAATGCGTGCCACCACACTCAGCTAATTATTTTTTGTGGAGATGGGGGAGTCTTGCTTTGTTGCGCAGGCTGTTCCTGAACTCCTGGTTTCAAGCAATCCTCTCACCTCAGCTCCCAAAGTGTTCGAATTACAGGCATGAGCCCCCACACCCAGTCCAAATCTTACCTTTTTTTTTTTTTTTTCCCAAGACGAAGTCTCGATCTATTGCCCAGGGTGAAGTACAGTGGCACAGTCCTGGCTTACTGCAACCTCTGCCTCCCGGGTTCAAGCCATTCTCCTGTCTCAGCCTCCCTAGTAGCTGTGATTACAGGCATGTGCCACCACTCCGGCTCATTTTTGTATTTTTAGTAGAAATGGAGTTTCACCATGTTGGCTGGACTGGTCTTGAACTCCTCAGGTGATCCGCTCACCTAGGCCTCCCAAAGTATTGGGCGTGAGCTACTGTGCCTGGCTGTAAATCTTACCGTTTAAGAAAAGACATGTTAATATGAATTAATACAATGAGCAACTGATCCAAAAAGATTTTTTTTTTCTCCTAATGAGTTTTCCTTTGGATAATAGAACTGATCTGGTCTTTTCTGTGCACCCATCAGGGTTGGGTAGACAGAAATCAACAAACGTTTTCTGTAAAAGTCTGGATAGTAAGGATTTCAGGCTTTGCAGGCCATATAGACTCTGTTGCAACTATTCCACTCAGAGCAGCAGGAAAGCAGCCATAGATAATTTGTAAACAAATGAGCATGGCTATGTTCCAATAAAAACTTATATATAGAAATAAAATTTGAATTTCATACAGCTTTCATTTGTCAGTTTGTCTTTTGTTTTTTTCCCCCAGTCATTTAAAAATTTAAAAACCATTCTGAAGTTTGTAGGCCATACAAAAATAGACAGTGAGCTAGAGTTGGCCTGGGGTTTGCATTTTGCTGATCCCTGGGGTAGGGTCTCAGAAGCATGCTTTGAGGCAGTGAGAAGCTAATCTGGTTTTACACATTTGCTACAAACAACCCCAGAATGGATGATTCATAAATGAATAATAGAATTCAGTTTAGCTGAGGCTTGGATATGTATCCTACCTCTTAATGACTGGCAATGCATTCTTAGTGTTTTAGTAATATTTTAAACTTCTAAAAATACTTTTATTATATATTTACTCATAAAAATTTTACAGTTATGAGCAAAGAAAAAAATGCTTTCCTATCCTTTGTCAATATTTTGACGTATCTTTTTTCAGTCTTCCTATACGTATAGGGCTCGCATATGTATAAGGTCTTTCTTTACAGACTATGTTGAATCCTGCTTTCTCTTAGTAATATGTAGTAAATATTTGTCAGTGTTGTTGAATATTCAAATATAAACTCAAACCACAATAACATACCACTACATACCCACAGAACGGCTATGATTAAAAAACAACTAACCATAGTAAGCATTGGTAAGGATGTAGAGAAACTGAAATCCTCAACCATTTCTGGTAGGAATCTAAAATGGCGCAGCCACTTTGGACAACAACTTGGCAGTTTCTTTAAAAATTAAACTTAGCATATGACCTAGGAGCTCCAGTCCTGGGTATTTATCCAAAAGAAATGAAAACATATGCCCACACAAAGATATGTATGCAGATATTCAAAGCAGCATTATTTATAATAGCCAAAAATTAGAAACAAACCAAATGTTCATCAACTGGTGAATGGATAAACAAAATGTGGTGTATCTATACAATAGAATACTATTTAGTAATTAAAAGGAGCAAAATACAGATAGGCTACAACATGGATAAACCTCAAAAACATTATGCTAAGTGAAAGAAGTCAAGCACAAAAGACCACATATCGTGTGACTCATGTACATTACATTTCTAGAAAAGGCAAAAAACTAGAGACAGAAAGCAGATCAACGTTTGCCTTGGGCAAAGTGGGAATGGTTAGCAGCCATTTCCAGGAGCAGCAGAACTTTTGGGGATGATGGAAATATTCTAAAAGTCAAATGTGGTGATTGCATGACTGTATATATTTACTAAAGTCATTGAACTGTACACGAAATGGGGTCAATGTTATGTGAGTTATACCTCAATATAACTGGTAAAAATATTATTTGAAAGCTGAATTTTTAATAGTGTCATATTATTCCATCATGTAAATGTTTTATTTCTTTATCCTGTGTGACTTGGGAGAAATATTCAGTGTTTATTTCCTTTTAAGCCAAAATCCATATTCAGTAGGTTCGATTTGAGCCATTGGACTTAAACAAGAATGATTCAGAGGAATGAATCCCAATCCAGTTTTCAAGAGACTTAGCGTGGTCTCAATCCTGCCTGCAGCTGGGTGGACCTCAGTTCCCTCATCTGTAAGATCTAGAACAAAAATAAGCACAAGGAAATACTGGACTCCAGGGAATAGAGGATTAGAAATAGAAAACATAGTAGTGGCTGTAATGAATAAGACTGATTGCCCTAAAAGTAGGAGGCCAGGCACTGATTATTTTTATTTTTATTTTTTAGCTTTTAAGTTCAGAGGTACATGTGCAGGTTTGTTACATAGGTAAACTTGTGTTATGGGGGTTTGTTTTACAGATTATTGCATCACCTGAGTATTAAGCCTAGTACTCATTAGTTATTTTTCCTGATCCTCTCCTTCCTCCTACCCTCCACCTTCCTATATGCCCCAGTGAGTTGTTCCCCTGTATGTGTTTATGTGTTCACATCATTTGTCTCCCACTTACAAGTGAGGACATATTTGGTTTTCTATTCCTGCATTAGTTGGCTAAGGATAATGGCCTCCCACTCCATCCATGTACTTGCAAAGGACATGATCTCATTCTTTTTTATGGCTGCATAGTATTCCATGGTGTATATATACCATATTTTCTTTATCTAGTCTATCGTTGATGGGTATTTGGGTTGATTCCATGTTTTTGCTATTGTGAATAGTGTTGCAATGAATATATGCATGCATTTGTCTTTATAATAGAATGATTTCTATTCCTTTGGGTATATACCCAGTAATGGGATTGCTGGGTTGAATGGTAAGTCCATTTTTATGTCTTTGAGGAGTAACCACCCTGTCTTTCACAATGGTTGAACTAATTTACACTCCCACCAATGGTACATAAACATTCCTTTTTCTCCACAGCCTCACCAGCATCTGTTATTTTTTGACTTTTTAGTAATAGCCATTCTGACTGGTGTGAGATGGTATCTCACTGTGGTTTTGACTTGCATTTTTCTAATGATCAGTGATGTTGAACTTTTTTTCATATGTTTATTGCCCACATGATAGACTGGATAAAAAAAATGTGGTACATATACACCATGGAACACTATGCAGCCATAACAAGGAATGAGGTCATGTCCTTTGCAGGGACATGGATGGAGCTGGAAGCCATTATCCTTTTTTCATATGACTGCTGGCTGCATGTATGTCTTTTGAGAAGTGTCTGTTCGTGTCCTTTGCCCACTTTTTAATGGGGTTGGTTGTTTTTTTCTTGTAAATTTAAGTTATTTATAGATGTTGGATATTAGACCTTTGCTGGGTGCATCGTTTGCAAAAATTTTCTCCCATTCTGTAGGTAGTCTGTTACTCTGTCAGTAGTTTCTTTTGCTGCACAGAAGCTCTTTAGTTTAATTAGACCCCATTTGTCAGTTTTTGCTTTGTTGCAATTACTTTTGGTGTCTTTGTCATGAAACCTTTTCCTACAGGTGCTGTTTATTTACACTCCTGTCCCAATCTCACCCCACTCCCTTTCTTTTGCTGGTGGGAAGTCAGTAAGAACTGTGGGTGGGGTTCTGAGGTAATCAATACAAAGGAGAAGATAAGAAATTGGAGGGGACTCAGGGGAGATGGCAATGCTGACAAGGGGTTGGATGGAATTTGTTCTGTAAACTGGAAGCATTCTGCTTGGCCTCAACACTTGCCAAGGCATTGATGACGCACAGTTTGGATGATTTAATCACCAGGAAACTATCTAGGTTTCTTGTTCTGAAGTATGAGAGGAGAGCCTATTAAAGGAAGACCAAGGCTGGATATTGCCATGAAAATAATACATTTTAATGTTTGGCTTCTGAGTGGGGAGCTGGTACTCTATTCACTGTAGGGAAATTTAAACTTGGTGAAACTGAACTGGTTTCCAATTCCTTGTGTTCTCCATTTCCAGCCAAGTTCCAGGTTTTCCTAGAGTACAGCCAGGAGCATCTGTACCCAGGGAACACAGAATAAAACTGTGGAAACCAAACTTGTAAATGTTTTTTTCATTAGCTTCGGGCTCGCAGCCACCAATAAACTGTAGGTTTTAAAAAATCCTGTATTATTTTGCAAGTTAAGAAAATGTGCATATTCCCCTTATTTATATGTTCAGGATTTTCTTAAAATGTTACACATCAAGCATTTATCTGCTAAGCCACCCCAAAGGTAACAGCATTCTAGTTTTTGTACAAAAGAGAAAAAAAAATCCACTTAATAAACTTGCTGTAACTTGAGCCTGTTGGTGGTCTTGGAGGAAACCCAAATCCAGGTTTGGTTGATACTGTGTAAGTGAATGCAATTAGTAGTGGTTTTTCTAAAGTAGAAAGAGATGTAGAAAAATAATGCACAGCAAATTTAGGTCAGAGCTGGGAAGCTTATAAATCCTTATTTTTTTTTCATTACTTTAAGTAATAGGGCTTTTGTCTTTATTATGTAATTTCCCTAGCAATAATACATTTTAAAACATTTTTCTGTTAATTTCATACATTTGATCAGAAAGCCACAGTTCATAAACCCCTGTGATGTGGCAGCTGGCACTGTTTATATACAGAAGATGACTTCTTTTTCATCCCTGGGAGGCCAGCACAAAAATTACTGATGGGGGCAACTTTCACTACCTGTTTTTCCATTTAGTAGAAGGTTTGCAAAGCAGTTTTCAGTTGATCAGCATCCTCCTGATAGGCTAAGGAGTGAACTGACCTTTACATGCATGGTGTATTTCAAAGCATGTGATTTGATTCCAGCATGTTTAAACCTAAGCAACTAGATTGTAAGGTCTGTAAAGACAGAGAATTTGTCTTTCTGGTTTTTTACTCTATTCCCCTGGCACATAGTAGGTGCTCAGGAAATATTAACTACCATTCTCCTCTCTAAGATGCAGCTACTCCTCTCCAGCTGTATGGTCCTTGCTGCTCCTCCTTGAACTTGCCAGGCTACTCCTGCTTCAGCACTTTGGAGACCACAGACCAGCAGGGATCACTCCCTTTCCTCTTCTAGGTCTTTGTTCAGATTATACCATCTCAGTGAGGCCCTAACTATCTCCTTCCTTTATTTTTTTTTTACATCATATCATTGCCATCTGATAAACTGATATATTGATGTACTGATATATTGACTTACTTATTTGGGAATGTGAGCAACACCAGGACAAGTGTTTCTGTCTGATTTGGTTATTGCTGTATACCCAGTGCCTAGAACATAGTTACTATAATTTACTTGGATGAATTGAGTAAATGGATGTTCCACCACGTACTGGCTGTGTGGTAATACCTAATGCATTTGCTCTCTTGGATCCTTTGTTTGAGTCCCCATTTGTTTCATATGGCATATGTGGGTCAGATGAGATGTTGCACATGAAAGCTCTTTTATGCTATGTGTTATGCAGTGTATTCATTCATTTATTCATTTAATCAACCAGATGCAGTTCCTGCCTTCACAGAGCTTAATAATTGGACAAATAAGTAATTTCACCAAAGTGGGGTAGCAGGTGACAGGAATAGTGTGATAGGGAATGTGCAGCCTGCTATGGGAGCACCCCCACGAGGGATTCCTAATTCAGATGTGGGGACAGGACCCTGAAAGGCTTCCGGGAGGAAGGAGCATAGAAGCTGAGATCTGGAGATGGAATGGGCATTCAACAGGCGAAGGGAGTGTGATGTAATTGATGGCATGGAGATTATTGCAGGTAGGAGGAATAATATACAGAGTCTGGAAGTGCAGAACCATAGAGTACTGGTGGAACTGAAAGTAATTCAGTCTTTCTGGAACATCCAGTGTGGGGGCAGATAAGTGGATAGGGATGTGGCTTGTGATATAGTCTAGGGACAGATCAAGGAGCACTTTGCAGGCCATGCTGGGGAGCTTGGATTTGATCCTAAGGACAGTGTGGAGCCATGGAAGTCTTCCAAGAAAGGAGTGACTTGGTCTGACTTTCATTTTCAACAGTCATTTAATGGAGTAAGACAGCTTATTTCCTCGCCAAGGAACTTGAACACAAGCTCCCAGGAAGGGAGGTTGTGAAAACAGTGAAAGGGCCTTCCAGAAAGTAAATCCTTAAGCTCCATGAAATCTGCTGCAATTCTGTTGAATCTGACTGGTGAGTATCATAGCAATGAGGCCAAAAAAAAAATTTCATAAAAAGCTTAATTATCTTTGAGGCCATAGCTCATACTTGAGGGAAGGGACACGGTAATGCTACAGACATATATATTTGCATTAACTTTTACGCCACTATGGGGCAGACAGTTAAAGCAGGGGTGGAGGAGTCAGAGCAGTTTTGAATCTGCTTTTAAGGCACAGAAAGTGTCACAGTACCTCCTGTCTAGCACTGGTTGCCAAAGTAAAAGAAAGTGGCAACAATAGGGCATAAGGTAGTGGAGAAGAGGCTGGGTAGACCTTGGCTGTATCCTTGCTTTGCATCTTACTTATTGCCAGTGTTTTAATTCATTTCTACACTGCTATAAAGAACTACCTGAGACTGGGTAATTTATAAACAAAAGAAGTTTAATTGACCCAGAGTTCTGCATGGCTGGGGGGGTCTCAGGAAACTTAAAATCATGGTAGAAGGTGAAGGGGAAGTGAGGCATGTCTTACATGGCAGAGCAGGAGAGAGAGTGCTAAGAGAGAAGTGCCACTTTTAAACCATCAGATCTTGTTGGTTTAAAAGAACCACTATCATGAGAACAGCATGGGGGAAACCACCCCCATGATCCAATCACCTCCCACCAGGTCCCTCACTTGATGCGTGGGGATTACAATTTGAGATGAGATTTGGGTGGGGACACAGAGACACACCATATCATTTCACTCCTGACGCCTTTCAAAGCTCATGTCTTTTTCACATTTAAAAGCCAATCATGCCTTCCCAACAGTCCCCCAAAGTCTTAACTCATTGCAGCATTAACGCAAAAGTCCAAGTCCAAAGTCTCATCTGAGACAAGGCAAGTTCTTTCTGCCTATGAGCCTGTAAAATCAAAAGCAAGTTAATTACTTCCAAGACATGATGGGGGTACAGGAATTTGGTAAATGTTCCCATTCCAAATAGGAGAAATTGGTCAAAACAAAGGGGCTGCAGGCCCTGCGCCAAGTCCAAAACGCAGCCGGGCAGCCATTAAATCTTAAAGCTCCAAAATAATCTCTTTTGACTACATGTCTCATATCCAGGGCATGCTGATGCAAGAGGTGGTGGGCTCTCAAGGCCTTGGGAAGCTCTGCCCCTGTGGCTCTGCAGATACAGCCCCCCTGACAAACAGCTGCTTTCATGGGCTGGCATTGAGTGCCTGTACCTTTTCCAGGTACACAGGGCAAGCTGCCAGTGGATCTACCATTCTGGAATCTAGAGGCTGGTGGCCGTCTTCTCACAGCTGTACTAGGCAGTTCCCCAGTGGGGACTCTGTGTGGGGACTCCAACTCCATTTTTTCCCTCTGCCTGCCCTAGTAGAGGGTCTCCATGAGGGCTCCACTCCTGCAGCAGGCGTCTGCCTGGACATTCAGACATTTCCATATATCCTCTGAAATCTAGGCAAAGGCTTCTGAAGTTCAACTCTTATCTTCTGTGCACTCGCAGGCCCAACACCAGGCGGAAGCTGCCAAAGCTTGGGGTTCCCACACTCTGAAGCAATGCCTGAGCTGTGCCTTGGCCCCTTTTAGCCATGGCTGGAACTGGAGTGGCTGAGACTCAAGGTGCCATGTCCTAAGGCTGTACAGAACAGGGAGGGCAGGAGGGACCCCTGGCCCACAAAACCAGTTTTCCCTTCTAGGCCTCTGGGCCTGTGATGGGAGGGGTTTCCATGAAGATCTCTGAATTGCCCTGGAGACATTTTCCCCATTGTCTTGGGTATCAACATTTAGCTTCTCTTTACTTATGCAAATTTCTGCAGCTGGTAGCTTGAATTTCTCCCCAGAAAATGGGTTTTTCTTTTCTACAACATGGTCAGGATACAAATGTTCTAAACTTTTATGCTCTGCTTCCCTTTTAAACATAAATCCCAATTTCAGACCATCTCTCTGTGAATGCCTATGACTGTATGCTTTCAGAAAAAGGCAGGTCACATCTTGAATGCTTTGCTGCTTGGAAATTTCTTCTACCAGATACCCAAACCATCTCTCTCGAGTTTAAAGTTACATAGATCTCTAGAGCAGGGGCAAAATGCCACCAGTCTCTTTGCCAAAGCATAGGAAGAGTGACCTTTGCTCCAGTTCACAATAAATGTTTGAATTTTTTTTTTTTTTTTTTTTTTTTTGAGACGGAGTCTCGCTCTGCCGCCCAGGCTGGAGTGCAGTGGCCAGATCTCAGCTCACTGCAAGCTCCGCCTCCCGGGTTCACGCCATTCTCCTGCCTCAGCTTCCCGAGTAGTTGGGACTACAGGCGCCCGCCACCGCGCCCGGCTAGTTTTTTGTATTTTTTAGTAGAGACGGGGTTTCACCGTGTTAGCCAGGATGGTCTCGATCTGCTGACCTCGTGATCTGCCCGTCTCGGCCTCCCAAAGTGCTGGGATTACAGGCTTGAGCCACCGCGCCCGGCCGCAAATATAAAGATTATGCTTTACAAATATTTATGGCTTCTGGCATGCTTAGGAATAGTGAAATTACATCAATGCTTTCTGTCCCAAGGGCTTTTATTTGACTTTTCTTCTTTTTTTTGGGTTTTTTTTTCCAACTCAGGGAGAAAGCTCAGTTAGTTACTGACCTGGCATTGCTTTCTCTCTAACATCCTGTGTAGCTTTTGTCCTCTCCATCTAAGCAGGCTGTTAAGTTCTTGTAGTAAGAAAGATGTTACCCTGAGCTTAGACCCTCTTGGTGGAGCTGAGATGGAGACGCCTCAGGAAGCATGGGGCATTTGAGCCGAGGGTTGGCAGGGTCTCCTTCAGATATTTAAAGTGGGTTACTCTGAGCCTGCAAACTAGAGGGTCTATGTGGTGTCTCTAGAAGAATTACTTTTGTACCCCTAGATGAATTAAAAAGTAATTATACTGAGTGTTTTATCATGCCTGTATACGGATATATAAGATTCCATGTTTCTAGCTGGTGTTACTATTAAGAACAGAATGTGTTTCAAACATATTTGATTTTATTAAATTAGTTTACCCTGTAGTCATAGGAGGGGTACTGCTGTTTACATGCTGAATCTTAACAAAACTATAAAATAGCATTTTTAAAAAATGGCAGCTCTCCTGCTCTGATGCTTTGACAATGAATGTTATCTCTTTTTGTTTCTATGATGAGCACATGGGACTTAGCCTTACTCTTAAAATTGATTTTTCCAAAACCAAGAGTCATTAAATTTCTTCCTCTGAGACAAAGTATTCAGGCCTCCTCCTCTTCTAGCACTAGTTTAGAAAATGTGGTTAGTCTTTCCATGTGGGAGTTCTTGTGCTTTGTGCGTTGGCTCCAAGATGGCAAGTGGACTACTGTTCCAAGATCTGGGCCCAAGGCATTCTGATGGGCTCGCCTGGACTTGTATATAATGACCAGAAGGAATTGGTCTGGACTGCCATTACCGCCAGCCACTACCTGGTCAATTCTGCTTGGGAAATGGCTCTAATCAACATTCTTCAAGACCTGCTGTTCATGGCTGCAGGTGGCAGGCCCGTGGATCAATAATTGGCTGGGGTGGTTGGCCCCACTGGTCAGCTTCCCTCCTTGAACCCTATCTACCTGTTGCTGCCTCCTCCATCCTCCCCTAAAGTCACACAGCTTCAAATAAGGTGGTCTCATCTATTTTGGTGCTTTCCCTTCTTTCTTAATCTCCCATAAAGGAAAAAGCACAGGTTCCAGAAGCCTGGTTTTAAATCCCAGCTCTGTTATTTATCAGCTTTGTGATTTTGGACAAGTGACTTAATCTCTCTGAACCCTTGCTCACTCATTTTAAAATGATGTCACTCATCCCTATCAGAGCTGTTGAGAAAACATCATGCAAACCATCTTGTACAATGCCAGGCACAGAGAAGGCCTTCTGGAACTGGAATCCACACACATCTTGCCAATTACTTTTTGAGTAGGTCAATTGCTAGCATGTCTCCAGAGCCAAAAGATTAGTTGATCCTCCTTTCTTTGTGCCAGGCTCTGCCCAGGCCCAGGGGCTACAGAGATGAGTAAGAGGAAGTCCCTACCTGTAAAGGCACTCCCAGTTTTGCTCAAATCCATTTTTCCAACAAATGTATTTTGATACCTACTGTGTGCAAAATTTATGTGCCTTTAGGGAGGATATTGAGATGATTCAGTCGCTCATTTATTCCTCGGTCATCTGTAGTGTGCCAGATATTCTTAGAAGCACTATGGGTAGAAACAACAGGCAAGACATTGTCTTTCCTTTTGAGAAGCTCATAGTGCAGTAAAATACTCTAAAGTATGGGAAAAGTAGGTGGAAAGAGAGTATGATTTCATTGTTAAAAGGCACTTGTGTTGTTGGACAATATAGGCTGCACACAGAAATGTGGATTTCATTTTTGCAAGTACTCAGATCTTGATAGAGCTTCATTGAGACCACCCTCTTCTTTTAAAGCTGAGGAAATGGAGCTTGGGAGTGATTAATATGTCACACATTTAGGTAAAAGTAAAGCTGACACTAGCCTCACAGCAACTTTAATTTGTGTAGTGACTAAAGTGAAAACACTCTCTTCTTGATTCTGTTCTCTTCTTGATTCTGTTGTCTCCCAGCAGAGATTTTATAATTTGAAAACATTGTTCCTTAGGTAGCCCCAAGAGGTAGAATTTCAGATCTGCTGCTTGCTTTTTGTCAACTATTGCATTCCATCCTCCCAATAGCCCCGCTGGGGTCAGGACCATTTTGAACTTAAAGAACTTGCTCAAGGTTACGCAACTTGATATACGAAGTCAGGATTTGAATCCAGGTTTGCCTGATTCCAGAGTCCAGGCCCTAAGCCTCAACCCCATAGTCCGTCCATGATTCACTCTCATTGTAGTATCTGATGGCTTTTGAGACTTTGTAGAAAAAAGCACTTCTTATATCATTTTTAGGACCTGCTTATCTGAACCAGTGGGAAAACTAAATTTATGAACCATAAATAGCATCTATAGATGTGGAATGCCAAGTGAGTTAGGATATATTAATAAATAGGAACAAAAAGTTATGACCAAAAGTTGTTTTCCTATAGCCAGTTTCTTAAGATTTCATAATTAGCAGGGGGGAATTCTGAGTGGATGAGTATGAAAAGGCCTCTGCAGATAGCCCAAGAGGCGATACTAAAGTCCAGAGGTTATAAACGAAAGAGGAACAGACACTGTCGATTTTTCTCTACTCCATGACATCTTCTTGCAGAAATTCTACACTTGGCACTAATCAGACCTAAAGTTAATTTCTTAAAATCACCAATGCCTTATTTAAAGAGGTTAACATTCTGCATGTAGCTGATCCACTACCAAACAAAAACACCCCTGGTTCTTTTGTGACCACTAATGCAATTGACTTTCTGTCTTTTTAAAAATGTCCCCTCCTATCCCTCCATCTTTGTCTCCCAATTAATTTGTGTTTATTTTGTAAAAAGCTTGTGGGCCTGTTGAGTTGATATCGCTAAAGGCTGACAACCACATAGAGGTGCCTCTTACAGTGATGAAGTGTGTGTGCCTGTTGGAATTATCTGTTAACCAGCATCAAGACATTGGTGCCCTGTCTTGGATGAATGGCATGATGAGGCTGAGCTTAACTTGGCCAAAGCAGCAGGGGTCTAAGAGAATGTTTCTGTTCCCTGTAAAGAAGGGTAGTCAATCATCTGTACTTTCCACTGGACTCCAGTTTCTATCCAGCGTTGAAAATTGTGCTTACCCTGTAAGAGCCACATGACAAGTGTTCAGTATGTCAGATTTGTTTTCATTTTATACTGCGTATGAATTTGACCTCCACAGTAGGGCTGCGTTAATTTCCCAAAGCTCTTCCAATAATTATATTCTTTTTTTAAAAATATGCATACTATTATTCTTTTTCGGATTGTGTTATGGCTGGTGTTTTGAAAGTGGTTAAAGCATTACTGGTGGCATATGGGGCAATGTGTACATGATGCACATTTCCAGATGGAAACAGCCTCCAAAGTTCACTATGTAGTTTGTGTAGCTATTCTAGTCATTTCATTGGACTGAACTCAGTACTTTCTGGCCAGTAGAGTAGGTTTTTTTCTTTGACAAAATTAAGTTTGGATAACCTTTTCTGAAAAGCAGTTTCAATGTGTCATATTGACATTTATATTGGTAATTAATTGTTTGTGGCTGCCAAAAGAAAGTGTGTATCTTTGCTTGAGGCCAGGAGTTCCAGACCAGCCTGGCCAACATAGTGAGACCTTGTTTCTACAAAAAATACAAAAATTAGCTGGGCACAGTGGCGTGTGCCTGAAGTCCCAGCTACTTGGGAGGCTGGGGTGGGAGGATCAATTGAGTCCAGGAGATCGAGGCTGCAGTGAACCATGATCCTGCCACTGCACTTTAGCCTGGGTGACAGAAACGAGATTCTGTCTCTTAAAAAGTAAGTATGCATGTAATTGTGTATGAGCTAAGTTACTCTTCCTGTCACATTTGTATGGTAGCTACAGTCAGGCACTGCATAATCATCTTTCTGTCAACGTTAGAACTGCATATAAGATGGTGGTCCAATAGGGTTATAATGGAGCTGAAAAACTCCTAGAGAGGCTGTAGTTGTTGTAATGTTGTAGTACAGTGCATTACTCATGTGTTTGTGGTGATGCTGGTGTAAATAAACCTGCCCTGCCAGTCCTGTATAACTATAGCACTGCCAGTTATATACATATACCTACTTGTATACTGATAATAGTATACTTGATACTTGATAATAGTAATAAACAACTATGTTACTGGTTTGTGTATTTACTATACTTTTTATTATTATTATTTGAGAGTGTACTGCTTTTGCTTCTAAAACAAAACATTACCTGTAAAACAGCCTCAGGCAGGTTCTTCAGGAGGTATTTCAGAAGAAGGCATTGTTATTGCCCCTTGAAGAGCTTCTAGGGGACAATACATGGAGGTGGAAGACAGTGATATTGATGATCCTGACCTGTTTATGTCTTAATTTTTAACTTAAAAACGTTTAAATAGAAAAAAGCTTATGGAACAAGGATATAAAGAAAATATTTTTTTACAGCTGTAAAATGTGTTTATGTTTTAAGCTAAGCATTATGAAAAAGTCCAAAGTTAAAAAATAAAAAGTTTATAAAGTAAAAAAGTTACAGTAAGCTAAGTCTAATTTATTATTGAAGAAACAAAAATACTTCATGAATTTAGTGTGGCCTAGGTGTACAGTGTTTATAAAGTCTACAGTAGTGTATAGTAATGTCCTATGCTTTCACTTTCACTCACACCGATTCACCCAGAGCAACTTCTAATTCCTGCAAGCTCCATTCATGGTAAGTGGTCTCTACAGGTATAACATTTTTAATCTTTTATACTGTATTTTTACTGCATCTTTTATATGTTTAGGTATGTTTAGCTATACAGATACCATTGTGTGACAGTGGCCTACAGTATTCAGTGTGGTAATGTGCTGTACAGGTTTGTAACCTCGGAGCGATAGGCCATATCATAAAGCCTAGGGGTGGAGTAGGCTATACCATCTAAGTTTGTGTAAGTACGCTCTGTGATGTTCACATGACAGCAAGCATATCAACTAAGGATGCTTTTCTCAGAACATATGTTGTTAAGTGACGCATGGCTGTAATTCATGCATTAATTGGTTACCTGTACCCTCTATTTAGGGCTTAAAAAGTCAGATCTATCCATCTAAGATGCTTTTAAGTAACATTTACCTTAAAGAAATAGATGGTTCATTGGTTTAAAGAAAGAGACAGCTGAATTGGATGGGGAAGCCAGATTTTGACTGTATTTCTAAGAGGAGTTATTCTGTAATGTTTTGGTAAAAGAATGTCTATCTATCTATCTATCTATCTATCTATCTATCTATCTATCTATCTATCTAATTTGGCATCTATTCACTAATCTGTCTGTAATACAAATATTCTGAACACTTAAAAAGTGTAAGAAGGCTCTGTAGTGCAATGCATAGCACACTGAACTTTTTTGTTTCTATATTGGTTTACTGCAATTAAAAACTAATATATGTATCAAAGAAAATTCAGAAAATAAAGAAACATTGAGAAAGTGAAAGACTATTAAATCTCCCCAGGCTCATATTATTAACACAAAAAATCACTTTTAATATTTTGGTACATTTCCTTCAGGCTTTTTTGCCCTATGCATACATTTTCATCCATAAATGTAATCATCTTGTCGATGCTATTTTGTAGCAAGTTTTTTCTTTCACTTAATATATATACTATTTTTTCAAGTCTTTATAGCTATTGTTTTTCTTTTTTATTTCCTTGAGATTGGGTCTTTCTATGTTGCCCAGGCTGTACTTGAACTCCTGGGCTCAGGTGATCCTCCTGCCTCAGCCTCCTGAGAAGCTGGGACTTCAGGCACATGCAGCCTTGCTTGGCGAAATATTATCTTTAGTGTTTTGTGTGATATAACACTGAGTGAGCACAGCCTACATGGTTTATTTAGCCATCACTCAGTGGTTGGATATTTAGGGTATTTCATCATTATTGTCTTTGAAAATTAAATAAAACAAAATTTGATGAAAGTCCAAGGTGGCCCTACACAGTGGCTGAATATATCCCATCAGTCTGTTACATTATTCACATGTAAAGGGAAAAACAACCCCCTAAAACTCTGCATCTGAGAGGGGTATATATTAAATTAAGCTTAAGGAAGTGCTTATGAACAGTAGAAAATGAGAGTTGGTAAATGGAGTCATTTTATTTCATAAAGGTGCCTCAGAGCTTTAAGCCCAAACCCCTACACTTTGAGTCACTTTGGATTTTGTGCATCTGTCCACGATGCACCGTGATTTTGTCTTATACAGTGTTCAGTGCGACGCATTAAATCTTTCTTCCTTCACAGTTATCAGAATCTGTGGAATAGGACCTGAGCAAACCTAGAAAAGTCTCTCTGCTTGTCTGTTTAGATTTTTGGTTTTTTTTTTTTTTTTTTTGAGATGGAGTTTCCCTCTTGTCACCCAGGTTGGAGGGCAATGGCGTGATCTGGGCTCACTGCAACCTCTGCCTCCCAGGTTTGAGCGATTCTCCTGCCTGAGCCTCCCCAGTAGCTGGGACTGCAGGTGCGGGCCACCACGCCTGGCTAATTTTTTTGTATTTTTAGTAGAGATGGGGTTTCACCATGTTGACCAGGCTGGTCTCGAACTCTTGACCTCAGGTGATCCACCCACCTTGGCCTCCCAAAGTGTTGGGATTACAGGTCTGAGCCACCGCACCTGGCCCTGTTTAGATATTTTAAAACAATCTTTCAATTCTGAGTAGAATAGTATTTGTATAATAGTTTTGAGTTGAAGGCAAATACTTTCAAAGAGTTCAGTTCTTTTCTTTTCAAAATGTAAGTTATAAAAATGCATGATTCTTCCTGAGGAGCCAGCTAGGCATCAGACTCTGGAGCCGGACAGCCTGGGTTTATTTCCTGCTCCACCACTTTCGGCTGGGTGAACTTGGGTATGTTACTTGACTTGCCTGGGTGTCAATTTTCTCATCTAGAAAATGGGAATAATACTATTCACTCATAGGTTTATTGGGCTGGTTTAAATAAGTTAAAACACAGTGGTAACTACTACTGTTCTCAACAGGTTCCTAAGGGTCTGCATTTCTAGCGCTTTAGCACTTCAATGGCATTTATAATGTTCTGGACTATCCTTCACTGAATGGTTTTTCTGTGAGTATTTCTATGAGTATTTCTTCCCCAATCAGTTTATGATGATGGTAATCATACTGGCCACCACTTTTGATGGAGTATTATAATACACACTCTACACGTATTACAAAATGTAAATCTTATTGCCTTTTATGAGGTATGCGTTTTCACTATTTTCTTTTTAGAAGTTTAGTAACTAAAGGTTGTAGAGGTTAAGTAACTTGCTCAAGGTCATAAAATTGCTAAATCTGGAACTTGGAACTAAATTCTAGTCTGGTGTATGTGTCACCACCCTGCTTTTGTAATTTCCTTTAAGGAAGGGACTTTTATGCTTTTTAGATCCCTTACAGATTTCAGCACAGTTCCATGAACAGAGTAGGTCCTCAGTAAGGTGTTTTTTTGTTTTTGTTTTTTTTTTTTTTGTTTTTTTTTAATTTGAGATGAAGTCTTGCTCTGTTGCCAGGCTGAAGTGTAGTGGCACAATCTCGACTCAGTGCAACCTCTGCCTCCCGGGTTCAAGCAATTCTCCTGCCTCAACTTCCCAAGTTGCTGGGACTACAGGTGCACACCACCATGCCCGACTAGTTTTTGTATTTTTGGTAGAGACGGGGTTTTACCATATTGGCCAGGATGGTCTTGATCACTTGACCTCATGATCCGCTAGCCTCAGCCTCCCAAAGTGCTGGGATTACAGACGTGAGCCACTGCGCCCAGCCAGTTTTTTGTGTTTTTAAATGAATGAAGGTAGAAGTGATCCTGTGGATAGTAGAATTTTTTTCTCCAGTAAGATAACCAACAATACTGCTTTTTAATCAATGAAATTATGAGTCTTAGAATTTTGTTCTGCTTCCATATTACATCTATGAGAATGATGAATTTGTAATTATTTGTGTATGAAACTGGTTGTATTTCATGTGAAAAAAATGTACAGACCCTGTATTTGAGACTCTGATTTGAGAAAACCTGAATTAGCATTACTTCGATAACCACTGAAGCAATTTTAATTTAAATAAAGGATACAACTAATTCTGGATCTGTTTTTAGCTATTTCATTGACACACTTTTATTGAGCATATACATTGTGCAAAGCTCTCTGCAGGGGACTAAGGATTTAAGGATGAATATGATGGTTTCTATATGTAAGAGGATTTTATCCAATATCATGAGTTTAGCTACACCCTGATGCTAATGACCCCCATATATCTTTAACCCCAGCCCTTACCCTTTTGTCTTCATTATTCATCTCTGTGTTGGATACTTCCACATGGATGTCTCATAGGTCTCCAGACTGAATTATTATCTCATCCTCAGCACCCACTATGCCTCACTACATATTAAATTCTTGTACCTGTTATATATTCCACCTCTGTTAGTGACACCTCTGTCTAAAGTAACCATTCACACCACTGTCCAAACTTCAACCTTCAAACAAACAAAAAAACCACAAGTAATCTTTGATTCCATTTTCTCCCTAACGTTTTACATTTGGCCATTCACCAATCCTGCTGACTTTTTCCCCCTAAATATCATCAAGAACTGTGAAGGATTTGAGACTTTATCTTACTTGCAAATGAACTTGCCTGCCACAGTTACATGGATGCTGGCAAAAGACTAAGGATTCCTGGGTTAAAGACAAAGAACTTTATTAGTCATAGCAATAGCAATAGCCAGAGTGTTTCTCCAAGACCCAACTCCCATAGGATGTCATGAAGACGGCCAGGTGACATCCATACATGCAGTGCATTGTGTTACAGGAGAGGAATTCTGAACTTAAGGAAACCAAATCTTTTATATTGAGTAACAAAGATGCTTCACCTTTGCTCCAGAGGGAGATCATTTCTTCCAAGGCTGTTCTCCATATAAACATCTTTGAAAAGTTAGTCTGGAACCAAGGGCAGCCTGTGCTTTGCTCACGAGATGTGCAGAAACCGAAGGGACTCATGGAGAATGTCTCCCAACAAATACTTCTTGCATCTGTTCCCTCTGCTCCTTCTTTTTTTTTTTTTTTTTTAATCGAAGGTCCCTTACTGCTCCTGCTTCCGTGAGTAGCAGTGACCAGGGGAAAAGGGAGAGGAACCAGCTGTCACAGGGAGGGGTCATCTCCACAACATTCCATTTATACACAGAACTAAACAGACAAACACAGAGTCACTACTGCGGTTAGAAGTTGGCAGCATAGGAAGGGGGAGGAAAAGGTGGGGAGTGGGGGTGTTGTTAAAAAAAAATACAGGCCACGCCACAACTGGGGTGCCTGGGGAGAATTTGGTTTGCTTCCACCCAAGAGGAATCAGAAGATCAAAAGCAGTTTGGGAAGACCAGAACCATCAGGGATGGAGGGAGGAGGAAAATCCAGGGGGTGGGGGGTCTGTTTGGCAACTGGGGTGAAGGGATTGCACTCCCTCTGCTGGGATCCTCCCCAGCCCTTCAGGTTTGAGAGGAAGGGAACAGCCTGCAACCCCCAACAGTAGATGTGGGGCTGCCAGATGCTCCAGGCAGGGGACCAGAAGGGGCTCACAAACGCTTGTCCTCCAGGGAGATGACCGCACTGCCCCCCAGCTTCTCTGCCAGGGTGCAGCGGTCCTTGACCTCCTCATAGCAGTTTGCGTGTAATTCATGCTTGACCCCTGTCAGGTTCTTCTTGATGGCGTCCTTGGAGCTGGAATAGGTCATTTTGCTGTTAAGGGGCGCAGACTCAGGGACCCAGAAGATAAACACCAGGTCCTCCTTCTTGCTCTCCTTGGTCCTGTAGGCTGTGTCATAGAGGGCGTAGTGGCAGTCCTTATCTGGCAGCATCCTGACAAAGGTGGCACAGGGGTTGTCGATAGTCTGGCCCACATTGCCCACCAGGATCTTCTTGATGACGTTCTTCTTGTCCTCACCAAGGCAGAAGAGCACTGCCTTCTTGTGCTTCTTCACCTCCTCTGGCATTGAAGACTTACGCACCTTCATGCCGTTGAACATGTTCATGACACCATCACACAGCCACACCGGAGGCCATGTTTCCGGAAGCGAAAAGGAGAGGGCTCCGAGAGCCGCAGAAGACGAGAGCTCTGCAGCCGCTGCCGGGACCCGACTGCCCTCTGCTCCTTCTTTGCACCATTAGATGGACATTGCTCATAGGAAGACTGCAACAACTTTTTAGCTGATTTCCCTAAGTCTGGGTGGGTCTCTCTTCATATCAGTCCTCCACACCTTGCTGAAGTAGCCTCCTGAGACACAGATCTGACTCTTTCCGGCTTAAAGCCATTTACTGCCTGCCTGTTGTCTATAGGAAAGGCCCAAGCTCCTTAGCATGATACCAAAAGGATTTTCAGACCAGCCCTTGCTGATCCATCTAGACTTAGGAGGGCAGCATATCAGAGTGATTATCTCCTTTACTGCCCCAGTGGCTTAACCTTTGTAGCCTCGTTTCCTCATTGCTAACATTAGGATGATAAAACCTACCTCATGGGTTGGTGAGAATTAATCAGCTCACACAGGGTTAGCCCTCAGTAAATGTTGGCTGGTATGGTTGTGTTTTTCCACTCTCTGCCTCACACTTTAAGATCAGGCTACATGGTTTTCTGCTCACTCTGTGTCCCTTTTCACCATGGTTAGTGCCTTTATTCCTGCCACCCACTCTTCTTGCAATGTCCTCCAAACCCTATTGCCAGGCTTCACGCTGGTTAGGCACATCCTCTTCCTTCTCTTGGATGCTCCATGCACATGTCGGCCATTGAGCTATAAATATCTACTAATAAGTCAGTTACTGCTGCTAGACTATTAACTTTATGGGGATGGGGGTTGTTTTATTTGTCTTTGTGTTGCTAGCACATAGCATGTGTTGAAGAAAATGGTGGATGAGTACACGAAAGAACAAAAGGAATTCACAGTCTGCTAGGGTATTTGGGGTCTAGGGATGAAGGGTGGAAGGCAGCTAAGTAGCTTAATAATAACAGGTGAGAGAATCTGGGTAAAGTTGGGGCTGAGGTGAGAATTAGGCCCTATAGGAGTCCAGTGTAGGGAGTTTGCTTGTTGAGTGTGGTGCATGTGGTGAGGCAGCCTGTTTAAAGTTACCTCCTCAATGAAATAAAGCAGCCCCTTCTAGGCAATCTTAATTACTCCCTTTCCTGAAAGAATCTATTGCAATTGGAAGGTCATGCAATCTGCCTTCTGGTAAGATCTTCAGTTCCTCGGAATACAATGAATTCTCTATTACCTGGAGGAGGGGGTAGAAAGGAGCTTCTTTTTAATTAAATTGTCTCTGCAACAGAAAGTGACTTTTTCCCGCCTTTTGAAGTCTGCCAGTTGTCCTCAGCCTGGCTCAAATCACTCTCCTTGAATTCATTGTTACATTAGTGCACCCTGCATTGTGAGTTATAATTTAATGTGAGCATATCTAATTCCCTAATGAGATGGAGACTCTTTGGGAGTTTATGTTTTTTTTTCCCTGAAATGTCTAATGTCATACTTTTGAATTAAGAAGGCCTTCTACATATATTTATAGACTGGGTGAGTTTCTCCATACATATGTTAAGAACTTTCAAATAATTAGAGCACAGCCTTGATTTCAGAATGCCAATGATCTTCTCCAGGGCTTCAGCTTCCCTGAAAGAACAGCTACTCAGGGCCTATTATTAAATGTTTAAGGTGCCATTTTTTATTAACTTTGAAATAAAAACAAGTATTTGGAAAATATTGATAAATGAACAAACAAAAAAACCTGAAGTAACCCTACTAGTAGTTGTGATAACTACTATTATAATAGTATTTGGAGTATGTCTCTATAATCTGTCTTCCTTGGCTTCATGTTTTTGCTTCTCTTTCTCTTTCAATGAGTGAGGTCATCTTTTATCACTCATCTGGCAATCTGCTTTCTTCTCCTTAACATCAGTAACATCAGTAGATATTTATTAAAAGTGATGATGCTGGAGAATTTCTTTTAGGTTCCTGTTTCAACCCGTAACCCACTGTTTTGCCTTTTTTTGCCACTGCCTGCCTTTTTTTGATTTCTGTTTGTATCTCTGGATTGACCCACTATTGTGTTCTGATCTCTGATACCTGCATGCATCTTCATAGTAACTTCCAACTTTTGGAAGTGTCTGCTGTGCCCCAGATACTTGTATGTATTTTACCTGCTTTAAATATCTATTTTTGGATAGACTGGATATTTGTAGTCTCCATCCACAGATGAGGAATTTGGTGTAGAGATTTAGTAATTTATAAAAGATCATGAAGCTTAGATGGAGCCTGAACTTGTGTTTTTATACTCAGCACCTCCTCTAGTATGTGAAACTGACGTCTTTAGCTTCAAACTTCTTCTGGAATACTAGTTTTTGGGTGCTATGTCTAATCAGTTTTCAGCTCTACAATATTCCTTGAAGGGCACTGCAACCCACACCCTGGGGCCAGCATAGTGAATTTTATATTTTTTTATATTTTTTGTTTGCGAGAGAGAGAGACAGAATGTGTGTGTGTGTGTGTGTGTGTGTGTGTGTGTGTGTGTGTGTGTGTGTTTGAGAAATCAGCTGTGGTTCTTGCTTTCACTCCTCGTGATGAGGCCTGCCCCTCACATCTGTTTTCAGCCCCTGTTCCTCAATACCAGAGTTATTTTCTATTAACTCAATGCACCTTTTCTTTGTAACTCTTGTCAATTTTCTCTCCAGCCACCTGCACAGTCTCTGGCTTGCTCTCAGGCTGTAAGTTCTTTGTATACTTGCTGTTTTCGATAACCTCAGCTCAAGATTTAATGTCAAGGTGGGGGCCCTATTAAAGATGCCATGAATCATCCTTTCTTTGTTTGAAGATTTCCGTGTTGGCAAGTGGGCAGATAGAAGTAGCTGTAGGTTTCCCAACCAGATGTACTGGTAGCTGAGATGCGGGCATTCAGCTGAAGTACATTCCTATCATTATTTGGCAAAGAAAGAGCCACTGAGATTAAGAGCATGATCCTTGCTTGTGATCTGGCTTCATCAACGGAATCATAGAGCCTCTGTGTTGGAAAGGGACTTAAAATCATCTGCAACTGCATGGCTCGATACTTGAGGGAACTGAGGCAATAGATAAAGGAAGTGATATAACGTTATAGAATCCTAAGCCTTCAAGGGACTTTTGACATGACCTGACTCTGCGCTCTTATTTTATGAGGAAGAATAGTGAGGCCTCGAGAAGCTCACTAACACTCCTAATGAGGCACAGCATGTTACTGCAGAGCAAGGACTCTACTGACTACAGGACATGGGCCCTGGAGGTGAAGTTGCTAAGGGGGATCTGTAGGATTTGGCTGGTTACGAGAACTCCCCGACTGTCTCCTCCAGGCTGGCTTCCATGGGCCTCTGTTGAACTATCAGTCCGGTGTTCTTGCTTCTGTCCCCACAGCCCTGTGGAGGTCTTCTTCCCCCTGAAAGATGGTGACTGCCTTCTCCAGAGTGGTGGGAGTGAGGGAAACAGCAAGGGGAAATTGGGAAACAGGAAGCCAGGGAGAGGAGCAAGCGGTGTTGGGGCTGTACATGCTGGCTCCGTGCCTTGGTGTTGTGTGTTTCTAGAGGGTTTCAACTGTGTAGTAAAGACAAAACTTGGGGGGACATTCTCCCTGTGGTGGGACAGCAGTGTTCACAGCCTTCACAAAGTATTCCCCGCAAGAACTACTCATCCTTCACGGCCGACTTCCACCATAGCAGTTCAGTCTTCTGCTGTTTCTTCTGGTACCAGCCTATAGATTGGGCAAGGAGAAAGATCAGGTTTGTAAAGAGATCTTTCTGGTCCTTCCAGTAATAAAGCCCCTTGGACAAGGGCCAGGGAGATTCATCTCCCAGAGACTCCTGTGCTCTAGGTGGTGGTAGAGGCTTCCTGCCAGAAGGATCTGAGGCAGAGGACGTGGATGGTGCCATGCTGGCGTCTCTGTGCATCTGGCAGCGCAACAAAGGACTTCTGTCTGCCCCGTGAGGCTGGGTCGATAAAACCCACTTCAATTGAAAGCCACCGCACTTTAGCAACTTGATAATTAAAATTCTAATATGTGAATTAAAGAAAACAAGGGGCTGTGTTCCTACCATTTTAAAATACAGCTGCAGTGATTCCACTATTGTTTCCTTTGACGGAGCTGTGGTTTTCCTACACCTTTGTTTGAGGCTTTGATTCAGATATGCTCCCTGCGGCTGATAAGTCCCGTGTGTCTACTCACTCGTTAGATGGTGCGTGGGGATGATTCTTCTGTGATGTGGAGAATCAAAGATCGTGTCTTCAAGTTATGTGAGGTGGGCTAAGTGGCATCTCATCAAGAGCAGAGGTAAAAACAAAACTCATGGAAAACGTACTTCCTGACCTCCCTTTTTGTTTCCTGAGTGATTTAAAACAATAAAGGCCAAATCGAAGAGAAAACCGATGCAGCCGATACCTGGACCTACAGATTGATTTATTTCCGTGAACACTCTGGGAAAATGGCTACTTGTCGCTTTCTGTTATTAATAAAGAGGTCACTTTATCATTAGGCCTTTGAATCTGTATTTAATGGCTAAAGCAGATGGTTATAATTTCTGACTTGGTGTGGCCACCTTATTAATAAAAAAGAACTGATGGAAACAAAAAGGCGTCTTCATTTTTAACTCCAGAAGCATAACACAAATGCTTTCCAGTCTTTCTTTGTGTGGAGAGCAGACCGAGTGACTGCAGTAAGATCCTGTTACACATTTGAAAAAAGACTTTGCAGAGTGGAGGTAACTCAGTTTGAATCCTTCTTTTGTTAAACTTTAAAAGAACACTATAAATATATGCCCCTTTCCTTGAAGAAGGTATTTCGAAGGAAGCTTCAGGATTATATTTAAAAGTCAATTAATATTTTAATAACATAAGGAAACTAAAAAACTAATTGATTTCAAATAGTGGAGGCCTGTGGTACTTTCTAAAATTATTCTTTTTGCTTAAACTACTATGAACTGCTTTTTTGGATTTAATTACTAGGCTTAGATGAATGTGCCATGTATCTTATTTTGGTTATTTTAAAATTCATTTGGAATTAAAAAAAAATCAATAATGGCAAAAACGTCTGGCAGTGGATTTCTGCTTGAGTTCATCAAGCCTGTATATTCCCCTGTAATGATCAGGAGTTTGAAATCATGGTTATCATCCTGGAAATTTTTTGTCCCCAAAGGGACAAACCTACATTCGTGAAGACAGAATGATTTAGAATCTTAATGTACCCAGTCAACCAAGTGAACAGAGCAGAAAAATGCTGCGAATTCTTCACATAGGCTCAGAAGAGCTCTTTAATTCACTTAGATACCTAAAGACTTATTGATATGTCAGGCTGTGGGCAGCGTCCTGGGGTCTGTTATGGCAATGAACTCCTCCTGGTCCTTAGGTGACAAGAATGGGATGAGTGTGCTATGCCTGGCTCTGAAATAAAGAAAAAACATGGAATGTTAAGGATCTTAAAGTATTCAAGGGTTTCTTTGCCCACTTGTTTTCAATCTTTTTTTAATTAATGATGTCTTTCAGAGCTGTCCATGGACCCACATTTAGAAGTGGTTTGAATTTCAAATTATCAATGGTAATTATTGTTTTCTATTTACATTAACCAAAGGCATGTATAGCAACCCATTCAGTTCATTAGTTTATTGTTTTTTTTTGTTTGTTTATTCTTCAATATTTAGCCTGTATTTACTTTTGGCTTGACACCATGCCAAGAGTTTGTGATGGCCATCAGGCTTGTTTAAAATGCCTAAAATAGGGTCAGGAGCAGTGGCTAACACCTGTAATCCCAGCATTTTTGGAGGCCGAGGCCAGAGGATCACTTGAGCTCAGTAGTTTGAGACCATCCTTGGCAACATAGTGACACCTCATCTCTACGAAAATTTAAAAAGTTAGCCGGGTGTGGTGGTGTGTACCTGTGGTCCCAGCTACTCCAGAGGCTGAGATAAGAAGATCACTTGAGCCCAGGAGGTCAAGGTTGCAGTAAGCAGTGATGGTACCCCACACTCCAGCCTGCATGACAGAGTGAGACCCTGTCTCAAAATAAATAAATGAATAAAAATAACTAAAATGCTCCAAAACAGTAGATGGATTTTTGTTTTTCCTCCCATCTCAGATTCCTGGATATCTAGACCAATCCATGACTAAGCCATCATGCTTTGTTTTCTTTTTCAACCTCTGATATATTTTAAGTACACAGAAAAGCAAACAAAACCCATTTTAGATAAAAATATTTTTTATTTGTTTCAGATTTTTAAAAGAAAGAAAACATTATAGATACAACAAAAGCTCCTGGTGTACCCCCCCTAAATCCTGTCTCTTTTCTTCTCCAGAGATAATCTCTCTTCTAAATGTGATGTCTTTTCATTCCCAGGCATGTTTTTATATTTTTGCTCTCTGTGCATAAATGCACTAATAGGGCTACTAAAAATAGTGCTTTGCCTATTTTTAAATTGTGTATAAATGGGAACTTACTGTACCTGTCATACATCTTGCTATTTTTGCTCAATGTTATGTTTTTGATATTAACTTTGTTAATTTAGGAATTGCATGTTGATCTAAGAAGTTATTTTAGTATTGTGCAGTAAGTATGCACAGCAACTAAATCACAATTAATGTACCCATTCACCTGTCTTCATTTTTTGTGTATTATAAACAATGCTGCCATGAAAACTTTGACTTGTCTTTCTGTAAAAATGGGCGAACTTTTTCTAGGCCAAATACCTAGGAATAGAATAGAGTATGCATGTCTTTGGCTTCCCTAGGTGCTGCGGAATTGCTCTCCAACAGCCTTATGCCAGTGTGAGCTCCTTCCTACAGGATATAAGTTCCCGTTGCTCTTTACCCTTTCTAACTCTTGGTATTGGAAGTATTTTTAGATTTTGCTTATTCAACATGTATGAGAGAAACTATCACAGTTTGGATGTATAAAGATATGTCAAGTTGAGTAAAGATGTTAGAGCAAAGACGAGATTTTTTTTTTCCTTTTCCTCCTGTTCTAGCTATATCGTTCTAGCTATATTATAGGGCAGATTTGAGTTTCTGCTTGAGTAGAATTATCTTCATCAAAGCCTACTTTGGCCCTAATTAGTTTGCTTTACATCCATTGTACACAGAACACATTATGTGTTCTAAGGAACTGAAGAGACAAAGTCCAAACTTATAGAACCTATGTTGGGGGTGCATAGCAGGAGATACTGGGGCCCAATTTACAGTGGGTTCATTGCACTGGCCAGTGAATTCAGGGACCTTGCTCTCTATACCAGCAGAGATTGCTGCCTGGGTGGCTCTTTGGGTGTTTGGTTTGTTTATTTGTTTTTTGTTTGTTTGTTTGTTTGTTTTGAGATGGAGTCTCACTCTGTCTCCAAGCTGGAGTGCAGTGGCATGATCTAGGCTCACTGCAACTTCCATCTCCCGGGTTCAAGCGATTGTCCTGCCTCGGCCTCCCAAGTAGTTGGGACTATAGGCGCATGCCACCATGCCCAGCTAATTTTTGAATTTTAAGTAGAGACGGGGTTTCACCATGTTGGCCAGGATGGTCTCAATTTCTTGACCTTGTGATCTGCTAGCCTCAGTCTCCCAAAGTACTGAGATTACAGGCGTGAGCCACCGTGCCCAGTTGCTTGTTGGGTTTTAATGTCCATAAAATGAGAGATTGCATTAGTCATTCCTTCTTCAAGTGCAGATTTTCTTTTCTGCTTTCAAAATTCCATGCTTCTAAGTGGCGTTGACCCTTGTTACTTTAAAAAGTCTTTAAAATCACTAATACTTAATTGGTATTGAGAACAGAAGAATTTAATGCAGGAGCCACCACTAAGTGAAGAGCAGTTAAAAATGTTAAGAAGTTACCTTCAAAATTCTAATCTAATTAAAATTATGTAAAAAAAGACCACCATCACTCATGTATAAAGATGACAGGGAAAAATAACAATGAATAGACTGTAGGTGATTATTCCCCTCATTGCTGTACTTTTCTGTTTTCCAAAGTTTTTTTAATGGTCATAGAGTAATATTCTTGGAAGAAAATAATAAGCATATGCAAACAATTATAAGCTCATTTGGTAGGAAAATAAGAAAGTGATTTACACAAAACATGTGCTGGGCAAAGGAGAGAACACCTGTATATGAAAAATGATTTGTAATGATTTTGTAAATAATCCTATAATCCTTCCTTGGGTTAAGGTTGGTGGATGATAAGTGTTTTTCTTTAGGTTTTGCTGTTGGAAAGATCCAGGGAAGATGGAAGACAACTAGACTGGCATCTTACCTAAAAGCAGTGGCATAGCAGGTGGTAGAACAATTTGAGCTTCTCTCATTGGGTTTTAAGACCAAAGATGGAATGTATCTGAAAATAATAAGAGCTATTTATGACAAACCCACAGCCAGTATCATACTGAATGGGCAAAAACTGGAAGCATTCCCTTTGAAAACTGGCACAAGACAGGGATGCCCTCTCTCACCACTCCTATTCAACGTAGTGTTGGAAGTTCTGGCTAGGGCAATCAGGCAAGAGAAAGAAATACAGGGTATTCGGTTAGGAAAAGAAGAAGTCAAATTGTCCCTGTTTGCAGATGACATGATTGTATATTTAGAAAACCCCATCATCTCAGCCCAAAATCTCCTTAAGCTGATAAGCAACTTCAGCAAAGTCTCAGGATACAAAAGCAATGTGCAAAAATCACAAGCATTCTTATACACCAATAACAGAGAAACAGAGAGCCAAACCATGAATGAATTCCCATTCACAATAGCTTCAAAGAGAATAAAATACCTAGGAATCCAACTTATGAGGAATGTAAAGGACCTCTTCAAGGAGAACTACAAACCACTGCTCAAAGAAATAAAAGAGGACACAAACAAATGGAAGAACATACCATGCTCATGGATAGGAAGAATCAATATTGTGAAAATGGCCATACTGCCCAAGGTAATTTATAGATTCAATGCCATCCCCATTAAGCTACCAATGACTTTCTTCACAGAATTGGAAAAAACTGCTTTAAAGTTCATATGGAACCAAAAAACACCCCGCATTGCCAAGACAATCCTAAGCCAAAAGAACAAAGTTGGAGGCATCACACTACCTGACTTCAAACTATACTACAAGGCTACAGTAACCAAAACAGCATGGTGCTGGTACCAAAACAGAGATATAGACCAATGGAACAGAACAGAGCCCTCAGAAATAATACCACATATCTACAGCCATCTGATCTTTGACAAACCTGACAAAAACAAGAAATGGGGAAAGGATTCCCTATTTAATAAATGATGCTGGGAAAATTGGCTAGCCATAAGTAGAAAGCTGAAACTGGATCCTTTCCTTACTCCTTATATGAAAATTAATTCAAGATGGATTAGAGACTTAAATGTTAGACCTAAAACCATAAAAACCCTAGAATAAAACCTAGGCAATACCATTCAGGACATAGGCATGGGCAAGGACTTCATGTCTAAAACACCAAAAGCAGTGGCAACAAAAGCTAAAATTGACAAATGGGATCTAATTAAACTAAAGAGCTTCTGCACAGCAAAAGAAACTACCATCAGAGTAAACAGGCAACCTACAGAATGGGAGAAAATTTTTGCAATCTACTCATCTGACAAAGGGCTAATATCCAGAACCTATAAAAAACTCAATCAAATTTACAAGAAAAAAACAAACAACCCCATCAAAAAGTGGGCAAAGGATATGAACAGACACTTCTCAAAAGAAGACATTCATACAGCCAACAGACACGTGAAAAAATGCTCATCATCACTCACCATCAGAGAAATGCAAATCAAAACCACAATGAGATACCATCTCACACCAGTTAGAATGGTAATCATTAAAAAATCAGGAAACAACAGGTGCTGGAGAGGATGTGGAGAAATAGGAACACTTTTACACTGTTGGTGGGACTGTAAACTAGTTAAACCGTAGTGGAAAACAGTGTGGCGATTCCTCAAGGATGTAGAACTAGAAATACCATTTGACCCAGCCATCCCATTACTGGGGATATACCCAAAGGATTATAAGTCATGCTGCTATAAAGACACATGCACACGTATGTTTATTGTGGCACTATTCACAAAGACTTGGAATCAACCCAAATGTCCATCAGTGACAGACTGGATTAAGAAAATGTGGCACATATACACCATGGAATACTCTGCAGCCATAAAAAAGGATGAGTTTGTGTCCTCTGTAGGGACATGGATGCAGCTGGAAACCATCATTCTCAGCAAACTATCGCAAGAACAGAAAACCAAATACCACGTGTTCTCACTCATAGGTGGGAATTGAACAATGAGATCACTTGGACACAGGAAGGGGAACATCACACACCAGGTCCTATTGTAAGGGGCGGGGGGGGGGGGGTAGCATTAGGAGATATACCTAATGTAAATGACAAGTTAATGGATGCAGCACACCAACATGGCACATGTATACATATGTAACAAACCTGCATGTTGTGCACATGTACCCTAGAACTTAAAGTATAATAATAAAAAAAGAAAAAAGAAAAGGTAGAAAGCAGAACTAAAGAGATTTTATTCATTAGGTCATGTAGATATTCCTATTCCAAAGGCATATGACAAATCCATAAGAGTGGAAGTAATCATAATGCCTACCATATATTAAGCATTAAATATACATATATTTTTCAATTCTGGAATAGCTGTGAATGTGGGAATAACTGTACTGACTGACAGGGGAGAGATCAGATAGGTTAAGAAACTTGCCCCATGTGCACAGCTCATCAGTGGTGCTGCCTGGACTCAGCTGCCATCTGTTTCACTCTGCTGGGGCATACATGTATGTGTACCCTTGCCCTGGCAAACTCTTCCTTTTGTAGAGATAAAAGCAGCCTCCCGCAACTTTCCTATATATTTATTCTCATCCTGCCCTCCTGAGCACCCATCCTTAGAAGTCTGCTCCCTCTTTCACACAACAGCCCTTCCGATCTTCAAAGAGGGCTATCGTGTCCATTTTTCCACTTCTCCCCTCTCGGTCTGTCATCTTGGAAAAGCTCAGAGAGGTGTTTTTATTCACAGATGCCTTGAGAAATTTCATGGTTTTTAGACTCATGCTGAGTTTGTCCAGATGTGCCAATATTTGTCTTATATGATATAAATTAATTGCCCAGAAGAGGAAGAAACCTTTGTAGACATTCACTAATGCAAACCAGTTCCTTTGAGTATTGATGGAGCTAAAAATGAAATATTGATGGAACTAAAAATGAAACAGATCATTTTCACTGTGAGAGTGTAGTTGTTGAATTCACATTCTACTTTTAGGACAAATCTGTTGCATGACAGTTCAGTCTTACCACATGCATTAACCATGGGAAACCCAGGGTGACATTTGTAATAGAGTCCTGCTTTTCTGTAAGGACTTCATACAGATGAAGTAAGTATGATACTCTTACATTTTATTACCAAGTTCTGTGGCCCAGGGTTTACAGCATAAGGTGGCAAATAATTTAGTTCCACTCAGATTTGGAAGAGTAACTATTATTATTATAAGTAAGATTTAAACTTACGGACAAGTACATACTCTTTAAGGAGAGTTCTAAGACTAAGATGTTGTGTCATTATCAGTACCTGGCATAAATATATGTATCTGAGTTCTCTTTGAGAATCATAATGGAAAAGATGTCTAAGATGATTTAACCTCAAGACATTAATAATGATTACACCCGTCCCCTGCTCCCAGCATCATAGTCATCAACTGCGGCAACAGCTGCTGCTAATGTTTTTTGGACTCCTGTGGTATGCCTGGTGACGTACTTTATATCAGCTAGCTCATTTTCAAAACTTGAGAACGCACTACATATACCATAGTAAGTACTGTTGTTAGCCTCGTTTTATAGATGAAAAAACTGAGAGGTTAAGTATTCTGCCCAAGATCATATATAGGTTGGGTATCCCTAATCTGAGAATCCAAAACCCAAAATGCACCAAAATCTGAAACGTTTTGGCATGCCAACATGATGCTCAAAGGTGCTCCTTGGATCATTTTGGATTTTGGATTTTTGGATTAGGAATGTTCAGCTCCTATAAATGCATATATTCCAGGATCTGGAATACATCTGAAACATTTCTGATCCCAAGCATTTTGGATAAGGGATACTCAACCTATATCTTGTATATAGCAGAGTGACAGTCTAGCTCATGCTTTGCTGTTATATCTTGTTTCTTTCTTCAGCAAAATAGACTATAAATTGAACATTAAACAGTGCAGTGGGGATGAATGAAAAGTTTCCAAATATGAGCTTTCCTTAGTGAAACACTCCTTTTTAGGAAAACTGTTGAACCAAGGCTTATGATAAAGGATCCATTCCACATCCAAATATACCTCTCCTGTATCAGCATAATTCTCTATTAAAATCACAGCACAAATTTGTTCACTCTAAGAGATGGATAAAGACTATGTGGTTTCATGTAAAGATCGCCAGCTTCCCAGAACTAGGATGATGGGAATTTTAACTAATGCTACCACTAACCTTGCTGTGAATGTGGCCTAGCCTCTTACTCTCTCTGGATCTCAGTCGTCCCATCTCTAGAATGTGAGCATTGGCCTCTGTGATAATGAATGTTCCTTCTAGCTTTGTATATTGCACAGTGCATTACTGCTAGCTTTAGGAAAAATAAAATGTTTTCAGTGGAAATATCAGATCACCAACCTGATGCCAGTGAATTTTTTTTATTCACTGAGGCTTTATGTCATAGAAAAATATATGACGTATTACTGCTCTGCTGCCCCTCTATTTAAGGCATTCTTCAATAGACTTGTCAGAGCTTATCTAAATCTTAGCACCACTTAGGCGTGGCTGATTGCTTGGCAGGAGGAGGTTCCTGCATTTTCTTCCTCTTGTGTATTAGTGAATTGAAACAAAGGGAAAAACTACTTGGCTTTCTGCTTCCTTTCTTGGTATGTAGACTTTTCTCCATATTTTCCAGCAGTTCTTTTTGACAGCCAAGTCTGGAAACAGGGCAGGATGGAGGTTTTAGAAATAGGTGACAGTTGTTTGTCTCATGAATTTCTTTTATTTCCTTTCCCTAGTGGAGTTAACTGCCTCCTTTCTGCAACAATCTGAACATACTTGCATCACAGAGTATGTAGCAGTGTGAGAAATAGCCATTTCTCTCTTTTACCTCTTCCTGATTTGAAACCCATCATAGGTAGAGATGGAACATGTCTGTGCTTAGATAGTATCTGGCACATACAGGTTGCTAAATTAATGGTGAATGAATGAATAAAGAAGAAAAAGTGATGAAAGAAGAAAAACTACAGTCGTCTGTTGGTATCTGTGGCATATTCATTGCAGAACCCTGATGGATGCCAAAATCCTTGGATGCTCAAGTCTCTGATATAAAATGGCATAGTGTTTGCATCTAACCTACATGCATTCTCCTGTATACTTTAAATTATCTCTAGGTTACTTATAATACCTAATATAAGTGCTATGTAAATAGTTGTTATACTGTATTTTTAAATTTGTATTATTTATTTACTTTTGATCTGCGGTTGATTGAATCCATGGGTGTGGAACCTGAGGATATGGAGGGCTGACTATATATACTAATGAACACTACTTTTGATTATATGAAAATGCCCATTTATGAAATGGACAATTCAAATGTTTCCTCTTTGACTATTCTTAACCCGACCTCCCAACTGGAAGTAATCTGTTCCTCTCCTCTAAACAGTTATGTGTACTATATGTTTGGTAATTAATTATGTACTGACTTATGACATTTTTTTCTGTTCTTATAATACTTTTTGATTTTCAAATACCTTATGACCTTGTTTTTTATTACAATTTGTTTTCCCATCAAGATTGTCAATTCTTGGAGGCAAGAACAATTGTTAAATACTATATTTGGTATTTAATTCTCTCCTCTCCTTTGGGGGCTCCAGTTACATGTATATTAGGCCAGTTGAAGTTGTTCCTCAACTCACTGATTCTATTTATTTTTTTATATCTCATTGGATCTCAATGTATCTCATTGGATACAGAGGGAAAAAGGGAATTAAAAAAATAAACAGAATTTGATTTTTGTGTTTTCAAGTTTACTAATATTTATCCTCTGCAATGTCTAATCTGATATTAATCCCATCCAGTGTATTTTTCATTGCATACATTGCAGATTTCACCTCTAGAAGTTTGATGTAGCTCTTTTTTTTTTTTTTTTTTTTTGAGATGCAGTTTTGCTCTGTCATCAGGCTGGAATGCAGTGGTATGATCTTGGCTCACTGCAACCTCTGCCTCCTGGGTTCAAGCAATTCTCCTGCCTCAGCCTCCCAAATAGCTTGGACTACAGGCACGCGCCACCACACGGTGCTAGGTTTTTTTTTTTTTTTTGTATTTTTAGTAGAGACGGGATTTCACCATGTTGGCCAGGATGGTCTTCATCTCTTGACCTCGTGATCTGCCCACCTTGGCCTCCCAAAGTGCTGGGATTATAGGCGTGAGCTACCACGCCTGGCCAATGTAGCTCTTTTTCATATCTTCAAGTGTCTCCACTGAATTTTTGAACTTAGGAAATATAATTATAATAGTCATTTTAATGTTCTGTCTGCTAATTCTAACATCCGTGTCAGTTTTGATTGATTTTTTTTTTCCTCCTCATCAGGGGTTATATTTCCTTGCTTTATATGTGCCTGGTAATTTTTGATTAGATGCCAGACATTGTGAATTTTCCTTGTTGGATACTGGCTATTTTTGTATTCTTGTAAATATTTTTGAACTTTGTTCTGGGATGTGGTTAAGTTGTTTGGAAGCAGTTTGATCCTTTTGGAAAGTCTTGCTTTGAAGATTTGGAGGACTGAAATAGTTGTACTTAGTCTAGAACTAATCTCCAGGACAGAGAAAACACTCCTCTATGTGCTCTCCTCGTTACCTGGGGAATCATGAGGTTTTCTAGTCTGGAAATATTTTTTTCTGATATTTCTTTCCCCAGTTTTGGGTAGTTGCCACACATGTATGCATTGATCAGCCCTCTGCTGAATACTTGGGGAGGATTCTCTGTGGCTCTTTCTGCACCTCTCTTTTCTCTGATACTTGGCCTTGCAAACTCTAGTTGCCTTGGTCTCCCTGGACTGTTAGCTCAATTCACTCAATGCAGGCAGTTCACTGAGCTCTGCCTGAGTTTTCCTTTCCTCCAGACATCTTGAGCTGGAAACTCTCTCAGGCAGTAAGCTGGAGGACTCATAGGATTTGTTTCATTTGCCTTCCTTCTTCCAGGGATCACTGCCCTTCATTGACTGTTATCCCAGTATTGACAATTATTCTGTTACTCCAACTTCGCCAGAAATGGAAGTGATACATTTTATTCTTTCTGTCTGAAATAATCCTCCATCCCTAATGTTTAAAAACTGCCATCCTTGACTCCATGTGACTGGGTTAGGAGCCCTTTCTCTGGTCTCCCATCATACCTCTGCTTACAGTAACTTAGTGCAGCACTCCTCTCCCTGCATTGTTCTTGCATTTTTTTACCCTCCCTTTCCTCATTAGATTTTATTTCCATGAGGACAGGGAATGTCTTTAATCTCGGGATTTCTAACACCTAACATAGACTCAGGTGTGTAAGAGTTGCTCAATAAGTACTTGTTGAATGAATGAATGAATGAACAAATAGGATTCAATTTTCAAAGTATCTGTTGTTGAACAACTTTCAGAAGTTTTTTTTTTTTTTTTTTTTTACAGAAATGAGATTAGATATGCATCTTCATATATGCAATTGAAATCTCTCTTAAATTTCTAGATAATCAGTTTTTGTTGATGGCTTGGACATGGTTTTTACCTATTTACTTTTTGTAGCCTCTCATTAGAAGGTGTTAATAAAAGCCACCTAGTTGATGCTTCAAATAACATGTGGAAGTAAAGGGACCAAGAACAGAATAGCCATATTCTATAAATAAACAAAATGAAGGCTAACTTTTAGGTATCTATTTTATGATTGACCCTCAGGTGATTGGTATATCGCAAGTCTGTAAGGAGATTGTTCTTATCTGAAGTGCCTTTTCCTTGTTGGACATACTTGGATGCCTTTTATCCAGGTAGACTCAGATGGTTTGCCAGTAGCTCTATGGATTTGGTATTGGAAAACCTCATTGTTCCCCAGGCAATGGGGAGAGCACATAGGAGAGTGTTTTCTCTGTCATGGGGAATAAATAGCTATGAGTCGGTGCATTCTTACCAACTGGAGACAATTGACAGTGGATATGTGCCACTAGAGTTATGGTCAAGTGCAAGTTCATACTATATTTGGATCTTAAGAGTCGGTAGAATGAACCATATTTGGTAAGCCTCTTAAGACTATCTTGCTCCATTTCCTCAGCAGCTCTTGGTTACCAAAGGTGACTCTGGAGCCCCACCTCCAAGTCCCCATCCTGCACAGCTGGCCTGATGGAAATGGCTTGAGGTTCTTGTTCTTTTAGATTCAGTGTTTTCATCTGTGCAGTAGGATGTAAGTAGGATAAGATGTAATTTGTCAGGTTGCTATGAGGAATAAATGAAGTAATAAATGGTAGTTGCCTACAGTTTCAGGCACATGGGAACCCTCTCCCACCTCCCCCAAACTTAATTGAAAAGATAGCCATCAGCCTGTGAAGTTGAATTGTGCTGAGTGGTTACTAACATTAAAGACATATGGCGTTATTGTATCTGTATCTTTCGCTTATCAGCTTTTCCTTGAAGGTTTAATGTGTGTTCCTTTGCTTTTAGGCCACATGCTTATTTTCCTGAAAGGGGTCTTCTTGACTTAAAGCACAATCTTTGCTTTTTTGTTCTTTTTTCACTGCTCTTGCCTGGTGATCCAGTTGTTTAAAGACATCTCTATCCTTCCCTATCCTTCCCCCTTTCAAATCTATGGCCCAGACTGGGGGTGGCTTTAACTAACACCACCACTCTGCATTAGTTAAGTAGAGTGGAATTTCTCATTCTACCTCTCAGATATTGATGAAACCTCTCCCTGATGCACAAATTAAGACTGGGTGTATTTCGCATATTTTCCTAGAATGACACAGTGATTCTGTGGCTAAACCAAGATTAGACCCTACCACTTTAAAAAATCTGACTTTTTGCTTAAGGAGTAAACTGTGTTGCTTCTAAAACTACTAGTTGAATTTAACTTTCAAGTGTACTTTGTATTTAAATCTGATGATAGTGTTGTTTTTCCTTTTGTCTTGTTTAGATGAGGGTATTTTCTTCATTTCCCTGACCCCTAGTGCCTCAGTGACCTAGGCAGCAAGTTTGTTGATGCTGTCCAGAATGCTAATTAAGGTATTTATTCTCTTTGGCCCTATTGTTTATGATACTTGTAATTATGTCTATTAGATGGTAATCTCTGTTATCTCCTGCTATACTAAGTGCAATACTCTGCACATAAATGTGTGAGTATGTGAATGTATGGTGAATAAATCAATATATTTGTATAGTTACTGATTTAAATGTGTTCTGTCTTGGGATGTGAGATGGGATAATTGAATAAGAAATTAGCCTGTGTGTGTTAAGCTAGTCAAAGTTCTTATGGTACCTTTGTACAAGCCGCCCCTTCTGTTGTGTGTGCTGACCCATGTCATGATGCTCAGCATGACTAGAGGACTCCTGGTGTGTTTCTGTCCTCACTTGCTCCCTGGGTTGGACACCCCTGTGCAGGGTACAGCCAACACAGTTGTATAAAGACCCTCTGACTTTCATTTTCTGGCTGGCTGGGGGTTTTGGTGTTGAGTGCTTTTAAGGAAGACAGTCACCTTATCCTACTTAATGTTTTCTTGAAGTGCAGGCCCTGTGAAGATGAAGATCCCCTATTCCATTTTGGGGTCACTTTTGTGATGCTTTTCTCTGTCTCTCCAAAGTTTGATTTAATGAAAATATGTACCTCCCTTACTACATTCTACAAAGCTTGTTTGAGTTTTTAAAATTTAATAGTAAATATGTTAGTACATGTTGATTCTAGTGCCTAACACATAGTTTCTGCTCAATACTTAGCTATAATTATTGCTTTATTTAAATTGCCTTAATCATTCATTCAATAAGCAAACATCCCCTCTGTAGGCTTTTCTCCAGATCTGGGATACAGACATGGGTAAATCTTGGAGTTTGTGTATAAGCAGCAGGGTTGATCACCTGCCAGTTCACTGGAGAGATGCCATGTTTGGAGGGTGGACATCTGACTATAAGGCCCTCCCAGTTGCCAGACTCTAGACTTCTAATGTGCCCTCCCTTACTGTATACCTGGTCAAGGAGTGGCACTAGAAAGTGCAAAGGCTTCAGTGTTGGATGAGTGTGGACTTGAATCCAAGCTATGTTGTGGGCTAGCTCTGAGCTTCAGTCTCTTCCTCTTAAAATGGGAATACTAGGGTAGTTGCAATGTGTCATTGTTAACTAGGCCCTGGGCTAAGTTCTTTACTCTTGTGATTTTATGAAATCCTCAAATAGCCCTATGAGATGTACCTTGTTAATATCTGTATTTTATAGATGAGGAGCCTGAGGCACAGAAGGGTGAAGAAACTGGCCTAAGTGGTAGAGCTTTTCACTGAACCCAGGCCTGTTAGAGAGCAGAGGCCACATTCTTCACTGTTATGCAATGTCATGCTATGTTATCTGTCCAGACATGTTATAATCCCTGGCACACAGGATCAGAGCAAATAGTAGCTATTATTATTACTATTATTGTTCTAAAATTCAGGCCTTTCTTCACCACACTGACACTGAGTAATATATATTGTAGCTGTCCAATAAAACTTTATTGGATTTAATTGGTTATGAATTTTATGTGCGGGAAGGTGGTTAACTTTCCTATCTGTAAGGAGAAATGCTCAATAGAATATCTTAAAATGGGGGAAGTTATGAAAATATAAAATAACAACCAGAGAGGCAAATCAGTTTATGAGAGTCTGTATTGGAAAGCTGGAAAGAAGTTTTTAATAAGAAGAACAGGGGCCGGGTGCAGTGGCTCACACCTATAATCCGAGCACTTTGGGAGACCAAGGTGGGCAGATCACAAGATCAGGAGTTCGAGTCCAGCCTGGCCAACATGGTGAAACCCCATCTCTACTAAAAATACACACACACACACACACACACACACACACACACGCACACTCAAAATAGCCAGGTGTGGTGGCATGAGCCTGTAATCCCAGCTACTCAGGAGGGTGAGGCAGGAGAATCGCTTGGACCTAGAAGGTGGAGGTTGCAGTGAGCAGAGATCATGCCATTGCACTCCAGCCTGGGCAACAGAGCAAGACTCTGTCTTGGAAAAAAAAAAGAAGTATGGAAGGGTACAATCTGGTGGTAGACAACATTTGAAAATATTCTGGCTAGCAAATAGTGTTTTTGACTACAAGAAATAGACATGACGAATCAGTTATGTGGCCATCCCTTATAACAGTGATGAACAGATAGGAGGGTGTGCAATCTTTAAAGTTTAGAAACAAATTTGTCCTTCTGACATCCTTCCCTTCTCTTGACACACGGTTGGTAATGGCCAAGATTCTGCTTTGCCCGATGGAGTTTTGAGTGAATTAAGTTAGCTTGTCTTGAAAATAGCTGGGCCAGAAAATAAAAAGGTTTTCTCTCTTTGGAAAGAGGCTTTACTCCAGGGAAGAACACAGCTGTCCAGGAGGAATCCGGGACTGTTGAGTCCAGAAACTCTGCTCCTTCTCCATCCTTTCCCCAGTGTTTCACCAGCAGAAGAAGAGTGTTATTAAAGTCTGTGATGAAACAAAGCTGCACACTGAGACGTGGCTGCCAGAACTTTTATTTTTATGGTTCTCTTGAGTTTGGGGAGAAATAATTAAATGTTGCAAACGTAAAAATTGGGAGTAACATTTTCCGTTTTGCCAATAGTCATTCCTTTGGTTTTCCCTTGGATTTTATTTATTTCTTTCTCCTTTGGGGCATTGCTCTGTCATAGCCTGCATGAGTATTGTGTCTCTAGGAAGGCCAGAACACCAGGTTTGGATGTTACATAGCCAAAAACATTGTGTAGCAGCGCCTGGTTTTGCCACAAGACGGGTCTGTGGGAAACACCACTGCCATTGCAGCCCAGCACATTGAACTGACTGTGCTCAGGAATGAGATAGTTCACCAGTAGTAGGCTTACTGGAAGGTCTGTCTTTCTGCATCCGTGATTTGCAGAGGGGCATATGATTGCCTTGCTGCTGGAAATGTAGGAAATACAGTTTTTGGGGATTCTACTTTGAAATAATGGTACTCATCAATGCAGTGGGAAACTACAATATCAGGATGTTAAGAAGGGGTTCAAAAGATTTTAGGAAATCTTGGAAGAAAAATGCCCATTCCGATTAAGCCAGTAGGTCAGTCTTCTTAGGGTTTCTGTGATAATATAAGACCTTAGAGTGGAGAGGCCTTTCCTGACAAGTCTGGGGTTGATTTTATGTGTTTGCTAAGATTTATTGAAATAAAAATGACATATTCTATAAGGAAAAAGAATATTAATGGTATTTTAATTAAGCTTAAGCAATAAATAATGGTTATTACATAATTTTTATTTATTATTATTTACCTTATTTCAGGGTCTTTCTTACTGTGAAATTTCAATAAAATGCTTAGAAATACATTTTGCTGGCCAGGCGCAGTGGCTCATACCTGTAATCCCAGCACTTTGGGAGACTTAGGCAGGTGGATCACTTGAGCTCAGGAGTTCGAGACCAGCCTGGCCAACATGGCGAAACCCTGTCTCTACTAAAAATACACAGAATTAGCCGGGTATGGTGGCACATGCCTGTAATCCCAGCAACTCGGGAGGCCGAGGCAGGAGAATTGCTTGAACCCAGGAGGCAGAGGTTGTAGTGAGCCAAGATCATACCACTGTAATCCACCCTGAGAGACACAGTGAGACTCTCTCAAAAAAAAAAAAAAAAAAGAAAGAAAAAAAAGAAATACATTTTGCTTTATTGCAGACAGGATACATTTCAAGAGGCTTACTTCACCTTCTCTATCTGATCTATCCGCCAAATATCTTGGCTTTGTATTTCCCATAACCCGTCTGATCTTCATGTAGCTGGGAAAGAAGTATATCTTTGAAAGTAGAATTTTGAGTAAAGAAACCTGGAAGTTAGGGAGAGATGACCAGGTTCCATGGCTCCTTGTTAATTTCAGCTTCAAGCCATGTACTGCCTTTTCTTGGGCCCTTGATCTATGCTGAGCATATCTTTTTCTTTCTTGGTGTGAATTTTGTCTCTCAGTATAGGTGGTATTTGTTAATTTAACTCTGACATAAACAGGGGAACACTCTGCGCTTCAGTGTCATTGTCTGTAAAATGGGGCTATAAGGTATTTCCTGACCCACTTAAGGTTACTGTGAGGATTAAGTTATAACATACAAAGAAGACTTTTAAGAATTAAATATAGTATAAGCATAAAGTGACATACAATGAATTATAGTCTTTATTATTGAATTTCACTTTGTGATCTCATAAAATTTGATTCCTTTCAGCTCTATCAAGGACAGCATCTTGCCTAGTCATTTTTTTTTTTTTGAGACGGAGTCTCGCTCTGTCGCCTGGGCTGGAGTGCAATGGCCGGATCTCAGCTCACTGCAAGCTCCGCCTCCCGGGTTCACGCCATTCTCCTGCCTCAGCCTCCCAAGTAGCTGGGACTACAGGCGCCCGCCACCTCGACCGGCTAGTTTTTTTGTATTTTTTAGTAGAGATGGAGTTTCACCGTGTTAGCCAGGATGGTCTTGATCTCCTGACCTCGTGATCTGCCCGTCTCGGCCTTCCAAAGTGCTGGGATTACAGGCTTGAGCCACCGCGCCCGGCCAGTTTTTTTTTTTTTAGAAAAGTTAGGTGCTTGTTCAATGTCACAAAGCACGTTAGGGTAGAGGTAGGGCAAACGCCCTGGTCTCCTGACTCCCACACCAGCAGAATGCTTAGTTGTGATTTCTGCTTTGCTTTACCACTTGGGTCATCTTTTAGTGAAGGAGGTAACTATCTCTTCTTTCTTGGGTTAAAATGATACCTTAATAGAAGCAAAGAACGCTATCACTTTAGTTCTTTTCAACCTTCATTTGCTGTTGCCTTCTGTGTCTAGGCATGCTGAGTTGGTATGAAGGTGACAAGTATGATAGATTCTGGCCTCTAAGGGGCTGTCAAGTCTAGTGAAAGGAGGTAAATGAGTAAACAGATAGACCCTTGGGTGTCTGAGTTTCTGGTGCTGGTCCTTACACACAGGGTCTATCTGGGCAAGTCATGCCTGTCTTTGGACTCAGGTTTCCCAGCTGCACATTGAGGTCCTGGACTAGATGTACAGAATGATCATGATCACTGAGGTCCCTTCTAATTTGTCTCCATCTATGGGTCTGTGATAATTCAAAGCTGTGTGCTTGCCAACTGAAACTGAAATGAAGGAAAGTGATTAATTCATTTCACAAACTGAATTGAAGGAAAGCTATTAATCTGATGGTGTATTTTTCTTTATTTGTGATAAATTTCACAGACTACATTTTCCAACATTCATCACTGCCATTGTATTGTATTGTATTGTATTGTATTGTATTGTATTGTATTGTATTGTATTGTATTGTATTGTATTGTATTGGAACATAGATGGCGATACTTGTTCAGTTAACCAAATGGTCAACTTTGCAAAAATAGCAGAAGCGGACATCTCATGATGATTTAATACAGGGCACAAAAATCAATGCTAGCATTAACTACTATTTTTGGCCTTTCTGCAGTGTTTTCCTGATAGAAACCTTTATATTAAGCCACCTTCCTTTTTTCCTGAAAAGGACCATAGAATAATAGCAGCTAGAATTTATTTAGTGTTTTCCTGTGTGATAGGTATGTGTTGTTTTAAGTGCTTCCCATATAAAAACTCATGTAATCTTTACAACATTTTGAAGTAGGCATTATTATCATCCCTATTTTAGAGATAAGACAACCGAGGTATAAGAAATTAAGTAAAACTTATTGAAGATGACACAGCTATTAAGAGATGGAGGCAGGATTCAAACTCAGGCAGTCAGCCTCAGGCAGCCTCATGTTTCATGGCTGGACCATCGCCTAAATGAAAGCTGCTCACTCTCAGCCTATTGAGAACCTGGAGAAACTGGCCTTGTTACGAGGCCACAGGCTAAGAAAGCAGTTGTATCAGCTTACTTGTGGCTCTAAACTTGGCCAGATCCTCACGTCTAAGGATTCTTACTATGCACAGGTGTTCAGTCTGGATTCATGTCTCAGGTGATTCATGAACCCTTGGAAATTGTGTGCCAAATGCATTTATGTGTCCATGTGTGTTGTGTTGGTATGACTGGGGGTAGGCAGCTTGATGGTGTTGGTATGACTGGGGGTAGGCAGCTTGATGGTTTTCTGCACAGTATCAGAGGAGCCTCTACTCTGTCACTGGCAGGATCCTAGCTGTGCAGGCCTTTGTCAGCCCAAATCTAAATCAGGATTCTGGGCTGGGAGTTAGGATATAGCTACCCGTTGAACAAGTGAGTGGCTATAGGACCCTGGAAGAACCGGGCTTTCCAAATGTCCTCCCTCCCCCGGAGCTCTGCTGCTGTGGAGCAGTTGTACAACGCCCTTTTCTCTCTTTGAAGCTTTCCAAATTTTTCAATCTTTTTTTTTTTTTTTTTTTTTGCCTCCAAATTTTGGAACCTCAGAATTTCAAGGTTTTTTTTTTTTTTTTCCTTTTGTTTTACCTTTTCCTTTCTGGCTTTGTTCAGAAATCAGACATCAATAGGTTTTTTATTACTCATCCAATCTGTGAGTTCAGTTTCCAATTTAACTTTTATGAATGTTTTCTTTGTTAAGATGGGTCCTTTCAAACCCCTGTAAAGAATGTTTCACTATATGCAAACATAAAAATGAAGTGTTAAAACTAGAAAATCCAAATGGAAACACAAACATACATACACATTTTTCCCTAGGCAATTTAGCTTCATAGAAATTGAGTGCATTGGCAAGGGATTTTTTTTTTTTTTAATGTTATTGGTAGTTTTGTTATTTGTATTACCTCTTTGGTCCTAGTCTTTATAGTTGATTACTCTAGGTAAGTCTTTTTAGAACTGAAAATAGGTCACACATATCATGCTGGTCCCAGTATTAGAGAGATGATAAAATTCTATTACAAAGTAGTTTTGTCGTGCTTTTGGTCTAAATGAGTAATACAACTAGCATGTCCAATGTCATTTTTGCTGTAATCTGGAAAACTTTTGCCGTCTATCTAATCTTTATATACTGCAACAAACTTCTGGTATTATTTCAATTGCAGTTCAGGCATTGCCCTTGACAGGCTTAAGTTCAAGTCTCAGCTCTGTTACTTACAAACCATATGACCTTGGGCAAGTTTATTTAATTTTGCGGAGTCCTTTTTTTCCTACACAAGGGGAAAACAATAATTATATGTTGCTCAAAGGGTTATGAGGAGTGAGGTCAGGCATGTTTATATGTTTCACTCTGGCCTTTTGCAGAGTAAGCACTTGATAAATGATACTTGTATTGTTGATTGTCATTATCATCATTAATATGTGTAATATGCTAAGTACAGTGCTTGGCACATAGTAGGCACTAAACAAATATTTTATTGGATTTGACTGTACATAGTTAGTGCTTGTGACTGAATCAGAGGTTGCCGGGGGTAGCTTTTTGCTCAGTAGATTAACAAGGAGGAAATTGTCGAACAGAACAAATGATGGCTCTACCTTTAAGTCAACAAATTTCACAGTGAGGTGGTTTTGAATGCAAATGATGAAATGTGGCAAGTCTGGTGGAGAAAAAACGCAACAACCTTGAAGCTGTTTTAAGGAGTAGCAGTTGCCTAGTCACCCCAATTGCTGAAATTTTCCTTCTCTCCCTGGAATGAGGAGTAGAGAAGGGCAGAAAGGTTACTGGTCATGTTCATTAATTTTCTTTCAAGAGCTGCCACATGTCACTAGTGGTGCCCCCCCAGCACCAGTGCTGTTTGGCGGTCTTCTCTTTGCCCCAGAGAAGCCAAAATGTTAAATTGGTGGAGCTTACTAGATCTGACAGAGAAATTCTTCACGTCTGGCCTGGATGTCTAAGTAAATTTGGTGTACTTCTTGTGGTCTGGGGCAAATGCTGGAAGCTATTAGAATTCTGAACAAAACCCTCCATTCAAAGACTGCTCGTTTCCTGCTGGGGTAATCCAAGTATCAAACATTAAGAAATATGGGCAAGGCAAATGTGGCTGCTCAATGCAAAACCCACCAAGGTGTCTACGACATCTCCCCAAATGACTTGGAATGTTACTTCCACTTGATCATCTTGAATAAGTGGTTTCTTTTGAAAACAAGAGATCTACTTTTCCTACATCAAGTGTAGATGAGAATTGGCTGAATTTCCTCTTGTCAGTCAAATTTAGGAGAAGAAAGCTTTCCTCCTTCCCTTGAAGTTCTAGGGACCTACATTTTGTTTTGTTTTGTTTTGTTTTGTTTCATTCTGCTTTCCTTATACATTTCCTTCTGAAATAAAAAAAGTGTCTTTCATTAGATATAGTTGTGGATCTATTGTTTTAGACTAGGCCTGCTCAGTGGCTGGAAACGATTTTATTAAGAAGGCTTTATGGAGAAGCTTTGGTTTATCTCATGAAATATCTGAGTTTGTCATAAATTGTTTCCTTTCTATACAGAAAGTTATTTTCTGTGAAATTCCAGGTGTTCTTTTACATAGACTTGAAAGGATTTGATAGTCAGTTCAGGTTTTTTTTTCCCTAAGAAGAATATGTTCTTGTGATAGATTAATTGAGGATGAAATCAGATAACATAGGTGAAATCACTGGGTAAGCATAGTGAAAACCATTATTTTAATTAATCTAGCTACAGTGTTTGTACAGCCAGCTATGCAGCTGAAGGCTGCCATGTAGTAGCTGCTACACTGTTTGCCTCCTGTACTTACACTTTATGCTGACCTCTTTCTTGGACAATCTCATTCCTGCTGGACTGTAAACTCCTGGAGAACAGAGACAAAGCCTTGTTCATCAGAGTATTCCTACTGCATTCCACTATAATAGACCCATAATTAATACTTTTAAAAAATGAACAAATGAATAAGACACTTGTACAAAACTTGAGTGTTAGACCAGGTGGTTTCACAAAACAAAGCGCTCACGGAGGTTTATTGGCCTTCCTCCTATGTCTTCGACTTTTTCCTTAGCTTGTGTCTATGCTCTGTTTCCTGTCTACGAGATGGTGGAGATGGCGAGTCCAGTTTTCTTTCATCATGAAAGGATTCAGCTCCATTACTTAATAGTCCCAGTCGCGTTCCTTTCCCCCTAGAATCTGCGTATGAGACGTGAAATCCATGAAAAGATAATGTTGAATGGGAAAAAATTAACCTATTTTGATGACTTTTAAGGAGTTCTAACTGTGCATGATAGCAGGCGACTCCCTTGTCAGTAGGCAGCAGGCCTGTGTTATGTCAGGGGTAACGAGGTGGTTCACTTGTGGAGAGTTTTCTGTCTTTTCTTCCAAGTTATGCTGACCTCGCCGACGAAAATATTCCCCATCTAATAAAAGTCAGAGCAAATTTATGGGCCTGCCCCTGACCACTTGTCCTTTATCCTTTAAAAGAAAAAATAAATCTAGGATAAGATCCATAGATTACTGTTGGACCATGGAAATGGTGGGCAGGGACCAAATATCCCACCTTCCTTGGTCTGCTTCTCTTTTCCTGATTCCGGCTGTCTGGGGGATGCTGAAGCTTGTGGCGTGAGGGTTACTGTCGAGCATGGTCATGTCGTTAGTTCTCTTTGGAAACAAGCTGTTGCTCTCCCTGCCTGGAGGGCCACACGCCTTGGCACCACACTGAAGAGATCCCAGGCGTGGCTGGAGTGAAGCTGGTAATGAAAAAGCAGCCATGGCAGGTCAGGACGAATCAAGCAAAAAGGAAGACATTCTGTAATTGAAAGTTCAGAGAAATACTAGCGTGTTTCTTGTTGTTGTTTTGTTTTTGCCAACGTTATGACAGTTGCTCTTTCTACCTGTTCCCATGGGTTTTCTGTCATTTTATCACTCGTTAAACAGTGTTTATTAAATCTCTACTTTCTGGGTGCTGTTTACCTGTGTGCTGCTGACCATACTTCAGGGATTACTTAAAGCATCAATGAATGTGCGATGACTCAGGAATGAGTCGGGTCCTCAAGGATCTTGTCACCTAGTAAGAGAGAGAGAAATATGAGGAAGAGGGAGGCTGGTCCACAGGATATGGCAGGATGCAGAGCAAAGAGCTCCAGAGTCTGATAGACCTGGGATCAAATTCAGGCTTTACCACTTATGAGCACATTTGGCTTTGGGCAATTTACTTAATCTTGAACTTCAGTTTCTAAATCTTTGAATTGTACATAATACACAGCATCCTGGAAGGGTTGTTTAGGATTTGAAATAAGCTGTGAAAAGGGCCTGGCCTAGAGTCAGCACTTGATAAATGGCTGCTCTTATTATTTCATTATCTCTGGAGAGGTACTGATAGCCATGTGAGTTCAGGGGAGGCAGTCTCCACCCCCTGGACAGGAGTGAGAGGATCAGCCGGGGGATCAGGAGTTTCATGGGGCACATGCATCTGCACTGAACTTGGGAGGATGAGTAGGATTAGGGAATGTAGTGAAGGAGAATAGAGAAGAAACTATATTCAAGACATAGGTTTTTACACATTTTGTTTTGTTTTTAGCAAATAGGCACTTATTTGGCATCATTTTTATTTGCAGTATGTGAATCAAATTGTGAGATTACTTAAGCCTTAGCATGAATCCCAGTGCCAACAGTTGTGTATTTCTTTTTTCTGCTTTCTTTTGTTGTCCCCCACAACCTTCTCTAAACAGCATTTATTAAGTGATTGCAGAGACTCATGACTTGGCTGTGTTGGAATCTCTACATTAGTGGGGACACCCTTCCAATTCCTTGTTAGGATCAGATGTGTTTTAGAGAAGGTATCTGGTTCCCAAATTCTCTGTTGTTTCTTGGAACCATGAAAACCTAGAGATGTTATAGCAGGATGTCCCTAATGTGCATGGCAAGCCCTTGACAATGATTATGGCAGTTGTTACTATTATTGATTATTTGTAACTTCAAATAATCCAGAATTTAAATTGATCAAAGACACACTGCTCCTCAGTGAGTCTGAGTATACTGGTATCAGCCCAGTGTCCTTCCACACTGGTCTGCAGCTCATTGTGACTGGGCCAACTTTAGCCTTTGTGCCTGGGTTCTATGCCAACCTGCCAAGTCCTTGAGATGCCGTGCACCTTACTATTGTTTGTCGGGCCTGCTAAGAAGGGGGCTTGTGTCCTACAGATCAAGGACCAATAGGAAGCCCTCACCACAAACCCGATTCACAGTACTCTGTCCTCCTTGCACTTTCCAATCTGAATCATCCTCTCCTCCATACACATTTTTTCCCCAGTATAGGACTTAGCTTTGTGGTGCTGGGTTATTAAGGAACCCAACTGTATCCACTCTAGTTGTAATCTTGCTAGTCTTTGTCTGAGTTGCAAAACAACACTCATGGAAGGCCTCATCCAATTATTCTAGAACACTTGTTGAGCTCCTAGTAGAGGCAGAGTGCTGTCCACCAGATTTGTGCCCGATGGCACAAAGAATGATCAAAAGGAATCTCGCAACTGGACATAGTTTTTTTAGACAGAGACAGAGGTAAGTAAGTAACCCCAGATAAGTATACTAACTCTTATTTTCCAAATGCTAATGCTTGACTGGCATATTATAAAGCTAATTTGTTTATAGTTGTGCCACATAATTATACACTCTCTACATAATATGCTTTTGAAATTATTATTTATTGCACTAATATTACAACAGAAACTGAACTCAAAACACAAGGAAAAATGTGTGTGGGCTCACTATTTGTACAAGTAAAACTTTAAATATATTTGTGCATTCACTCATAGTCCTTATCCATGAATTCATAACTTTTGCACACAGTGGAAATCATACTGTAGATACCATTGGGTGTTCTGTTCTCCCCATTCTCCTCTCCACATACACCATCATATTATTCATGTATGCTCTAAAGTTTAATCATGTCTGCATGCAGACATTTAGCTATCCTTAGCCCATAATTTGAACTCTGAGCATCTAGAGGAAGCTACTGCCCCCAGCCCACTTAGGTACTTTCTTTTCTCCTTGTGGTGAGAATAGGAATTAGGGACAGTAGCAAGAGCGCCCAGACTTCATTGTCCAAGGCTGTGTTAGTATTTTCGTCAGAAATCTAGAGGCATTGCCTATTAAAGCCTCTTTACCTTTCTCATTGAAAGAAGAGAATTTAGAAGGAAATATTTGAAGGACTCTAAGATGTCCAGGAGAAAGGTTCCAACATTATTACTTTTAGTAGACCAAGTTAGGTGTGGGTATATATTAATAGCAACTAAAACACCAAGCAATTTGGTGTATTCTGGAATGCTCTTGACTTGGGCTGAATGCGTCTGATGCTCTAGGTGTTCTTGCTGTCTCTGTCTGTCATCTGCCTGCCATTCGCCTCTGAGGGTGAGTAGTACCCCTTCCCAGACTGAGGATGGAAGTTTTGGGGGGTGAAAAATGACAACTCAAAGCTTTCCAAGAGTCCCCAAAGTGTGTACAATGCATATGAAATTCTTCAAAAGGAGAAGAAGGATCTGGAAGTGCCACTGGGAGTGAGAGGCAGGGGAACCAGTGGAGTAGAGAATAGTAGCGGCTTGAAGTCACAAAGCAAGAGTTCAAAACTTTGCTCTGGCACTAGCTTGGTGGCCTTGGACATATTTACTTAATGTTTCTGAATCTTTCCATGAGGAAGATAATTACATTGCCCACCTCACTTGGTTGTGGTCAGTATTAAACTGGATAATGTAAATAATGCACTTAGCACAATGCCTGGCATAAATAATAAGCACTCAATAAATGTGAAATGTTATTGTTGTTATTTCCTGCTTCACATTATAATTTTATTGCTTTCCAGAGTGGTGTCTCTGGACTTAGGTAGTAGTGGAGTCTGTGAGCTATTTTCAGTATTTCAAAACCTATGAAAAGGAGACAGTTCTGGTCACCATAATAAGTACATGACAGACGGAATCTCTGAAACATGGTACCCACAGGGAAGAATCCAGAAGGGGTCCTTTATGTTGAAAAGTTGAGGCCTCGAGCTGAGGAAGTTAGCAAGTGCTTCAGTGAAAGCTTGTGGATTTCCAGTAATAATGGGAGTAAAGAGAGGGATGTCATGAGCAAAGAACTTGATTGGTTGCTATGAGGGATTGTTCCCCTGTGGAGCATCAGAAGTTGATGCACTCTGGAGTACCCAGTTGCTCTGTCATGTTTACCAGATTGTAGAGTGTGTTATCACTGCCAAGCACCTTGGAAGCAGTGAGAAAACTGCCAGACAAATGGAAACCGGTTTCTCTACCCAACTTGGTGGAACATTTGCTCCAGGCAACCAGACAGGCTCCAGGAGACATTTGCCTTGACAGTGCCTTTTTTGTAAAGCTGTAATTTAAACTGACATAACATTGCAACAAGGTCTCTGTAGACTTAACACTATGTTCATTTTCCCTTGCTCATCCCTACTGGATACTGATGGGTTTACACCAACATGGAAGCTGGTTAGAATGGAAACCATCCAGAAAATGATTAGGGAGCTTGAAGCTCTCTGAAACTGGGCATAGTGTGTATTAAGTCATTATTGTTTTAACGAAACTTATCTTAGCTGGGGTCTCTTAACCACTTGTTTTCTAGTTCTAAATATTGAGTCACTAATTTACACTAACGAGATACTGTTGAGATTAAACATCAATCTTATACTGCGTTTGTCAAAGTGTAAGAGCTAACCTGAAGTATAGTTTTGCAAAATAGTCTATTAAATATACTTGGCGGAGAAATAGCCACAAACAAACTGCCTGCTTTCAGCAGAATCTGTTAACATACACATCTATGAAGAAATTCATGTTTTATACCAGGGTGGTCTACAGTAGGTCCCGTTAGTAAACACTTAAATATCACCCTTCCCTGGTAAATTCGAATACTTACGTGTCTGTTGTGAAAAGGTGTACACAGCCTCTTTTGATGATCTGCCTGTGAATTCTCCATTATGAGAATTGTCTCTTAAAAATGGGAAGCAGCAAGGCATAGTAGAAATAATATAGGCGTTGGTGACACACATATTTAGGCCTGAGCCCAGCTCCCAGTTGGTGACCAGGTAAGTTCTTTAACCTCCTTTTGCCTATATATTTTTTTCCTCCCTGCAACATGGGGGTGGTAGTACTTATAGGGCAGTGCTATCCAAACACTTATTAGAGATGATAATGTAAGTAGTGAACGTAGCTCCTGACATATAGTTGGTGTTCCCTAAAGGATAGATTGAAAGATATGCACACCACAAAGTTGAATTCCTCTCAGATTTGTCCAAGGCCACCCAGCCTTTCTTGGCCTTTTCTCCCAAGATTGGTTAGTGTGTGTTCCTGAAGGCAGTCTGATTTTATCCTTGGCTCAGAAAGTGGGGAAATATTTAGGAAGCCTAGCCTAATGTAAGAGAACTCATCTATCTTACTGTAGGATCAAATACAAATGGTTTTTGGATTGTCCATTATTTATCTTTCACTTCTCTTCATTAGTGGTGCTAATGGAAACACAATTATCTTCATAGACTTTGTTAGTCACCATCTCTTTGTTTCTTCAAACCCCACAATAGCAAGAATATGTTGTGGTTTTTATAATCTCTGTTGGTTCCCCAGACCCAAAGAAGGACAGTGAGAAGGTGGGAGACGATTTGAGAGGGTATTTACATTCTCAGGATTTTCAGATATATTTATGATTTTATTTTTTTGGAGACAGTGTTCCAATAGAGAGGTATTCTGTCTTCTCTTCTCTTTTTTCTCTTCTCTCTCCTCCCCCCAAATCGAGGTTGTAAGTGATGTGAGAGACCTACTGTGAACTGCTGTTACCAGATCCTGCTACGAATTCTCTTTGTACTTAGTTCTGGAGTCATCAAGGCTACATGGAGACATGTACCTTCCACTGATATGTTTGCTCCTTGATTCAGGGCTGAGTGTCTGTTTGAGTGATTCTGGCTACAGCTAAATGGTGTTTCTGTTTCCAATAGTATTGTAAACTATAGAGTAAGAATTTTGTTGTTGTTGTTGGAAGAGTTTGTTTTTCTTCTTAGTGTATTACCTCCCACCCCACGCCTCCAACCCATTGTTAAAACAACAACAACGACAAAAAAAAACTAACAAAAACTTGCACTGAAGCAACACCCAGAAGGAGTGAGCAGGCCTAGGCTGGAGTCTTCTCCCGACATGGTAGGATCCTGTTACCATCTCTTGGAAGACTCATTTAAATTGTTTTGACTGATTCATGCAATCTCTCAGTCCATTGATCAAGTCAAAAGAAAAAGTATCACTAAAAACTCACAGGATTGGTTCAGGTAGAATATTCTTTATCTATGGAAAATTCATTATCCTATCTAGAAGGATGTCTCAAAATAGTAGAAGATTTTTATTACTTTTTTTTTTTTCCCCAAGGAATACATGGTTCAAGAAAAAAGAAATTTTAAAAAGCCTCGCTAATAGCAAAACTAAAATAAGCATGAACCTTAATTTTAACAAAGATTGCAGTAGTCCGTGGGAAGTATCATCTGCCTTGAATTTAAAACCATTGCAGTGGGTTTGATTGGTTTTTTTATTTGGAAGTGCTCATATTCTGGAATGTGTTTATAGATGTTGACCTCAGATACTTCTCCTGACTCAGAAATTGTAAAATGTTTTGCTAGAGTAGCCAGTGGTGAGAGACCGCTACTGCTGTATGTTGCTGAGGGCTAACCTGTTAGGAGCTGGTCTTGTTGCTCAGGGAGAACCATGACGCTGATGCCAGTTTCTTGTTTATGTAAAAACATTTAAAAATGGGCAAGACACTCTCTAAGTACAAGATAGTTATTATTGAGATATGTTCATGAATACATTAATGGGAGAGGAACATGAGATAAAGGAAATGGAGGAGAGAAATTGCATTTTCCCTGCATAATTACTTGCTTGTTTTAGAACACAAGTAGTCCTTTGGCATATTTTCAAAGTGTGGTATGTTTCACTTTTGTTCAAACTTGTTAAATTCTCAATGTAAAAGCCATTTAAAACATTTTTTTCCTGCTTTTTTGAAGGTTGCTTCTTTTGGCCTCTTAAAGATAATTAAGAGCTGTAATTTGTGAGGATTTTGATGGCATTTTTTGGCAGTGGTAGTGGAGGACAGGATACATGAATCATACCATCTGCTTATTAGCAAGGTCTCATAGATCACTTGTCCAGCTTTCCACCAGGTGCTGAAATGGTTGGTCTCTGTTATCTGTTCTTCCCACTTCTGCTGGATACATTCTGGGAAAAGAATTTCATTGATGAGTGAGCTGTACTTCCATTTCTAAAATACAAAAGTTATTAAGCTAGGGAGAATTTCTGCCATTTGACACCTACAGGCCATTCAGTAAAAGAGCAAATGAATGATGAATGAGTAAGGTCCCGGGGCTGCTTCCTACTTCTTCTTAGAGTGGTTAAGGCCCTCTTGACATTTTTGGAGGATGATAAATGTGTGTCCTTGAAGTTTCCTTGTCCAGGCCAAAGAGCCCCAATTTCTCCATGATCTTTGGACATTGCTTCCATATTTTCTCTCCTTCTTGCTCTCCACAGAGCAAGTTTCATTTTGTCAATGTTTTTTTTTTTGTAAAATACTGTAAGGATATCTGAATGAAGTAGGCCAGGTATAGTCTGATGAGCATAGAGTATGGCGGAGCATTTCTCCTAAGGTTCTGGGCATTGTTATTATCCTACTAATGGAACCAGCATTTGCTGGACCTTTTGGGGCCACCATGCCTTAGACAGGTAGATAATGGAATGGCATAGAGAACAGCCTGAAGCCAGCTGTCTTGGTTTGAATTCAGACTTACCATTTATGAAATGTTTGACCCCAGGCAAGTTGTTTCACCTCTCTGTAAACTTGTCCTCATTTGTAAAGTCGGGGGTAATCATAGTACTTATTAATAAAGTTATTATAAGGAGTAAATAAATTAGTTTGTGCTAAGTGCCTACAACAATGCCTGGAGTGAAATAAGCACTCTGTGTTAGCTTTTATTGAATTTACAGTGAAAAACATCCAGGTCTTACTATCTGAAGTGCAGTTAATTTTTTCAACAAGCCTTTAGAATTAGACAGGGCTATGTTTAAATCTTAGCTCTGCTGTGTGTTTTGTGGCAAATTACTTTGCCTTTCTAAGCTTCTGTTTCCTCATCTGCGAAAAGGGCATAAAAGAATAAAATCAGTTGAATTTCTGAACCCTAATTAAGATCCTTGAGGGCAGAGCCATGCTTTACACTTGCTTTTTTTTTTTTTTTTTCTTTCTTAACTTTACCTGGTATGCCATGTTTATAATCACTGCTAAATTAAAATAGTAAATATTTAAACCGAGTTTTCCCTTCAGTCTACCTTGTACTAGAAAAATGAAATACTTCTATGTTACTTAAAACTGTGCACGCTCAAGTTTATGGTGGTGTTTTAATTGGTTGTTCTGAAGAATGTATTCTGCTTGCCACCATGAACTGGGCTTCAGAATAAATAGGCTTCCTTGATCACTTCTCTCCACATTAACTACTGTCTGGAATTTAGAGAGAATACATAGGCTGGTAGCTACGTTGCCTACTAATCTTGCAAATGGCCTGTGAGGTGGGTAAGCAATCAGGTGAGTGACAAAGGTTATAGTCAATTTTCCTGGCACTCTGGAATTTATTTTTGTGTCCTTGAAGTTTTAAGCAAGTGAGTTTTAAGGTTGTTGAGAAAGTGGAAGACTATTTTTAAAAATGGTTTATAGTTATTAATGTTTTCAAATCTTGGAGGGATTTTAAAGGTGGGTTAAACTGCTAAAGTGAATATAAGTTGAAACCAGTTAAATAGAGGAGTCCCTCGTTCCTTCTGTCTTTGGTGTGCTTAGGATTTCATAAATTTTATGGGTTTCAAAATCTTTGCCTTGTTTTGAATGTTTCTAATAAGATGGAGTGAAGTGGCTTACACCTCATGAGACATGGAACCGTTACCCAGGAATGCTGCTTGGCGCACATATAAAGAAAGCCCTGGTCTATTGATTCATAAAAAATGTGTGGCTGATTTTCCTGGGACATGTGCATTATTTTCACAGAAGAATTTCATTTTTTACTTCCTCCCACCCTGTGCATCACTTGCACACGTTTGCAATTCATCAACTCTGATTTCCAAAACTTCTGCTCCCTCCTCCCCCTAACCACCTCCATCCAACTACCTAAAGAGAAAGATATTAGATGGGGAGGAGGGAAATTTCCTTAAGTACCTAATTTTTATGTCTATTAGGAGCATGGTGAATTTGAGAAATGGTCTGAATGTTAGCCCAGATGACTCAATGCAATTATGAAACAAATTGGAAGCTGTTTCCATAAAAGAGAGTAGGTATGCATATGTTTCCACGAAAGGGGTGTGTGTGTGTGCGTGTGTGTCTGTGTGTGTGAACATGTGTTTAGGTCAGTTCTTTCATTCGTTCTCTTCCTTCCTCTTCTTTTTGTCATTTCAAGGCTATATTTTAGGTTGGTTGTACAGAAATGAGGTTGCACTGCACAGCCTCATCCCCTAAAGCCAAAATACAGCAAGTAGAAGACTGCTTAGCTTATCCAGTGAGAATCTCATGTATTATACTCTTATTTGTCATTGAGTTGCCAGAAAAAAATAAATAGCTTTGTCTTAGAAAGCAATAACTTTTCTGCAATGAAAAGAACATATTAAAAAACTCTGTGCATTATTTTTCCTTTCTTAGAAAACGAGGGCACACAATGATTAGTGCTAACTTTCTCTTTCACGTGTCCAACTTAAGATTTTCTAGTGAGGCAGAGTTATTTCCCCTTACATGCTTGGTGTAATGCAAAGGGCCCGGCTTTCAGTTTTGTTCATATTCAGCTACCAAGACCCAAACAGTTGATAACTTTGCCCGAAGTTGAAAGAAAAATTCCTCTGGGTACAGAGTTAAATTCCTCCCGGTGTAGAAGGCCATAGTGGTTAAAAACTTAGGCTTCAGAGCCAGGTCAACATAGATTCAGATGTGCCTCTGCTGCTTAACATGTGACTAGGGCAAATTGCTGAACCCAAGTCTCAGTTTCCTCATCTGTCTGATGGGGATCATAATGCACATCACCTGACGTTATAATAATCGCACAACAATGTGTATAAGGCACTCATGTAAGATCTGGCACTTGGCAAGAGTAAATTGCATTTTAGCCTATACTTTTTACTCTTCATTTGTAAAACTGTGGTAAAGGGATTGGCTCTGGAGGGAGTAGGGTGAGGTGGCGTTTTCAGGAAGGTAGCACAAGGGTACAGGGAGGACAATAGTAATGTGTAGGATGGCTGAAGAGTCAGTAAGTAAATAGCATTGCTTCTTACAGCAGGCCAGAGGAGACCTCTATATTTTTCTTTATCAGAGAAAATTTAAGGGATATTGACTTTTTAAGGGAAGATTTATATTTCAATTTTAAAGAGGAAAATTTATCAGCTCCTATATTCACAAGAAACAATTTATTAGACATTTTGGGGGGAAAACAGTGAATGAATGAGACTGGTCCCATTTGATGTATGCTGTCAAAGTTTATAAACGATCTGATGAATTAGTAGGAACATATCAAACAAGACAAAGAGGCTCCTTGTTAATGTGCGCAGGGGAGCCTTTGCAGGCTGCTTGTGGGTGAGGGAAAGCTTTCCTTAACCTCAAGCCTGGATTCTGACCACAGAAACATCCCTCCTGAGTAAGTAGTGCTTCTGGAGTGCTTTCCTTCAAGGACCTCTCTGGCATCTGGCTCAATCGCATGCCATCTTTTTCTCTTTTAAGTCTGCTTCCTTGCCCCACTTTGGCACCCAGCTAAGTGTGGGCAGATGATGTGGACTTGGGCACTCCAGAAAGGCCTTCAGCAGCATGGAGTGTACAACAGGGTCTGCCAGTGGAGAACCAGGGAGGTGAAGGGCCTTACAGGACTCATGCGGAATGCTTGTGAATGCTTTATTTCCGAATATCCCTGAGCATTTGCAAGCCTTTTTACATCCCTTTATTTCCATGTTGCTTAGACAACACCATTACCATTCCTTGGCGATGAGGAACTGATCAGAAATAAACCTAATTGTTATTTGCTTAACAGTTTCAAGACCTGCAACTTGCAGCAGTCTCCTGATGGTCTCTGTACATTTTCTCTGTCCCCTTCTAATCTATTCACCACATTATAGCTGGAGGGATTTTTTTTTTTTTTAAAGCAGAAATTTGATCATGAGCCTTCTTGGTTTAAACTCCTTCACGGCTGCCATTTGCTTACAAGCTAAGGACTGAAATCCTCGCGTGGCTTGGCTTACAGGACTCTGTGGGTCTGGCCTCTGCTGACTTTGCTCCTCAGCACCAACCTATTCATCTTTCGTCCTTCCTTTTTCCAGAAAACCTAAAGGTGGAGTCCTCTCTACTCCACCTGCTGCCCTGGTTACTCTCATCCAGGGCATTCATTCTCTTTTTGTAAGTACTGTGAGGCCTTTTCACAATTTGTTACTGCTGCATAGTTATGTACTTATTTCTTGCCAGTCTCCCTCACAAGGCTGCAAACTTCACGAGAGTGCAGACCACAGCCTGTTCAGTCCCCATGTTATATGAAGCCTGTTGCATTCCAGGTCCTGAGCTTCCATTTGTTGAATAATTTCATTAATTAATTAACCAATTAATTAATTTCCTCTAAAGGGTTTGGAAACCCCAATATTAAGGCTCCTATTGAAAGGACAATTTAAAGGAAAATAAACTGTTAGAGGAGGGAGAGATAGAAGCCCCAGAAACTTGGAATGAGTCAGATCTTACAGCTGAGCAGGAACACAATCTTTGAGGAAAGCTTTATTTATTTAAACAGCAGTCTCATAAGGAAGGCAGAAAAAGGAAACCCAAGCAGATGACTTGGTTCCTACTATCTGCTGAGAGGAAGCTCATCTGGAGTGATGACTTTTTCCTGGCAGTAAATTGGACCTGAAAATTATAAAATGAATCCATAATGAATAAAAAATGCCCTCCTGCTCCCATTATGGATGATGTCTTCTATTGTAGTTTGTCAAAGGAACAGGGTTTGCGAGAGGAGTGAGTTGAGGTGGGGTGGAAATGAAAGCCTGTATATAATTTAGAGAGAACTTGAGGCAAACTAGGAAGACAGCCTGTGGTCTGAGATGAGGCCAGTGCCACAGACGTGGGGACCCCTTTCCTTTCTGGCAGCATTTTCTTGTGTGTATTCCGGGGGGGCCTTCAAGGTATTCTGTGACAAAAGAGCGCTGTAGTCAGATAGGTTTGCAAGACACTGCATATGATATCCTGGCCCACCCTTGACGATGTATAATGCACATCAGTAAATAAAGACCCTGACAAGTGAGAGTCTTACAGGGAAGAGATGTCTAGCTGTTTAATCCACCATTTTTCAAGCTTATTTGACCTCAGAAAACATAATCCTAGAACTTCCCTCAGAACAGACCTGAGTAATGCTAATTTAGGAGTTGGAGAGAGCAAGAAGTACCAGCATGAGATCAAGGTAGAGAAACTCAATTATCTTTGTAGAAGCATTTCTACTTTGAAATAGAAATAGAATGATCTAAGCTGAAATAGAATTTTTTTTGTGTTTTATTATAGTAGTGGTTGGAGTGGGGGGTCCCCAAAAAGTAAGGATGAAGGGAGTCAGGATCTTCCCTTTATGAAAATGGTATGGACCAGAGTCATTTAATGGAGGGTTTTGGTGGTTAGGAGGGCAGGTTGCTGGGTGTGAACTCAGGGTCTACCATGTTTTAGCTGGATGACATAAGAAATCGCCTACCACCACAGTGCCTCCTTCCTCATCTGTGAAATGTGGGTAACAATAGTAATGACTACAAGAGCTCTTCTAAGAATTAAATGTGATGACGCATGTATAATGCTGAGAACAGTGCCTGGTTCAAAGTAAGAGCTTAATAAATGTTAGCTATTAGCATTGCTGATTAAAGAATGCCAAAGAATTAATAAGCGTGGAAAGATTGGAGCCCTTTACTCAGAACAAAATCTAGAAATGTCTATTAGCCAAAATATTCTTCTCATGGGGCCTTTTCCAGCTTGAGGCAAATGATAATATGTTTAGAAGCTGATGGGGTAATAGTTTCCCAGCTGGAGAAAAACCCGAGGCGTCATACAAGGAGAGAGAACCACACTGTGTGTTCCTCCAGTCCTGCTGTGGAAGTCATGCTGTATGCAAGTACATCCAAATCAATAATCATAGGTAGCCCTGATGGCTGAGCCCAAAGTCTTCTTTATAATCTTTTAAATTATTTCTTTAAAAGGCTCTTTGCCTGTAAAAGAATCTGAATCTAGTAAATTTACTCGTGATTTAATTTGAGCTCTGTTTGAGGTGTTGGCTCTGTTTGTTGATTATGCCAGGTTCTTTTTGGTTTCTAAGCAGTTGAATCAAGAGATAGAATGTCTGATTTTCTAGTTGCTTCATACATTAATTGCATATCCATCCATCCATCCATCCATCCAGTAAATATTTATCAATGAAGTACTACTAACCACTTCCAATTTATGAAGCGTCCTCACAAAGCCCCTAAATGTGGTTTGAATATAGCACTAGAATTCTTTAGACCTCTGAAAGTTACTTATGAAAATGAAGGAGACTTTCCTAGATTTTCTTATCCTCCTAATTTATAAGTTCTGTTCTGTGTACACTGTGACTTTGTAAGAGTAATGTTGGAGACTAGATTAAATCTAAGACCTAAAATATCCTGTCCATAGGCAGAGATAGGTAAAGAATGGCTAATTACTAAATAATTAATAATAGTCAGTGATGCTGCTGGCCCTTATTTGACCTTTACATAAGCACAGCTGCCTCTGGACTCATCCCAGGGGCTATCTTTATCAACATTAGAGTGTGATAATAAATGAGTTTCTTTAGGGAATTTTTCTTTTTGGTTCAGGCATTGTCTCTGAAGAGTGTTCCATGGGAAAACAATGTTCATGATATACGTTTTTTTTACAGATAAAACTTTGGCAGACCCATTTTCAACCCTGGCATTCAGATCTCCTAAAATTGCTATCAGCTAATAGAGATTTAGGATACAGAAAGCTGGGAAGGCGGTCAAATTGCTTCCAGGCCACTAAGGCCCTGCATGCATAAGTATCACATGAAGGCTATGGACACCAAGACCAATCAGGCCAGGCTTTTCTGGAAGCTCTGCTCAGAATCAGGTGGAGAATGTTCTTAAGCAGTAGTCAATTATTATTCTTGAATATTAATCACAATTAGTGCAAAAGACTACCTCTTGCCCCACTAGAATTATTTTATATATAGAGATCTTAAATGAGCATGGGAAAATTTATTTTTTAAATGCTAGCTCTCTGGTAAACAAGGTCTCTCATTCACCAGATATTTATTGAGTTAATTTTATGACAGACACTTTGCTAGGCCTAGGGATACAAAGGTGAATGAGGCATGGCATTGCCCCTAAGCAAATATAAAATCGTATAGAGTTTCAACTTAAGTGTCAGATCCAATCTATTAATTGGTAGTGGCTGCCTGGAGGATTGTGTTGGGGAGAATTCTGAGACTTTGTCTGGACACAGTGATTGATTAGAACAATCTTCCTTGAGGATAGAAAGGGGATAATAATGGCAGA